>NC_135497.1:129659485-130003092 GCF_052857255.1 Amblyomma americanum | reverse complement strand
AGGGATCACTAACGTACACTGACATCGCACAGCAGACAGGTGTCTGTCCGTTTCGCCTCCAAAGAAACGCGGCCACTACGGCCGCGATCGGACCAGGGCACTCGAACTCAGTATCCGAGTGCGCTAACCACTGAGCCACCGCTTCATGTTCCCGAGAGCAGACGAGGCTCGTCTGCTGGGAGGTCGGGGGAGAGAGACGCTAAATGGCTGCGAAAATCCGCGGTGCTTCCTATCAGCACACTCACTTTACTTTCTATTATCATAGATTATATGTACTTAGCGGTTCTAGGCGAATAGCCCATGGTAATTCATGTATACTAATGCCTTATTCATCAGTACAAAGAAAAAACACACAGAAAAAAATTGGGTGTCCCTACTCTTTTAAGATTACCCAAGAGAATCGCATCACAGGTCTTCAATTCCAAGTTTTGCGCTGTATATTAAGAGGAAACGCCTTTGCGAAATATGTCGCACACTGTTTCCGTGAGGGGCACATACTTTGTAGACGCGGGGCAGCACAGCAGCCCAAATATGGTGGTTTATTGGCTATCCACCTCTCTTTACAAGCTCGAAATACTTTAAATATTTTTTATTAAAGCTTCACTCGTTTAGGTTTCAGTCCGGTCATTACCTTGAACATTTGTGGTTGCGTGACTCGGAAGCAATTGGTCACTCAGTCGTCTCCACATCCTTATGAAGCCATTCTAGATCAATCTCAGCGCTGAATTCTGTTGCGCAATTCGGCGTGGAGCGCACACAAAGCCTGCTCTAACCGTGCACGATGGAAACCACTTAATGCGCCGAAGCGCCGGAGTTACCATGCTGCACAACTGCAATGTATCCGGCAAAATTCAATTGCAGCAACTCAGTGCATCTGCCCCGACTTTCAGCAATGGCCTATTATGAATGAGGTCGACGCAGGAGTTACAATGCACGTTACGGCTACGGCACTGAGTCTCAGATAGAGCGAACGTTCCTACCGCAACGAAAACGCAGGCCCCTGAACCCCGCGTGCAGTATCGCGCCGTCCATCCGCAGTTTTCTTCGCGAACGTATACATAAGTGTTAAAAAATTTAGAGGGCACTGGCTAACGCGTAAGTGCGTTATCGTGAGCGTTCGAACTCGACACAGGTTGCGCACTGAGAAATAAAACGAATACGCGCCTCCGAACGCCGATTCCACAAACGCTGAATCCATAAAGGTCCGTGCGACACACTCGGGCACTCGATTTGAACGCTACTGCGGCCACGGAAAGCGAAGCGCAGGCAGAACGACTAAGCAACTTGTTTATTCGGCATGCTGGGCCGTACAGAAGAAGACTAACACAGAGCGATCTGCTCGCTCGCCTTTTGTAGCGGGAGCTACACTAGGCTACCCGTCGAGCATTTCGCGGTACAGGCGAGGCGCCAGTTGTGCGCATGCGCCGTTACCATGGCAGTCGGGTTTGAGGAGTGGGTGCGTTGCGCGCACCCAGAGTTCACGGATGGAAGTGTGAGATCGCAATGATTGGTCGCTGTCTGCTTTACATTCATATTAACCTGGGAGTCCATAACACTTCTGGTGCAGTGGTGCAGTTGTTAAGTGAAGCGCCACTGCTCCACGCACCTAAGCCCCGCGATGGCAGGTACTGCATCGCTGGGTTTAGACGCCCTCATGCTTTGGCATTTGTTGATCAGATCTTTCGTCACCTGAGATATAGGTTTCCGGTATCCAGCCGAACTGTCCTACCGCCTACTTCTACTGCGCACTCCGTAATGATGGCGGTCAGATTATCGTTCAGTGTACGAACATTAAGATCGCCTTCCTCAGTTGAAGCTGAATATCTGTTTTGCAGCGATATTCTGAATTCTTTTACTTCCGCTCTTACCGCTAACTCGCTAATGGTCTTCCTCTTCACTAGCTTCTTCCGTTCCCTCTTCTAGTCTAATCGAATTCGAGACTTCCATTCTGTGGTCGCTACAGCGCACCTTTCCGAGGTTGGCCTCATCTTGAAGGATGCCAGGTTGAGCGCATAGTATGAAGTCAATTTCATTTCTACTCTCACCATTGGGGCTCTTCCAGGTCCACTTCCTGTTCTCTCGTTTGCCGAAGAAGGCATTCATTATCTGTAAAATATTTCTCTCTGCGAAATCGACAAATAACTCTCCCCTGCTATTTCTAGAACATATCCCATAGTCGCCTACCGCGTGGTCACCAGACTGCTTGTTGCCCACCTTCGCATTGAAATCAACCATCCGGACAGTGTACTGTGATTTTGCTTTATTCATTGCCGATTGCACGTCTTCATAGAAACTTTCAACGGTCTGGTCATCATGGTTGGATGTAGTCGCGTAGGCCTGCACCGGTTTCAGCTTGTACCTCCTATTGTGCCTAATTTCAATAGCTGCTACCCTCTCGTTAATACTATAGAGCTCCTCTACGTTGCCAGATATATCCAGATTAATGAGGAATCCCACAGCTAGTTCTCGTCTATCCGCTAATCCGCGATAGCACAGTATGTGTCTGTCCTTTACTACTGTACACGCCTCACCTGTCCTCCTAACTTCGCTAAGTCCTATGACATCCCATTTAATTCCTGCTAGTTCCTCAAACAGTACTGCTAGGATAGCCTCACCACATGAATTTCTAGCGTTAAACGTTGGCAGGTTGAGATTCCAATGGCGGCCTGTCCGGAGCCAGAAATTCTGATCACTCTCCGCTGCGTCACTGGTCTGACCGCCGCCGTGGGCAGTTGCTCCGCAGCCGCTATGGACTGATGGCCGAGGGTTAATTGGTTTGGTCATTGAAGGTTGTGGCCAAGTACTGAGCCAGGGTGGCCAAATCCTGTTATGGTGAGGGTGTGCGTTGTCGGTTCTGGTCACCGAGATCAGGACGCACCTCTGGCCTGGTTATGCAATTCCATCGACACGCGAATTTTTTTTCCAAACCCGGTGGAGAATTGCGCGGCACCATGATTCGAGCTCTGGTCCTCTTCGATGCGAGGCGGACGCTCTACCTCAACGCCATCGTTATCTCTATCTCCATCGCTACCTCTATCGGGGGAATTTTATGACGTAAAAAAAGTTCGAGGCCCACCTGGCCTTGTCTTCCGTATCTACACTGTTAGAAAAGAACGCCCAAATAGGAGTAAATGGCTTATCCTCTAGCGTACACCCAAAATAAGGTTTTATCTACACCATATACATGGAATATTTTATTTCCTCCTTTATACAAGGGAGGTATTTAATAGCACAAGGGGGTAAATTTTTTACTACCCACAGAAATGCAGCCCAAAATTGGCGTCATGTTTATTTGCCCTCATTCAGACTCATTCTTACAGCAGTGGCAGTGACGGAAATTATGCAGTTATTGCGGTGGCCACCGGCAACCCAGCTTGGGATACTGCGCCGCCCTAATCTGACCTGCGTCGTGCGGTCATTTCGCCGTCTGCAAGCCGATCGACGGCAGCAGAAGTCGCCTGCTTGTTGTCTGCTTTTGCTGTACGAGCTTGTTTCGTTGGCTATATTTAACTACAAACGAAAGAATAATAATTTGGAACTGATTTCTCCCATGAAGGTACCTTGGTATGGCAGTGTTTGCTTTCATATTCAGTTCTTTAATGCTTAGCTTTTCAATATCGCTCAGGAAAAATGCAGCCTCACCAGCTCAATCAAGAGCTCGACGTTGAAACTATGTTCTGTCACAGTTCCATGTTCATGAAAAGTACAGTAATCTGTTGAAACACACCGCGAGAACCACACCGTGAAAAAAGCTGTGAGAATTAAGTTTATGCGGGGGCTCTAACGGGTGTGGCGACACTAAAAAAGGAAGGTCAAGTATGGTTAGAACACTCGAGGCTTCAGAAGAGCAGTTCATTTATGTAGCTTACTGTAGCGGAGAAGGGCGAGAAGCCCATATCTTGTACCGCGGCCGGCACCCGTGAAGGAACAGAGGTGAGCAGAGATCCAGCGACGATGGCAACCAAGGAGCCGTCACTCACCGCCATTATCAGACGACCGACCGAAAGAAAATGAAACGCAAAGTGGGGGTGCGGCTGGCGCAAAATGATTTTTCTGCTCCATTCAGGACTTGGGGTACATTGAGCCAAAGAAACTAAATTTAAAAACGGGAGTTATGGGGAGGAGAGTCCTCATTTGTGTTTCGTTATTTTTTTGCAGGGAGTAAAATAGGTAGGAGCACAAGGGAGTAAAATATTTACTGCCCAAAAATGGCGTAATGCTTATTTATCCTCATCCAGGCTCATTCTTGCATCAGTGAAAGCTGCATAAACGAACAGTTAGCTGCGGCGGCCGCCGGCAACCCAGCTTGAGATACTGCGCTACCCTAATGTGACCCCACGTCACGCGTTGGTTTGGCCGTCTGCAAGCCCAGGGGCGGCGTACGCGGAGGCGGCAGGTGTCGTCTGCTTGTCGTGTACTTTAGCTTTCCGAACTCAGTTGGTTGCCTGTGATCATTGATAAAGCGATGCTACATTGGAATCAAAAGTTAACAGCTGAAAAGGAGTCTCGGAGCAGTTTTCATGGTCATCCACCAACCTGTAGATGATTAAAAATCAGAGGAGAATAAAATGAGAACACCTCCGAAAGTATTCTGGCATGGCATTGTTTGCTTCCATCTTCACTTCTTTAAAGCTTGGTTTCTTAATATGTCTGCGGAAAAATGTAGCCTCACCAGCTGAATCAAGAGCTCGGCATTGAATTTATGTTCTATCACTGTTCCTTGTAGATGCAACACACTGTACTCTGCTGCAGCGGATCGCGACAGCGACAGCGAAAAAAGCTGTGAGAATGATGCCTGGGGGAAGGGGGGGGGGGGGCGGGGGGCTCCATCGGGATGGCTACACTAGGAAAGGAAGGTGAGGTATGGTTGGAGCGCTGGAAGCTTCACAAGAGAAGTTATGTAGCTTACTCTGGTGGAAAACGGCGACCAGCCGGTATCTTGCAACGCGGTAGGCGCCCGTGAAGGAGCACAAGTGAGCAGACACCCACCGATGATGGTGACCACGAGGACGTCCTTCACCGCAATTATTACACAAATAAGCTCGAGCAGATAAGACGCTAGGTGGCGGTGCGGACGACGCATAATTGTGTTGTTTTTTTTGTACCACTGTAGACTGGGGAGCACTGAGACCAATAAACTTCGTTTCAAAATGGGAGTTAAAACAAGAGGAGTATCCTCATTTTTTATGCTTCATTATGCAAGGCAGGAACTAATTCAGGTCATATATCGCATTTTTTCTTCATATTGATGAATAAAATGCTTCCGCACAGGCAGTATATAGGAGGGCGCCAACCAATTAAAATCCCATTTGTGCTGATTTTTTATACAGTGAAGGAATTCAGATATTTTTTAAAGAACGTTGACTAATGGCCGATGAAAATACCTTCCTTTCGTTAACACATTTCCAAAGGATCGCTTTGCCTGTATAACAATGGCGACTGATAATGCGTTTCTCTCCTCTTTCGGCGCAGACAAACACTATACCGAATAGCGCTATCGCTTTTTCGAGCCTGCAATCCTCGCACAGCTCTGAGCAGATTGCAGAAATGGAGCGGAATGTCACCCTGATCTCTTCCCATCTTATCCTTGCCGCTTTGTTCGCGCGCTTATCAAGGAATCGAAAACAAATGTTATGAAAAGGAAATAACGTCTACCCTTTCGGTCATTGCCCAGTAAGCTTGCTGATTATCATGTCCTTTTATCGTGTAGCATGAACTATACATGCGTTATTTCCCTTTTCGAGAAATAAAGATGTGTATGTATGTATGTATGTATGTATGTATGTATGTATGTATGTATGTATGTATGTATGTATGTATGTATGTATGTATGTATGTATGTATGTATGTATGTATGTATGTATGTATGTATGTATGTATGTATGTATGCATGCATGCATGCATGCATGTATGTATTGATACGGGAATAAAAGAAGAGGCGGAGAGCGAGCGCGAGCGGCGAGCGCGCGGCTCTAGCACGAGGGAGATAGAACGAGAAAGCTTGGCCGCCGCCGGTCGTGCTTCGCCGGCTCTCCTCCGTACTGCTGCTATATTTCTCTGGGCGGGCCCGTGGCCACCCCGTGGCATCCCACACCGTAACATTTTGGTGGCAGCGGTGGGATCATGCCGCTCACCCGCTACCAGAATCAAGCACCCGACGTGCCAGACGACAGGAGTCCACCACCAGCCGATAGCGCCGACGACGCGGCGGCCGGCGCCGCTAGACCTAGGCGCTCGGAGAGGCTCGGCTCTTCGCAGCAGCCGGACGCCGGTGTTGAGCGCCTCCTGGATACAGTCACCCAACGGATGGACGCATGGGAGGCCCGTCTGACTGCCCAGGCTGGGGAGATGGAAGCTCTCCGGCGCGAACTCCGTCGCCTGGTGCCAGCCGAGCCGAGCACAGGTCAGGTGCCTTTGGGCGTCCCCGCCGCCGCTGTTTACGGCTCTGCCGTCGCTGGGCCTGCGGTCGTGGCCGCCAATGGCGTGCTCGGCGCGGGTGCGTCCTCGCCGCAGTGTTCGTTGGACGTTGTGGAATTGCCCACATTTGACGGCACCATCTCGTGGGATGCTTACCGCATCCAGCTGGACGGTATTGCGGCGGCGAGAGGTTGGGACGAGCAAATGAAGGCATGGATGCTCGTTGCAAAACTGAGGGGCCGCGCCACCGAGCTGCTGCAGAACGTGCCGCCCGACCAGCTGGGCTCTTACACTGTTCTGGCGGGCCTCCTCGCCGACCACTATGGTGCCTCAGGTCAACCCCGTGTGCAGTACCACCGCCTGCGAGCCCGCCGTCAAGAGCCCGGGGAGACGTACCAGGACCTCGCCGCCGCCATTGAGCGCCTGGCTCTGCAGTCGCTGCCGGGAGCGCCTCAGAACGCCGTGGCCCTGGTCGGCACCGAGGCGTTTGTCGACGCCATCCGACTCCCCGAGGTGCAGCGCTTGGTCCGCTCTGGCCGTCCTGATTCCGTCCGCGCCGCCATGGCGCTCGCCATCGAGGCGGAATTGACTTTGCTGGCCACGCGGGGGTCGCCACCGTCTGCCGAGCGCAGCGTCCGGGTGCAGGCTGCTCGGTCCGCAGCCCCAACTGCGGCCTCTATCCGACGCCTGCGTAACGACGTCCGCATGACCTGCTTCCGCTGCGGCCTGCGGGGACACTACGCGAGGGACTGTGCCGGCCTTCCAACGTCGGGAAACGATTTGGCGGAACTCCGGGCTGGCATAAAGTCCGTCCCCACACTCCTTCGTTCTCCGCGTCCCCTCCTTTCGTCGGCTCCGATTACCCCTGATGCTCCTTACGTGCTCGTCGACGTCGCCCTGCTTGACCGGCACGTAAAGGCCTTGGTTGACACTGGAGCGGCTGTCAATGTACTGCACAAATCGTTTGTTGCTAACGCGCCCCACCTGCTTCTGCCAGCCGCCAAAACCCGGCTCTTAGCTTTTAACGGCACCCCTGTGGAGCAAGTCGGACGTGTCGTCGTCAACCTGACAGCACTCGGAAATACCTTCTCCACCGAGTTTGTTGTCGCAGACAGCCCTATTTGGCCAGTGGTCCTCGGGTGCGGGTGGTGCCAGCAAGCCGGAGTCGTCCTTAATTTTACTAGAACCAAACCACGGGCGAGCCGAACTCTCTGTGGGCCGGGCTGGCTTAGCCGGGTTTCCAGCCTCGGTGTCGCCCTGTGGCAGTCCCTGGTGTCGGCGACCAAGCGTGCCTCAGCATCTCTGCGTGACCTCGCGACGAGGTGGCCGTGTCGAGTCAAGCCGTTCGACGTCACTACCGTGACTGTGGCGTCCGCCGTGACCCTGCCACCGGGTGCGGCAACGTGGGTGTATGCCAAGCTTGACAGTCCGGTCACAGCAGACGTGCTGTTCGAACCCATCCGGTGTTCAGCTCCAGCCCGTCAGATGACCTCCCCTCGAAGCCTTCTGCCTGTGCTCAAAGGAGAGGCCCACGTATTTATACTCAACATCAGCAGCGTACCTCTCGCGCTGACTCCCGACGGCCTTTACCAGTTCAACCGTATGCCCTTCGGTCTCTCGAACGCTCCAGCCACCTTCCAACGTCTCATGGACCGAGTCTTAGGCCATTTGAAGTGGACTATGGCGTTGGTCTACCTGGATGACGTAATTGTCTACGCGGCTACGTTTGAAGAACACCAGAGACGCCTCAAACTCGTCCTCGAAGCCCTTACCTCTGCTGGGCTTCGCTTAAAACCAAAAAAATGTTTCTTCGGTTTCGCGGAGGTGACGTACTTGGGTCACGTTGTGAGCCAGCACGGCATCCGTCCCGACCCTGAAAAGCTAAAAGCGCTTACAGCTTACGAAGCTCCCACCACCGCCATGGAGCTCAAAAGTTTCCTTGGATTTGCTTCGTATTTCCGTCGTTTCATTCCGGACTTTGCCAAGCGCAGCGCTCCATTGACCGCCCTGCTGAAGAAGAATGCACCGTGGAGTTGGACGCAGGCCCAACAGCTCGCGTTTCTTGACGTCAAGCACGCCCTCCTCGAGCCTCCTACATTGGCCCATTACGACGAATCGGCCCCCATCGTCCTCCACACGGATGCCAGCCAAGATGGGCTCGGCGCTGTCCTCCTGCAAGAAGACGAGTCTGGTGACCACAAAGTCCTAGCTTATGCCAGCCGCCAGCTTTCCGACGTTGAGCGCCGCCGCCACTCTTCAGAACTCGAGTGCCTCGCCGTTGTCTGGGCCGTCGAGAAGTTCCGTCCCTACCTGTACGGCCGTCACTTCACCATAGTCACGGACAATAGCGCTCTCACTTGGCTGCAGTCCGCCAAACATTTGAATGCCAAGATTTCACGCTGGTCCCTGCAACTTCAAGAGTACAATTTCACAATAGTACATCGGCGCGGCTCTGCCCATCAAGATGCCGATTTCCTTTCTCGCCACCCTTGTTCCGTGACGGCTTTGACGGAGCTGAGGACTGCACAAACGCAAGATCCCGCCATTGCTGCCATAATCCACTCCCTTGGCACCGCCGCCGGCGCAGGCCTCCGCCAACTACGCCGGGTCTATCGAATGAAGGACGACCTCTTGTGTCATGTGAAGCGGCTCCGTGGTCGACCACCCGTCTGGTTGCCAGTTGTGCCGGCAACACTGCGGTCGCAAATCTTGCGCGGCTTACACGACGCTCCCACGGCTGGTCACCTTGGTCGCGGCAAGACCTACGCACGAGTGTCGGAGCGGTTTTGGTGGCCTAATATGTCCAAAGATGTCAAGGAACACGTGGCGTCCTGCCAGACATGCCAGTACAGAAAACCGTCCACAGGTGTAACCAAGCCACCCCCGCAGGCTTTTTCGCCACCAAGTTCACCTTTCGAGCTGGTTGGACTGGATCATTTGGGCCCGTTTCCGAAGACGCGTTCCGGCAACCGGTATGTTCTGGTTGCGATCGACTACTTCTCCAAGTGGGTCGAAGCACTACCCGTTCCAGACACGTCGTCCGCTCATGCCGTCGCGTTTGTGGAACAGCATCTCGTTCTTCGGCACGGTGTTCCCCGGCGCCTCATCACGGACCGTGGGAGCTGCTTTATGTCCCATGAATTCGAGCGAGCCCTCCGCTCCTTCGGCATTGCGCATTCCACTACATCCGTCAATCATCCGCAGTGCAATAGCCTCGTGGAGCGTGTTAACCGTACCCTCACGGATATACTCGCATCCTACGTCGCTCCGTCCCACACAAACTGGGATCGTTTTGTTTCTGCTGCAGCTTTTGCAGTCAACACTGCAGCGCAAGAAACAACGCATGTGACGCCGTTCTCAGTCGTCTATGGCAGAACGCCCTCCATCCCTCTCGACGCGCAGTTGGGCCTTCCCCATCCTACTGCGTCACCAACTGAATCTGCTCAACGACTTCATTCCGCCCGCCTCGACGCCCAGCGCAACCTCCTCACGGCTCACGCGCGTGTGCAAGCGGCCAACGCGGCAGCACCACCATATCCCCCCTTCCGGCCCGGTGACTTGGTCCTCGTTCGCCGCACCATCCGTACGACTGGCCGTGCCGCAAAGCTCTTGCCCCGATACCGCGGCCCTTACCGTGTCGTTGCCCGACTCGGCCCCGTGACATACCGCCTCGAAGACCTGCCAGAGCATCGACCATGCGGTGTGCACCACATTTTCCCAGAGCATGTTTCAAACATGAAGCGATATGTCTCCGGCGCCTGCGGTGCTCCGACTTAGCTACCGGGTCCTCATCAGTGCCGTCGTCGCCTGCTGGCTCCATGCCTTCCCCACGAAGAGTGTGACCGTTTCCTATCTGCGAGCCCACATTGCATCGCCCCAGGAAACCCTGCATCAAAGCACGGCCTGACTTCTCCGCCCCCCCCCCCGGTGGAAAGGTGATACGGGAATAAAAGAAGAGGCGGAGAGCGAGCGCGAGCGGCGAGCGCGCGGCTCTAGCACGAGGGAGATAGAACGAGAAAGCTTGGCCGCCGCCGGTCGTGCTTCGCCGGCTCTCCTCCGTACTGCTGCTATATTTCTCTGGGCGGGCCCGTGGCCACCCCGTGGCATCCCACACCGTAACAGTATGTATGTATGTATGTATGTATGTATGTATGTATGTATGTATGTATGTATGTATGTATGTATGTATGTATGTATGTATGTATGTATGTACAGTATTGAGCGTTTTTATCGCTGACACTTTCAAAAATTTCCCCGCCTCAACCGCTGGCTCGTTTGCGGTGAAACTGCACACAGAGCTTGTGTATTATGGTAACTTTTGTATCGTAGCAAGTTTGACAATGGTACTTACTTAGTACAGGCGCACATGATGCGAAAACGTAAGCGTCTACGAGAGATCGGCGAGCCAAAACCCGCAGACGACGCTTTTTCGCTGAGAACCGGCAGTGGCGCCATCTTTCGGCAGCGGAAAGCGTCACGACTAGGCCGCCGAGGCGAGCGTTGCAAGGAGCGCGGGCCCTTTGAATATGCCGTTCGGCATTTGCTTCATCTTAAGTATTTTCAAATTATAGCACTGGAAAAAAAAACAATTCCAGGCGTATCTGATCATTTGCCTTATTAAAACGATATACACACATTAGCCCGGAAGAACGGCTCTTTTTCTCGCAGCACGCTCCGTCGTCGGAAGGGAATGGTGTGAGCTGTTGAAAGAAACAATACTACTTTATTGGCAGTACACGCCGTACGCTCGTGTGTACGTTCCGTCCATGTGTCCGTATCTTTCTGAACTGTTTTAAGAATGATCTGCCACCGACTCACCCTTGCAGCTGCATTGGTTGGAAAGCTGGCAAGTAAAAGACGTTCAGGCTGCAAAGCAATCAATCCTCAAAGTGGCCTCCTGCAGCGTCTATGCATCGCTGCAACCTGTGAGCGTATTCGCTGAACACTGCAGCTCTCATGTCGTCGCTCATCGTGTCGAATTCTTTTTTTTTTATATGCTCCTGAAGGCGCTTAACAGTGTGAAGGCTTCCAGCCCTGTAGACGCGCGATTTTATGTATCCCCACACGAAAAAATCGCACGGCGTCAAGTCTGGCGATCGTGGTGGCCAAGACATATTGGGCGACCCACGCCCCATCCACCGGCCCGGAAATTCTTCATTGAGCCATTGTCTAACTTTGCTTGCGTAGTGAGCAGGTGCGCCATCTTGCTGGAAGATGCATAGCTGCTGCTGCATGTGGTACTCCACCAGCTCCGGCAGAAATCGTTCCTTCAACAGGCGCAGATAAGAGTCAGCAGTCACAGTGTCCTCAAAGAAGAACGGGCCGACCACTCCCTCTCGCCAAATTGCGCACCAGACAACAGTCCGTGGCGAGTTCACGGCCCTGGTGTGAGTGAAATGCGGGTTGTTTTTCGACCAGAAACGTGTGCACTGCCGGTTTACTTGGCCGTCCAGGTGAAAAACAGCCTCGTCGCTGAACATAAAAAAATCGAGGCGTCCAGGATCTGCTGCTCTGAGCGACAGAATGAGACCCGCTGGGCTTTGTCTGCTGGGCTTAAGTGCTGGTGTACACGCACCCTGTACGGACGCCATCCTTTAACCTGAAGTGCTCGGCTCACCGTCGATGGGGCTACGCCGAAAAGAAGCCCAGCACGGGTGCATGTCATACGAGGGTTGGTTTCAAAGACCCCCTCAACCGCATCACCGATTCCACGGTGTCCCTTTTCTTTATCTTTTCTTGCTTGCCTATTCACGGATCCAGTCTCTTCAAACTTATGGCGCCATTCCGAAACGGCTGTGTGAGATGGTGGCCGCCGACGAAACCGCACCATAAATTGTTTGCGGACGTAGTGCATTGAGTTTCTCTCAATTAGCCACACCACTGCCGAAGCTTTCTCTTTCGCACTGTAAGTTGGCATACCGCAGCTCAACACACAACACAGTGCAACGAAGACGTCTAAACAGCAGGGAAGAATAAAAAGTTCGCACCACACAACGAAATTAAACGAGAACAGCAGCTCAGGACTTCGTGGTGTCACCTTCCGATGCTTACAGAGTCCCGAAAGCAGACGAAATGAGCTGAATTGGATAAGCCACTCGGCAGAAGAAGAGATCAAACAATATTCTTATTAAGGTAAAGCCTCTTTAAATCAGTTGTTTGGATATTTTTCCGCTCAATTAGGCGAAATGTTGTAAGCGCTTCAGTTGAAGCAGACGCAAATGCCGAACGGCATATTCAAAGGGCCCGCGCTCCTTGCAACGCTCGCCTCGGCGGCCTAGTCGTGACGCTTTCCGCTGCCGAAAACAGAAGGCGCCACTGCCGGTTCTCAGCGAAAAAGCGTCGTCTGCGGGTTTTGGCTCGCCGATCTCTCGTAGACGCTTACGTTTTCGCATCATGTGCGCCTGAGCTAAGTAAGTACCATTGTCAAACTTGCTACGATACAAAAGTTACCATAATACGCAAGCTCTGTGTGCAGTTTCACCGCAAACGAGCCAGTGGTTGAGGCGGGGAAATTTTTGAAAGTGTCAGCGATAAAAACGCGCAATACTGTATGTATGTATGTATGTATGTATGTATGTATGTATGTATGTATGTATGTATGTATGTATGTATGTATGTATGTATGTATGTATGTATGTATGTATGTATGTATGTATGTATGTATGTATGTTTACAAGGAGTAAACACGCTAGGTGCCTGAGTATACACGTGAGTCGCAGCCGTGACGTCATTGAGGAGGCTGCATTGGTGGATTGGTGGTCATATTTGGCCACCGTTAGCTTGCGGTCGTTTGAAATAGTCTGTATCACCGGGAAAGTACCGGGTGTGTTTTACAGTCTCCTTTGCTTAGCTATCCTCCCCAGCGCCACACTCTGGCGGTTTGGCAACCAGCAAGTGTTGGTTGTGATAGTCACCCGTGTGGCATGCTTCAAACGACACTGCACATTGATCTACTTGTTGAACGGCGTAACTGAAATGGAGGTTCTAATGTGCGTGGTAGAAAACGCTCTTGGTAGCATAGCTGGCGGCTATGGTGGGGCACCGCTGTGCTTGTGGATGACCTATCTTTTGGGTCTGATATTTGGTTGAGTGAACAGATCAGGGGCGGGTATTTTGGCTGATCCGTTTGTTTCATGCAGGAGGCTACGGAAAGTGCGGAAGGGGCCGAGAGTACACAAGACAAGACTATTGTTCGCAAGCCCAGCTTTGCGGTGAGACGACCGGTCACACGTGAATACTGTTCGAATATTCAGCTCACTCACATACCGACTTGAAGGCGCCTTTCTGCACGTTCATACATAGCTATAGCGCGGCATACATTTCTGCATAGCCCCCAAGCGTAACCTGTAAACCATCCAGTTGTGTTGTACAATGTGTCAATACAATAATCATTCATAATTGGACGATGTAAATTTGAATAACGACAGGTCGCATGGGAATGCACAGGCGACATCGAGTTTCAGTGCTTTTAATCAAATAAAGCAGCAAATATCAAGAGCACAGTCAAAGAATACAGGTCTAAAACGGGGGGAGGAATGCGCATAACAGCGCGAGGATGCTTGCAAAGCTCCAAGCATAGTCAGACACCTTCCCATATGGTCCTCTGCTTCCTCTGTTCCGCGAGGAAGCTGGATCGTTCTTAAGCTCAAAGCCATAAACTGCGTCGTCATGTTACTTCCGCTAAATGTCAAGCATCTGCAAGCCGCATAAGTATAAGTGACACAAAAAGCTTCCTTTTACTTTTTTCCGAGGGCCATCGTCTTATTTAGTCTACAAACTTTAAACATGGTGGAAATGCAGCACTGCAATCCTTTCGAATGACTTGGCTTTTGAGTCCGCCCGGTTTCGTGGTTTAGCCATACTTTCCATCCACGCCATGTACATTTCAGGTCAGTTGCTACATGAGGCGTAACCACCTGCAGCAGCCTAAGACCCCAAATAACGCTGGCCACGAAGTAGGCAAGTGCTTTTTCTGTCACTCTTTTCAGTTGGTGCTTGCCCCTAACACTTCTCTGCCTTGCATGGAAGAAGGCAAACTATAGCCGGATACAACTCAATAAAAAATTGGCAACTGTCCCTCACAGGCGGCCCTCCAACCACTGGCATCGGCCTATATTCGTGGCATCGCGCATAACCGCCTTGCACCTGCTAGCAACCTGGGATAATTCGACGCCAGTGGTCAGATGGCCTCCTGTGAGGGGCAGTTCGTTCTTGAATTGCGCCTGACTATAGGAAGGAGCGTATTGTCGAACAGCCAATGTTCTCAGAGCCTTATGATAATTCATCGCTGCCTCATTTACTCATGCGAGCCATTGGCATTTGCTTTTACGACGTAGAGTGGTTATCATTAGGTGTTCAATTTGGGGCTTATTGTACTTGAATGTTTTTGTACTGCCTCATCCTTGTCTCCTCTTGACGTGCGACTTGATTATATCACAAAGACTGTGTGCAAATACGATCGTTAAATTTTTCCACCTATTCACATTTTTTCTATTGTTTTTTTTTCTAATTATCCGCCGTGGTGGCTATGTGGCTTTGGCATTCGGCTTCTGATTCCAAGGTCGCTGGTTCGATCCCGGTCACGGCGGCCGTATTACGATCGATGGAAGCAAAATAGAAAAACAACCGTATGTCCCCCGGTTGGTACATATTCCCTAGCCCTTCACTACGGCGTCCTACATAGCCTATGTGTCACTTCGGGGTGTTGACCCCCCAGAATTGTTTTAATTTTGAGTGCTTAATTTTGTTCTTTCTTAAACTCTGATCACTGTATTTATCGCACTGATTCCCTTATGTGGCGTCTTTACTGCGTCAACCGTTTTCACTGGCAATTAAGTTTATGATAATGATGCTATACTAGCCTCAGCTATTGGGTAACGATTTAACTCCTTAACTCTGATGTTGAGCTGCAAATGAGAAGGATAACAAAAATAGATCGGCCGAGGCTGCTCGCTCTGCAACTGCCGTTCTCTAATCGGCTGGAGGGTTGACATCTCTACGACAGCCCCCACTTTTTCATCACGCATGGGAATGTCAGCAGACCGGCGCTTGTTATGCGCCGCGCATGACGTCAGCCAATTAATTTCATTATTAAGCCGATTTCTCGACTGCTGAGGTCAGGCGCTGCATTTTTTAGCGTGATTAATTAAGCCGAGTAGATTGTGCACACTGATACAAGCTGCTGTGTTCATTTCGCCATTTCCTCGCTGCGCTGCTTAGTTGTACTTCGCATCCTGTCCTGAGCAATGCGAAAAATTATGCTTCCAGGCTGCTTCCCAAATTTTCTTCTCATTTTCGAAACGTATTTTCTGGTGCACGCTATGTACACCCCTTTCCTTCCATATTTAAGGGAAAGGGGTGCGAGCTCCATTGAAAAGCACCCTCCTATTGATTGATGCAAAGTTTTGTTTTGTTTAGACACTAGGCACAGTGTTCAATTTTCTTGCTACATGTGAGCTTTCCAAAGGAAGAGAAAAACGAGGGAAAAAGCGCTCTGAGAACATCGCAATGTTAAACATCCACCAACGTACTGTAGTAACAGGTGCGTTGCACCGCGGTCGAGAGCAAGTTACCTTGTCGAAAACGCGGTGGAAACTTTGTAGCGCACTTTGAATGCTCTAACAGACTGTATGCATAGCGCTGAACTTCTCATGACAATTGTCTACGTGCACAAAACAAAGAAAAAAAAACTAGCTGACTTGTTTCACGTTTCGCGATTCCGCTAACAGCGCGCCTCAAAAGGAAGGTCCGCAACCTGCTGAAATTAAACAAAGAACTGGCAGTGGCCCTGGCTGCTGCAAGGGCAGAAGTAACGAAAATGGAAGAAAACGACCTTCGCCGGGCGAAGGCTCACCAGGTACTTCCACAGGTGAGAGTCCTTGTTTGCAGGGTTCTAGATTTGACGGTGCTAGCTTTGGTCTTTGAGCCCCCACATTAGTGCCCCGGTCCTTTTCCTCGAGGCTTACGCTGTAAACTTTTGTTGTCTCTATACTTATTATTTTAAGGCAAACTTACAGGAGGAGGAAAGTTAGAAACATTTCCATGCTACAACCTTTGTCTGTAAATTTACGAGGCTGAGTCCATGAAAAAAATGCCTTTAACATATAAATCAATTGTGCGCCACCCCTTCGAAATAGTCCCCCTTGCAGTCTATACAGAGCTTCCAATTTCTTCTTGAGGTCTTGGAAACAGTTGGAAAACGCTTCTTTTGGCAGGGCTGTCAGATCCTTTGTCGTGGCGTCTTGAATGACCTCCACGCTCCCCATCCAGCGACCTTTTAGGGCTCCCTTCACACGAGAAAACAGGAAAAAAAACGCATTGCGAGAGGTCAAGCGACTATGGCGGATGGGGAATCACAGTAATGCTGTGCTTGGCGAGAAATTTTGTCACACTGGGAGCAGTGTGCGGCCTTGCGTTATAGTGGAGAAGGCTCCATTGTCCAGATGCACATAAATCAGGTCGACGGCGTCGCGGTGCATCATGCATGTGTTGGAGCACGCGTATATAAAACTCCTGCTTCACAGTCTGCCCTTGTGGGACGAACTCGTGGTAAAAAAAAATTTTTTTCAGCATCATCTTTGTTTCGGTCTTCTTTCGCCGCACCTTTCCCGATGCCGGGAAGCTGGTGCACCTCCATTCGGTGCTCTGCTTCTTTGTTTGAGGATCGTATTCAAAACACCATGTTTCGTCATCAGCAATGATGCTGTCGAGGAATGCAGCATCCTTCTCTGCCTCAGAGAGCAAATCAGCGCTCACTGATGCCCGCGTATCCGTCTGGTCTTGTGTGAGGCAGTGCGGGACAAGTCTGGCATTTAGCTTTCATTTCCCCAAGTTTTCGCGCAAAATTTGGTGATATGTCTTACTAATGTCGAGAGCATCTGATGGCATGCGGACTGTAATGGTGCGGTCTTGTTGTGCTTTTTCGGTGATCCGAGCCACGTTGTTTTCATTCCGTGACGTTGAAGGGCGCCCCTGCCTTGTGTCTTCTTCCACCGACTTTCTCCCCGAAACGAACCTCTTGTGCCACTCGAAAACTCGCGCCCGTGATATCTCGTTGCCGTAAACGTGACGAAGGAGCTCATACATCTGTGTTGCTGTCTTGCCAAGCTTCACACAGAATTTTGTGTTTACACGCTGTTCGAGGTGGACGTCCATCTCTCCACATTCGCTCACAGTAGAATGCGCAGACGACTGGTGACAATGTATTTTTCTGCGTGTAGTGCCATATAGCAGCTGCCACAGCAATTAACATAAATAGTTCAGGAGTTCAGGTTAGAAAGAAAAGCTGGCGCTTAACATACGCACCAGCATTTTCTTATAGGAATCATTTCTAGAGAAGAGAAATAATTCAGTCTCGAAACTTTACGGACAAAAGTTGTATATCTGAGCACGCCACAATTAGTGCAGCAAATAGCAAAATACTTGGTAGGAAACCCCTTACTAGCTAAAGCTACGCCGTAATGGTTATATTTTTACTTAGTGAAGTGTACATTAATTAAACCCTGTCGTCAATTTCTTGACTAATATCTACGTAGTCACTGTGTCGACTGCGTTGCTTGACGCGAGATTAGAATATCCGCCTCGTCCAGGCCCTTCCAAAGCATTAATGCGTGGTCCTGCATCTATAGAACACCGCTTTTTTGCGAAGTAATACTTAGGTTTTTTGTTGCATAAAAACTTCCCCACGATTCCTTAAACTCCAGAGGCTCTCAGCTTTTCTTGTGGAATGCGTTCAGTTTTGTGCATTGTGGGCGTTCAGAAATTGCCACCAGTTTCCCCCGAAAGCAACGAGCAGATTCGGCCGCATAGACCACATTACGATTTCACAAGAACGGCAAAAACGATTTGCGCACTGTCTTCGGAAAATCACAACCCGTGACGACAAATGTGACCAAAAAATCGATGTCAGGTGGTTTAAGTTTTACCACATGCAATAGGTGGTGCATTTGCCTATAATTTCTTACAATAAATAGTTTTTAGGCGCATAAAAGGACAAGACACATAGGGTAGGTGACAGCTGTCCTGTCACCTACCCTGTCCTGTCACCTACCCTATGTGTCTTGTCCTTTTTTGCGCCTAAAAACTATTTAATTATGAACCAAAACCAACTAGCCCAGCAGCAAGTGCTCTTAGACTAAATTTCTTACATGCAAGGCGGTTCAAAAGACCGTTTCAGTCGCTGATGCTCCATTAAAGAAATTTCCCCTCCTTCAACGAATTCCAGGGATAACATTTGCCTAAAAGAGAAGATTTTTAGAGCTGAAGTTGTCCCTGTTTTTTTTTCAAACTGACGGGAGTTTTCATGCGCCTGCAAGCAAAAAGGGCCTGAAAAATAATTTGGGCCAAGTGGAGGGAATTTTCGGCTACGGCATGCAGCACCACTGTGCTGAGAAAGTATTCTTAATTCTGAAGTGAAATTATTATTCTATAAAAAAACAAGTGAAATTAATATTTTATATAAACAGCGTTAAATTCTATTTTTAATTTCCTGAAGTTCAGGTACATATAAGTCATGTTACGCGATGGCTACTTAGAAGGAATATTTTCTAGACCGCTGCGTAAAAGAGGGCATCATAAGATTAGGACTTCAAACCTGCCTCGCGTCGGGCATACCATTGTTGATCACCGAACTGGAAGGCGAGCCACTAATCTTCAGACAATGCGAGCAGCCGCGGAGGGAGAAGATATCACGTGGACTGATGTACTCTATAGCAAGTGCGTGTACCGGAGAACATATGTAGTGCGACTTTCGCGCCTACGGAAGAATGCGAAGAGCTTTGCCTGTCACAACTTCTCGATCAACCCTACAAATTACTGACGTGTATATACAAGTCTGTCGTGTAAATTTTCTGCAGTGACGTGCGAAATCTAAAGCCAGGTTGTCTTAAAAGAGGCTTGTCCTACTAAGAATGTCACAAAAGCTTTTCTGGATAGTTTCACGGTTTGAACTCTCGTGAACTGTGCAACTCTCACGAGCCCTTGCTCTGTCTCGGCGTAATTCCCAGCTGGCAGCCACAGAACCTGCGCTAGCGCTGTCATGATTCTCGTACTGTATGTTTGGCTCTTTTTTGTTTTTCTGACGCATGTGACCATTTTATAGCGAGTACAAGTGTCGGAGTTTCTTTGACGCATAGCGTTGATGACGTTGGTCAATGCTAAATTAAACCATTGTAATACTGTTTTATAGGCAATGAAAGTGATTATTAAAAAGCTTTCTTTGCAGGAGTGAGCGACCGACTCGGCCATCACAGATCATAGGTTTCCACATACAATCCCAGCTAACTAATACTGGCAAAAATTTGCGCAAAATGGAGCCATTCCAGGGCTTCGCAACGGCTAGCGTCTTCTGCTTTTGTTATATATTCTACGCACTGCTGGAATTGTGCAGCTACGATTGGTGATAAAAAGTTTTACAACTCACATATAGGAAAAACTGCCAGACCTTGGAAAAAATTATTTTTCAGCATAATTTCTGCTCACACTAATGTACTTCTTCCATTTTCGTGGAAGGCTTTTGATGCCTTGAAATAAAAAAGATATCTGGTTGCGAAGCCACTCCTTTGCGGCAATTTGAAGCGAGTTGAATTCATCGAACCTTGTTCCTCTCAGGTGTTTCTTCAAAAAAGGGAATAAAAGTCACTCAAGGCCGGATCGGGACTTTATGTTGGGTGGTCCAGCTTTCAGAATCCACACTTTCGAAGGGCAGCCTCGGCAACACGAAACTTGTGAACCATGGCGTTGTCGTGCTGGAGGAGGACACCGCTTGTCACCAATCCTCGCCGTTTTTCAACGATGGCTTCACGCAGTACTGAGAGAACGTTGGCGTAATATTCGGCTGTTACTCTCCTGCAGTTTTCAAGGTACTCAATGAGCAGCATCCCCTTTGCGTCCCAAATAAGTATCGCCATCATTATCCTCTCTGAGTGTTGGGTCTTGAAATTTTTAAGGGGACGGGACCCCGAATGCCTCCGCTGCAGAGACTGCTCTATAGTTTCTTGGTCCCATTTGGTACAGCCTGGACTCATCCCCAGTAACAAGGCGGGAGAGAAAATCTTACGGGTCGCTTGAATAGAGGTGCAAAAGTTCCCTCGATGAATGCACTGGGTGGCATCGATCTTGGGCTGAGAGGTTCCGTGGCATCCATCGTGCCGAGTCCTTCGGCATACCCAAAGCATCGTGAATGATAGTGAAAGCACTGCCATCAGAATTTTTAAAATTGTCCAGCAACTTCGAACACCTTGATGGGGCGATTATTTATTATAGGGCTCTCTGCTGAGCCTGAATGGTCCAAATCGGTTGAAGTGTCCAGCCACCCTGACCTTGGGTCGTCTTCCACGTGCACACGGCCACGTTTAAACGTATTGAACCACCGAGTCAGTGTAGAATATGAAGTACATTCACTGCCATACACATTCATTATTACAATCTGAATTTCTTTAGCAAAACGTTATTTTTTGCAGAAAAATTTGATAACGTTCCGGTACTCGAGTTTGAAATTGTGGGAGGACGCCTTGTTTGACTTACATATGAAGACCAAGCAAAGAAATGGAAGGCTTGTTATTCTGACTGTGCTTTGCTGTAGAGATGACCTAAACAAAATATATAGGAAGGTAATTGTCCGACATTTTGGTTACAGGCAAGAAGCCAAACTGTTTGATCTCCATCGTGTGTCTCTCCGCTTCCGGGAGCGAGTCCTCAGCCCCGATGCTCGAGTTCTAAGCGTGTACGACGCTCGAAAGCGCCCGAAAGTTGATATCATAGTGAATGATAGAAAAACCCACTTGGTCGGAATTAATCAAGAGCCTTCCATTACAGCATGCATCCCTCATTATTAATGACAAGGCTTCAGGATGGAAGTGCACCATTTATTAAGTTCAAACTGGCGCAAAAGAGAGAAAAAAAAGCAACGCATGACGTAGCTTCACATTTAATCTTGCATTAGTAAAATGCTGCATTGTTTAAAGAGGCCTGGAACTTCCTCATACCCTCCCCTTTCTTATGTTTAACACTTAATCATGTGTTACGGCGTAGTACTCCTGTGGTGGTGGGCAACGCCTGCGGCCTTTGGAAGGCAGAGGAGGACGCTCCCAAACGTGCAAATCAGGGGTAGCCACAGCCAAGACTTCAGGTTGACTGAAATGGCAAGAGCTAATCATCGTTAAGTTTGTTCTCCGCTTCTCATGTGCGTTTAGGAAGAATGATTACGGGACTACACCATTCGTGAGAAGTTGTATGGAGCCTCCAAGGCTTTTCTACTAATCGACAGTGGTGTAGTTCATGGCTCATTCGTGCTTATTATGAAATGCTCATTATGCCCCCTGTTATGCCCTGCCCGTACTGGCGAAAATTAAGTGCATTTCGCTTTCCTTTCTTTAACGCGCTTTTAGATAATAAGCAGCATGGAAGAAGGCAGTGCGGAGCATGGGGGCACGTACGGCAAGCACATAAGGGCATTAAGGCTCCTACACGTCCTCCTGACACCTGGAGCAGAGGTGACGCTCACTCACTCGAACGACGGCAGCGAGGAGGGGTGCGTTTTTCTCATCTTTATTTTTCCTCTCGCGCTTGTAAATTTTAATACTTGCGCAAGCACGGCAGCGAGAGTTACCGGTAGGGAGGAGAACTGGCTCGTATAAACGATAGATCGCATTGAAAACCAGAGCTTAAGAACACAGACAGAGGACGAGACGAGACGAGATGCACTGAAGACACACTGAACAATAGGAGGGGAAGTGGGACCTTTTTATTAATGCTTCAGTAATCTGCTGCGTGTTTAAAGAGGTGTGGGGACATTACAGCATATTAGCGCGTGCTTGTGCTTGTCATGCGTGAAGCTATTCTGGAGCCTTCGTTCTGCATCTTGCATGGAGATATTAGTCGTGCGAAACTTCCACTGTACTTCGCGACGCGGTTGGGTACTCTCACAGTGTGGATGAGGAGTTACAGCGTCAACAAGCCATGGGTGGAAGGCAGAAGAAATTTGCATTCATACGCAGCAAAATACGCACGTATTTCGTTTATTTAGTACCCTATGACCAGAAATGTATCTCGCAGGTGACCATTGGATGTGCACCTTTGCTACAAGGTTGCCTCGATAGTATTCTTAAATTGAATGGCACTGATATGGCGCATTACGCAAAGAGATTGATCTTTTTAGTCCCGGAGTGTCCTGACATAAATTTACTGGCGGCAACAGGTGGTCAGTGCAGCGGGAGCGTACAAGGCCGTGTCATGGCGTATGCTGTAATGTAGATGATCGCTGGTAATGTGATCGAAGCGAAACGGATGCCAGCATTGTGAAAGAGAGGTTAGAAATTTTTCGTGGCGTTTCCTGGTAGGGAAGGTAAGCTTCTGGGTTTCAAATTAGAAGTGAGAAAAGCTATATTTCCTTGGATCAACGATGCACTATCAAAATTTGGACGGCCACAGTTAAGATACGCGGCTAATTTTATGGCTCGGTTAGGAAGTGGCAGACTACGGCGCAGAAAACCCAGGGCACAGCTAGCCTTACTAGCGATATTTCTAATTTGGTGTGACAATGATAGAATACGTGCTAGAGCAATGTTAACTTGCGCGGATATTACTTAAAAACTAATAGGTCGCATTTAGAACAAATTTGTAATTTCCTACAATGAAGAGTAGTTAAGCATGTTTCAGTGACGTCAGGTAGCAATATTCAACGTAACGTTCAACAGTCTAGCAAAGGAACAGCGGTTCACAATTGATAGCGACGTGCTGGAAGTGGTAAGGGAATACGCCTACATTGGGCAGGCTGTGACTGCTGATCCGGATCTTGAGAAGGAAATAACAAGAAGAATAAGAAGGGGGTGGAGTGCAAATGGCAGGTTCTCTCAATCATGAATGGCAATACAACCGCTGCATCTTACCGGTGCGCCTCCATGGGGCAGAAATATGGAGGCTAACGAAAAGGCTTCAGCTTTAGTTAAGGACAACGCAGCGAGCTATGGAAATAAAAATTATAGGTGTTACGTTAGGTGACCGGAAGCGGGCCGAGTGGGTAAGAGAACAAACGCGGGTTTTTTACATCCCAGTCAAAATCAAGAGGAAGAAATGGGCTTTGGCAGTGCATGTAATGCGAAGGCAAGATAACCGCTGGTCCTTGAGGGTAACACAGTGGATTCCAAGAGAAGGCAAGCAAAGCAGAGGGGGGGGGGGGGGGAAGAAAGTTGGGTGGGAGGATGAGAATAAGAAGTGTGCGGGGCACGGTGCGCGCAGCTGGCAAATGAGAAGGTTAATTGGAGAGACATGGGAGACGCCTTTGCCCTGCAGTGGGCGTCGTCAGGCTGACGACGATGATGATGGTTAACTACCTCTTCAAGGATACAGGTGTCAATATTGTTAGTAACATTTCGGTAAATTGTACAATTGTCGCCAAATAACTATCTCACAGGAAATATTTCCAGTTAGATGATAATGCATATTAGAAAACGCTTAAACCTAAGATAGGAAAAGATTCCCTAGATAGTTCGTACCTATCGTGCAATCATAGACGCTCTTCCCTACGGTCACGTTACCAGCGCGAGTAATCACCACTCACAAAATCTGTTGATATCAACGTCACCCTTGCTGTCTGAACAAAAGGTCAAACATGAAAAATTCAACGATTGATTCATTGTTGCTCTCATCACGGTTCGCATCGGTAAACTTTGAACTTCCGCGAAGCCCACGACGACTGCTTGGTATGGCAGAAGGTTCCAGGAGTTCAACCTCTCCCAGGAACACTAAGAGTCTGCTCGATATCTCCATGGGGTGCTCTGTCGAATCACGTTGGAAGCCATCGTTGATGATGAACTGCGCAAGACCTTAACATTTATTTTCGTTCAAAATTTTGTTTAGCTTAACGCAGTTGCCGAAGTTTGCTTTGTGCAACATATCAAAGGCGTTTATTTGGTCCTCATGAGAAACGTTTTTGTACACCCGGAATGCATTGGAGTAAGGTGCTTTCATCTCTCAGATTTGGTACATTGCTCAGCCGTAAATAGCTAGGGTTTAAGCAGATATAATCGTTAACCTTTGTACATAAACTTTTAGAGAAATTCAAAAATAAACGCAGAAATTACAGCTGATCCACAGCAACCGGATATGCACTCGCTTGCAAACTACGGCGTGCAGCCCGCTGACTGTTGTCCGATATTCCATCTAAAATTGCTACATCCCGTTTGTTCAGTGCGAAACGCGTATATGTCTCCAAAGTATATATCGAACGCTTCGAGAATCCGCGCTTCTACATAGGAGTGCACTGCGCCGCAGTACCTTTGTGCGAAGCAGCATCTCAGCACTGAATCGGAAAGAATGTCCCGCTTAACGGGAAGAAAATGACGGCTCTTCCTGCGCGAATATGCTGCCAACGAGTCTGGAAGTTTAATGCCCATATGGTTTACATAGCTAGCGTTTAGTTTTGCCTATAGCATCGGCGCTAGGGGGCTGATGCTGAAGCTTGGGCCGGCTGTCACTGTCCACTATCACGCGATTTTATGGTTATCGCATTCGCTACGGCCGAGAGGCATAAACTTAGCTCTCAATGAATGCGACAGTGCAGGACGCAAGACCCAAGTGGCATGTTATAATCATTTATCTTGTCAAGCCTCGCTCCAAAAATAAGTAGAATTAAGAAGCATCAATGCGAGTATGTTATGTGATGACCTAGAAGTCGAGTCATGCTGTAAAACGCAGAGAAAATGTCTACACGCAAGCCAAACCAGTGCTCCATCGTACGCAGGGGTCCATGTCAGCAAGAAAATGTCGCCCAGGGGCCGGAGGAGTGTGGCTTCTCTGTAGAAGAGGACAAAAACCACAAGAAAGATCCGGAAGTGCCGCGTCGTTCAACAGGTTGTACTTCTTAAGCACTCTTCTCCCTTAGGCATTCGGTACTTTAGAACAGTGACTGCGTGCTTTCCTGCTAATGGGGGAAACAGAACAGTGCGCACTCGGTGCACACCGAAAGAGCGAATGTCAATGATGGAACGAAGGCTGGTTCGTATACAGAGGTAAAATTCAGCTGGCTGGCAATCACCACAATACAAAGACGCTATTCCACCCTGCCGCCTCCTTTTTGGTATTTCAACTTGAATATCTCTGGTTTTCCAAGGCAAATTTCTGGCTGGTTGTTTACCTTAATAAACCACATAAATTATCATTACGAGATGAGAACAGCCCTGGATAGACACAGCACTACTCACACATGGAGCTTCCCAAAACTACCAGCCTGCCACCCATTTTATCGAATCTGATGCTCTCTATAGCCTCTAAGGGCCAGCAACCTCAAGGGGGTTCCTCTCCGCTCCAAGGAGTGCAGCAGCAGGATCTCTAGGTTGGCGTGTTGCCAGGCCAATTCCCGGGTGGTGGTCCTGTGCAGCAGCAAGGTGGTCTCCTTCAAATCTCGGCGCCTCGGCAACATGGTGGTGCAGGCAGCTATATCGCAGCTGACACGCCTTAAGAACAGGCCACTAGCATGATGGGTTTGATGGGCCGAGATGATGGACAGAGCGGAATGCACATTCAGCCAGAGGCTGCTGGAGCTCTGCCCAGTGGAGAGTGCCCCAATGGGCCGCTCTTTATGCACCCAAACTCCGTGCAGTATCAAGGGGAGTTTTCAGTCAGGTTCCATGGAGCAGCAAAGTAAACATGCTAAATACAAAAGTAAACATGCAGCCCTCTCCATAAAACTCTCATAATCAGGCCTGGGGTGCGGCCTGACCTCGGTGACCAGAACCGAGAACGCATTCCCTCCCCAGAACAGGATTTGGCCGCCCAGGTATAGTACTTGACCGCAACCTTCTATATGGAGGAACCAATTAACCCTCGGCCGTCAGTCCCCAGCGGCTGCGGAGCAACTGACCCAGGCGACGGTTAGACCTGTGACGCAGCTTAGGATACCAAGAATATGCGGCTACGGATAGGCCGCCATTTTAAACGAAACCTGATAACGTTTAACGCTAGATCCTAATCCAGAGAGTCTTGACTGGCAGTGCTGTCAGATGAACTAGAGGCTATTAAATGGGATCTCGTAGGGCATAGTTTAAGAGGACAGATGAGGCGTAGGGTATACAGTACTAAGGGACGGGCACGTCCTGGGCTATCGTGCGTTAGCGGACAAACAAGAACTAGGTGTGGGATTCCTCAACAATAAGGTTATAGCTGGCAACATAGCGGAACTCCATAGTATGTGGTGTATTATTAGGGGGATAAATACGTTTTTCCCGCGGGACACCGTTCGCGGGTGACACCGTTCAAAACCGCCCAACCCCACGCCGTGATCCCGCGCGCTAGCTGGCTCTCACCGAACACGGCGGGCCTTGCTCTAAGCGGAACTAAGGAACGACCTTCTGGCTGATAGAAACAAATCATTTATTCCTACGACAACAATAACTCCATCTGGCAACAGAATACGCTAAGGAATCGAGGTCCTCCTACTCACTAGCATGGTTACGAGAGAACTTCGTCCACGCTAGGGCCGGGGAGAAGCTCCGAAGCCAGACCGGACGAGATTCGGGACAGCATTGCCTTAACGAGGCCTCGCCCCGCTGGCAGCGAGCTCCCCAGACGAATAGGAGAGCTGTGCCCCGTAGTAGTAGTAACAGTAGGTATCTATTATTCACAGAAAACAAAGTTAAGAGGTCATGAGAGGTGGTTGGAGTCCTTCGTTCAGGAGCCCTATGGCCGTCTCTGACGCCTAGGCCTGACGGACAGGTTAGCGTTGGTCGTGCAGTTCGGAACTTAACGGAGTGGCATTCCACAGTCCCTTGTTCTCAATGTATGTGTTTGGAGGTGAAGTAGCTTGTGCCCGATGCACCCCAAGTCGCATGGTAGGCTGTGGGCTGACCAGCGCACCATGGGCAGGTGGGGCGGTATCGTTCTACGAATATCGTGTTGCAAATCCTTACATTAGGAAATGCGTAGGTCTGGAGTTGCCTCAATTCCCTAGCTTCCTGCGCAGTCAGTTGTTTGTGAGGTGGTGGTATTAATCGAGTCATGAGGCGTTGCTGGCCGAGTCTAGCGTTGTAGACTGTGGACATGGGTTCGATTTGCGAATGGCTTGAGGAGACCAGGAAAAGACGCGCGCGCGCAGCAATCGCGCCGTTCGAGGCGCTCGTAACGCTGCGACGCCGGCGCCCTGCCTCGTTAGCTACGGTAACTAACTAGGTCAGACGCTTCTTGGGGAAGCAAACTAAAGGAGACGGAGTAGGCGCGTCGTCAGAAGTATTAACGAGAGGGTGGCAGTTATCGCAATTTGGCTTAATAAGAGGTACGTACTGAAGGTGGAAAAGGCCTACGCGCCTACATCTGGCTGTGACAAACAGATCGTAGAAAGCTTCTATGAGGACGTGGAATCGGCTATGAACAAAGCAAAAACACCGTACAGTGAACTGATGGGCGACCACAATGCCAAGGTAGCGAAGAAGCAGGCTGGAGACCAGGCAGTAGGCGACTATAGCACAGGCTCTAGGAATAAAAGGGGGAGTTTTTATTATAGTTCGCAAGGAATAAACAATTTACGTATCACGAATACACTTTACCGCAAACGTGAGAACCGGTAATGAACATGGAAGAGCCCAATGGTGAAACTAAAATGAAAGACTTCATAATATGCGCTCACCCTGGCTTCTTACATAATGTTGCGGCGACCATAAGGTGGGAAGGTTTCGAATTAGCCTAAAATTGAAGAGGGAACGGAAGTAGAGAAGAGGAAGCCTATTAACCAGTTGGCGCTTACAGGAAAAGTAGAGGAATTCGGGATATCGTTGCCAGACAGATATTGGGCTTCAACTGAGGACCACAACCTTAATGTTCAAACAATGAACGATAATCTCACGGCTATCATTACCGAATCCAGAGTAGATGTAGGTGGTAGGTTTGGTCTACAGGATACCGGCAAGCTAATTCAGGAGTCGAAAGGTCTGATTAAGAAACAACAAAGCATTAAGGCGTCTAACCCCACAGACAGAGTAGCACTGGAAGAGAATCGAGTATGCTCCAAAAGAACGGAGGTAGCCTAAAGCGGTGAGGAAGAAGCCGGGCATAGGTAAAAACGAGATATAGTCGTTAAGAGACAAAGAAGGCAATGTCATTAGCAATACTGATGAGTTAGTTAAGATATCCCAAGACTTCTACACAAATCTATACAGCAGTAAAGGAAAACTGGACGATAATGCACCGGGCAGTAGAGCAAAGCACTGGGACCTCACGCAACTAACGATAGAGGAAGTAAAAAAAGCTTTATTAGCAATGAAAGAGGGGATAGAAGCTGGTGGGGATCAGGTAACAGCAGATCTGTTGAAGGACGGAGGGGAGATTGCGCTCGAAGAAGTGGCCACCCTGTACACGCACTGCCCTATGACCTCGGCCGTACCAGCAGTTTGGGTGAACGCTAACATTATCTTAATTCACAAGGAAGGAGACGCCAAAGACTTGAAAATTACACGCCGATCAGCTTAATGTCCGTTGCCTACAAGGTATTTACCAAGGTAATGACTAATAGAGTCAGGACAACATTAGCCTTCAGTAAACAAAATGATCAGGCAGTTTTTCAGAAACAGTAGTCGATAATTGACCAAATTCGCACAATCAATGAGGTGACAGAGAAATGCGCAGAGTATAACTAACTCCTGTATATACCATTTAGAGATGAGAAATCGTTTGACTCAGTTTGAACCTCAGCAGCAATGCAGGCAATGACAATTCAGGGTGTTGAAGAGCCTTATGTAAAAATACAGGAAGATATCTATAGCGGGTGCACAGATACTACAGTCCTCCACATAGTCAGCAATAAAATTCCAAAAAGGAAGGGTGTCCGGCAAAGAGACGCGATCGCTCCAGTGCTTTCCACCGCGTGTTTGCAGGAGGTATTCTGGCCTGGATTGGGAACTTTAGGGGATAAGAGTTAATGGAGAATACATAAGCAATCTGCGATTCGCTAATCATATTGCCTTGCTGAGTCACTCAGGAGACGGACCACAAAACCTGAAGAATGAGTTAGACAGAGCAGTACTGTGGGTCTAAAATTAATATGCAGAAAACCAAAGTAATGTTCAAAAGTCTCGGAAGGGAACAGCAGTTTACAGTTTGTAGCAAAGAAGTGGTAAAGGAATACGTCTGCTTAGGGTACATAGAGCAGGTCCCAATCAGGAAAGCGCTTTGGCCAGGTGGGGCGTATTTCCCATATTCTCTCAGATCATGAATGGCAGTTTACCAATATCCCTCAAGAGCAAAGTATATAACAGCTGTATCTTACCGGCACTCACCTGTCGGGCAGACCGTGGAGGCTTACAAAAAGGGTTCAACGAAAGGACAGCGCAGCAAGCTATGGAAAGATAAACGTTAACAGACCTGAAGAGGGCAGAGTGAGTGAGGGATCAAACGCTGGTTAATGACATCATATTCGATAACAAGAAGAAGAAATGGGCTCGATAAAGGCATGCAATGAAGACAAGTCAACCGAAGGTCCTAAGAGTAGTGAACTCGATTCTAAGAGAAGGAAAGCGTATCAGGTGACGGCAGAAAGTTAGGTCGGCGGATAAGATTAAGAAGTTTGTGGGGATAGGGTGGCTGCAGCTGACATAGGGCAGAGTTACTTGGAAAGTTATGGAAGAGGCTTTTCTCCTGCAGGGGGCGTAGTCAGGCTGACGATGATGATGAAATTGTATTCATGCAAGAAACTTCGGCAGAGATACCGACATCAGTCCTCACCGTGTCCTACATTTTTTTGCGAAATAAAGCCCGAGTCCTTATTTATTGGAGCAGTATAATATGTACAACCATCGTAGGCGAATAAAATTCTTTGCACTTATTCTCTCAAGGACCCTCACAGTGAAAGACGCCTTTGGGTTAGTAATTAACCCGTCGTCAATTGCCAGAGGGCTGCATGCTTATGTTTTTGTTATTAAGGAGCACAGAAATCACACCTCAACCATAAGCCGCCATGGTGATTGAGTGGTTATGGCGCTCGGCTGCCGGCCCGAAAGACACGGGTTTGATCTCGGCAGCGGCGGTCGAATTTCGATGGAGGCGAAATTCTAGAGGCCCGTGTACTGTGCGATGTCAGTGCACGTTAAAGAACCCCAGGTGGTCGAAATTTCCGGAGCCCTTCACTACGGCGTCTCTCATAGCCTGAGTTGCTTTGGGACGTTAAACCCCTATAAACCATAAACCAAACCAACACCTCAACCATAAGCCACTGAAAACACGAAGAGATGAGACGAATGAAGAGCGAACAATGCCTAAGGGAAATGCTTGTAACTGTGTTTTTTTCATTGCCTTTGTGATCGGCTACATTCGCCGATATCCTTGGCTGTGTAGAAAATCACGGTGTAGACTACTCGGTAGTGCTTGCTATAATGGACTGCCTGAAAAACAAAAAAATTGGCTGGCGGTTTAGCATTGCTAAGCACGAAATAACGCGCGAAGGAAGTTGTTTGCAGGTGGACACCACCGCCACGTGCCTGAAAGCGTGATTGAGGTGTCTGTCTATTGACCCAGGAATTAAGCCAGTTATGCACGTCTTCAAATGTTTCATCATCATTGACGAATTGGCGATTTACCCTATGTGCGCCCGCGGACTATTCTCCAGTGCCGCGTCTCTGCAGCAATGTTGTCAACGCCAGCGCGTATTGCTCTAGTGCCGTGTTTCTACCGCAACGTTGTCCAAGCCAACGCATGCAGCGCACGTCTCTCTGTCACTACCGCAACATAGCTGAAGACGCGAATAATGATATAGTATTAGTTGATGAAGAAGCCGATGTGTAATGCACAGAACGAGAGTGTGGTGCAGGTTCACACGAGGCGTGATTTTCTGCGGTGACAGCGTAGTGCTCTGTTGCAGTGTCCTGTGGAGCTCATCTGTTTGCGCCGCAGCTGGTTCGAATCTCAGTTGCGGCAATATTCATTACATTTATTTATTTATGGTTCGCCTAAGGCCACCGTAAAGCTCATGCATCACTCAAAGCGGTCAGCCGGTGTGACCTAGGGAAATAGTGTTTTTACACTGAAAATGCAGTTCGCAAGTGTCTAGTTACCGATTGTTGTTCGCATCTATGTCTATTTGCCTTGCTGCTCCTTACCTCAGAAGGGCCGCAATAAGGACGTTCGTATCGACGCGCCCAGCGAAGGTGAACACAAGCTGTGTCTGCAGGCGGGACGCCCTGCGTGTGGGTGGGGGAGAGAGACATAGATGGGGGGGGGAGGATTATGGGACAACAATCCATCTGATGCATTCAACTCCCAATTTATTTCTCTCCGAAAGCAAAAATGGTCCCTATAGAAATCACTTCACGCAATTGGAATCATGCTAGTGTTTTCCTCAGCTGCGAACGATGGGACTAAGCTGTGCGTGCGTGTTTGAGGAGCGGGGGGATTCGAAGCTCTTTCGCCTTCCGCCCTGCACTGCCATCCCCCCCCCCCCTCTCTTTGATGAGCGCTGTGGTTGTAAAACACGCAGTTAAAACATTTTTCGAATAATAAATCCGTCATAAAACATCATTGTTGAATGTTTCAAATAGCGACAGGCCTGTCTGTTTGGAAAGAGTTCACCTCTGTTGAGTGTCACGCTCAGCATAAGCGTTTCTTTTTCTATCGTCCACAGCAGGGTAAGGCCACACGGCCGGTACCATGGTGACGGACAAAGGCGGTGCAAGATCAAAGCACTTGGCATACGGTGACGGCCAAAGCTGTTTCTCCAGACCAGCTTAGCCCGAAAAATGTGCTGTCAGTTGCGACCGAGTAGGACTACAGCGCTGAAACACAGTGTGGTCGTTTTTACCAGCTGTTAGTAGTCGACGTCAGGATACTCATTAAACCGACGCTTGCCTCTTCGTGAATGAATGCATTACAGTTAGGGGCTACATTTACTGTTTGGGATTTCACAGATTGTTGCACTTTTCTCCACCACTGGTTCGGCGTGATACTGCAGAAGACCGCTCCCAGAAGTCTGTTCCTTAGTGTGGCGGGAAGTGGCAGGCGTTGTATAACATTGTGTTATGTCCCTGTGCGTTAAATGCTACAGCAACAGGCGCATGGAATTCTTCGCTAGGGTAAGTAGCTCCGAAGTAGCGAGTCGTTACGGACCGCGTCCATTTCCGTATGCGATGAGAATATCCCCTACGGGTGGGTACGTCGGAGGGTCGGAGGCCTCGTGCGATGCGGGATGTTCCTCCTTTGTGCCATAGGAGAGAAGATTGTACTGTATCTTTATCCTTCTTTCATATCAGCATCTCAAACGCACTTCTTCCTCTTTCAGCTGTCCGTGACGCTCGGCTGATCCACAAAGAAGTTCTTCGCCATCCACCTGCAATAAGCCTGCTATCCCAGAAAGCTACGAAGAATTTTCATGTCAGTCACGTGAGTAATTGCATCTGGCTTCGGCTGGAAGGGCGTAAAGCGTATTTGCTGACGACTTCCTAATTACTAATTCTGAACGCATCACTGATTTTATTGTGCGACCTTTTCGCCACGCCACGCGTTATTATGTTGCGTCGCCGAGGTACACGTCGAACAGAATTCGGCACGAGGCAAAATACGGATAGATGTTTTCTACACCCAGGACTAAGGCATGGGAACTAGGATGAATATTAAATTGAGGAAGGGGACCTCGTCATTGCTTGCGCAGGTATCACCATACACATGGTAGATTTAGGAGAATAAATGTTTGAGCGAGTTGTGTGACATGCATTTATCCTCTTCTGGTTCTTGTCAGTTCCTGCTCACCTCATTTTCAAGTTTTGGTGGTGCCAACAGGAGGGCTGTGGTTGGAAACTCACTGGCCAAATATGTGATTAGATCAAAACCTATTCAGCGAGTTTAAAAGTTATGTTTAGGTACAAAGTAAATGTGTAGAACACCTCAATATTATTATTGTGCCAAACTAGAAGCTGTATTCACTGTGTGAAAGAAGCATTCAGGACAATACATTCGGAAAAGCAAGGTGTGAGAATTGCTCAGCGTCCTCCGATTTCGTCATGATGTAGTCCGCCATCCATTTTATCGAATCCATTGGTCTCTGCAGTCTGCGAGGCCCAGCAACCGGAAGCGGATGGCACACCACGCCAAGGAGCGGAACCGCAGGAGCTCCAGGGTGGCTTGTTGCCAGCTGGCTTGATGCCTGGTAGTGTTCCACAGCAGCAGCAAGCAGGACTCCAAAACTCGGCGCGTCTGCCACACGGGGATGCAGGCAGCCAGCAGGCAGCCGACAGCAGCAGCCGAAGGCAGCAAAAACGGGCCACCAGCATGATGGGTTTGTTGGGCACAGATCCCATTTGGCGGCAGGCAGCGGAAGCTGTCCCTATGGAAGGGGACTCCACTGGGCCGGCATCCATAAAGCCAAGGTCCATGGAGAATGAAGGTGAGCTTTCAGTCAGGTTGGAGCAGAAAAGTGAACATGCAAAAGGCAAAAGTAAAAAATCCAGCCCCTCCCTGAAACTCTGTACTTCGTCTCGTAATTGCCTTGGGGCACTGTGGAGGAAGATAAAGACACCCTCAGCTAATCAAGAGAGCACAATAAAAAGTGTTCGTCCGTGCCTCACCTTTTCTTGTCGTCTGCCCAAGGCGTATATATATGCGGTTAGCAAAATAAAATAGACGATGCCTACATATTCACGCAGATGCAGCGGTACGTACCAGTAGAGCATTCGCCATGAGTGCAAGAGTACCGCGGTTCGAATACAGGTGCCGCGCAGTTCTCAGGGTTAAAAATAATCTCCCGCGCGGTAGTAGGTGCCCGGAGGATGTGTGCTCGGGACGCCGCATTCGCAGCTTGGTTACCACGGAGTCCCTGCTGGGCCGCCGCCCACACAATGCGCCTAGGCGTGGGTTCGATGTTTACTAACGGCGTTGTAGAGTATATGTCACAGGCCAGAGGACATACCTCGCCCTTGACATAGCTCTCGCAAGCGAAACGCGAGTCTGTGATGGCAACCTTGCATTGGGGGTCTGCAACCTCGAAGGCGATAGCGACTTCTTCAGCCCGGTGGGCATTCTCGGCGCGGAAGGCGATCCCATTGCAAGGAGGGCCCATTTCAAGATCTGGTGGTCTACGACTGCCGTGTGGTGGCCCAGTGGATTCCGACCTGCGAAGCCAAAGTAGAACACGGCGGGTTTGGAACTAGGTTGTGCATCCAACGCCCGAGCACTCGCTGTTCTCCGGCCTTCGTGTGTGTTTGGAGTTAGGTTGTTTGGCATGGGGTCGGCCCATAGCGTGTGCCACCAGAGCTCCAGGGTACGGAGTGGTTCCTCCAGGATAGAGGGTATGTTATTTCAGGTGACTGAGTATACGGCGTCCTTTTCCCGTCGGCTGCAGCCTAGTGTATTGACTAATGAGCTGAGCCTCTCACAGCTTCGGGTAGGTGTGGAGCACCCCCTGGGCCATGAGGCGGGCCGTGGAGGTGGTAATCGGGAGGCCCAGAGCTCGTTTCACGACTTTGAGAATACTGACATCTAATTGCTTTGGGTTAGCTGCACTCAGGTGGAGGTAAAGCGCCGAGTACAGGAGACGACTAGAGACACAAGCTTGAGCGAAACTTAGCGCATCGCGTCCGCGCAAGCCATTGCTACGGCCTACCATTTGCTCTACGCGCTTAATTTTGCCGATGGTGGTGTCGAATATTAGCCATCGATGAATGTGTATGCCCAAGAATCTGATCTGGCCAGCCTCGAATGCAGAACCTTCGCGGAGGGTAACGCACATCGCGGTGGAGTCGGTCTTGCAGGTGCAAATGTGTAGTAGCTAAGACTTGGCTGGGCAAGAGCGAGTACGCATGAGTTGACATAAGTCCAGATCGACTATGGTCGGGGCTTGCTGGAGGTTGTTCTCCATCTCACCGACACTTTCTTGGTTAGCCCATAGTGTTATGTCGTCGGCATACATTCCGTGGTACCCCCTCTCTAGCCACTGTAGGAGGGAAGGTAGCTCCATCATTGCGATGTTGAACAGCAAAGGCGAGAGCACAGCGCCCTGAGGAGTGCCCCTAGTGCCCATGCGGCAAAGTCCGTACTCCTGATCATCGATCCGGAGCAGGGCGTATCGTTGGGAGAGGAACTCCCGGACGTAGCTGAACACCACAGCATCGCAATTTGTGCGGCTGAGGTTGGACAGTATGCTGCCGTGTTTGACTTTATCGAAAGCGCCCTTAAGGTCTAATGAGAGAATAGCGCGATCTCTGCGCGTGGTCTTCCGAGGAATGATGATATCCTCGCGGAACTGTAAGAGTGCGTCTTGGGCCGACTTGTGCGAGTGGAACCCGTACATGGCGTCTTCAAACTGACCATTGGGTTCGATATAGGAAGACAACACGTCTCGAACCACCGTCTCCAAGAGTATCTCAACACGTGATGTTAGCGCAATGGGTCTCAAGTTGTGAAAGTGCACCGTCTTTCCATGCTTAAAAATAAAAATTACAAGGAAGGTTTTACATTCACTAGGAAGGGGAAGCCCGTCCCAAATCTGATTGATGTAGTCAAGGAGTTGAATATACGCCTGGTCGGGCAGGTTCGCAAGCAGCGTAATTGTAATGCGATCGCGACTGGGAGCCTTACCCCTTCTCACTTTGGTTACGGCTGCTTTAAAACCATACAGCGCGAAAGGAGCATCTAGGTACGTGCTGGGTTGTCCTGCATACTGGAAGTCAGAACCTTGTGGGTCCTCTGTATGGCATATATGACTCCGCTCACTCCAAGCTAATAAAAAAGGGGGATTGCTTCACTTTGTCTCGAATCCGCCCTCAGAGAATCATGCTCTCATAAGATGCCACTAAGTTTTCAAAACCAATTGGCCAGGCTGTCTTCAGCTGGGTTTCCTGGTTCACTCGTAACGGCAGTCACTGAAAGCCTGCTACAGAAGATAAAGAGAAAGGCTGTGAGAGCTGGGCAAGACGTCCCTCGGGAAGAGGTGGTGCGACCTGTGGTGGTTCCCCATGTGCACAAGCTAGCCTACATTTTGAATGAAAGAGACCGAAAAAAAAAGAGGGCGTGGCACCAAGCATGGGCGGTCGTTCATGAAGTGCGCCGAAGGTTGGTTTATGTGGGTTTAACATCCCAAAGCGACTCAGGCTATGAGAGACGCCGTAGTGAAGGGCTGCGAGAATTTCGATCACCTGGGGTTCTTTAACGTGCATTGACATCGCACAGTACACGGGCCTCTAGAATTTCGCTTCCATCGAAATTCTACCACAGCGACCCTGATCGAACCCGCGTCTTTCGGGCCAGCAGCCGAGCGCCATAACCGTTCAGCCACCGCGGCGGATGCGCCGAAGGTGTCGTCTACGAAATTCCCCTCTCCTGCGGGGGCTCCTATATAGGGCAAACAGGACGCTGCGTTAACGATCGAATCAGGGAACGTGAAAGAAACGTAGAGCAAGATAAAGAAGGCCCAAATATGCCTAAGCATATAAGGTCCTGCCCTTCACACTCTTGTGAGCCATGTTTTTCTGGTGCGCAGATTCTGCCAAAAAGCAAAGACACAAGAGCCAGAAAATAAATCGAAGCTTTTTTATTGGAAAAAAGGAAGCATGTGCATCTGCTACATGCCAACATCTTTGTATAAGGTAGAGAAAAATTTGTTCACTCGTTCGCTATCATATCAACTTTGAAGATGATAGCATTCTTTGCGTGTACGATGGTATATATTTGTTCGTGTTGCCTTCAAATAAATCAGTTGTCAGTGGCGCTCCGTCCCGTATTTCTACCTTGTGTTCTGTCTGTTTTCGCGCGTGTAACCAAAAAGATGTACAGTTACCAACTTGCCCCTCAAGACCGTCTTTTAAGCTATATTTCTAGTACAGTGGGCTTGCCTGTGTGTGTGTCGTCTGCATGTTTTATTGACCAATGGATTTTATGTACCGTTGCTACCACCTGTTGTGCAAAGAACATCGCCTTTTGTATCAAGAATGGACTGGTGCCTGTCGAAGTATATGCCCTTTTCCTGCCAGTGCTACCCTCCTGGGGACATGCTAAGCGGATAAGCAGGATCCTCAGGTCTGAGTTATGGCGTCAAATCCTCCTGCTAAATGACCTTCTACGCATCGCCTGCCAAAAGCGATATCCTACCTGGTTGGCTGACTTAAACTTTGCGCTCTGTGAAGAGGTTAGCTTCCCAATTGACTGAACAATTCTGAGTGTGCGTTTTAGACAAGCTGCTGAAGGAAAGAAGTGCGAAGAAGGAGAAGTGTGGGGGTGGTTTAGTGGTTGTGGGGGACATTCGTCTGTCTGAGGAAATATCATCAATTCTTCGGAAGGGACCCAAGTATGGACTGGTACCAGAAATTCCGCCGCAAGAACTGATAGCCATCAATCGTCGAATCGCCAGTAAGGCCAATTCAGAAGAGCGTGACACACTGTCTACTTGAGGGTGTAGACTGCCTTCTCAAGTCCTGCGACCGGGTACCTGATCGTCATAAGTGAACTGCACCCCGAGCCATTGTGTCTTTCTTTAAGGAAAATTACATTTTTTTTAAGGAAAATAACGTCTTTGCCTATATGCCGTCTCTTTTGTGCGCTTCATCCACTCAAGCTATGAACCAACTTGCCCAAGAACGTGTTCTTCTACAATAACATAAGGCTTTTACAAGCAGGTAAATAATGTGGATTTGTAGTGTTACCTGAAAATAATTTCTCGGAAAGAGGAGCCCAGGCTATTGGAAAGAATTTTGCGCCTGTAAAAGTGAAATCTAGGAAAGTTAAAAACAGAGCTGTTGCAATGTGTGAGCAGCTAGGTCTAGTCCGCCTTAGCAAACAGATTTCCAAATATAAGAATAATGCATACAAGGTGTTCTTTTCGCTAAAAACGCACAAGCAAGGGACGCCCTTTAGAACTATTGTTACTGAAAAGGAGTGATGGCAGAGGCCGCTTAGCCGGTTCTTGTTGGAAAATTTGGGTAAGCTTGATTTAGAAGACCCCTTTCTTACCAAAAAATCTGAAGAAGTTTGTCAATTCTTAGAATCTCATCGTGATGTTGGACGCGCCTTTTCGGTAGATGTTTTGGATTTATTTTATTCTGTTCCTCACGAAGCGCTGTTCACTGCAGTCAGAGAGTGCATTGAAAGTAAGGACCCTATTTCTTTTCAGAATACTGCCGGTATATCCATCGAGGGCTTTTAGCCCTTTTAAAGTTTTATTTACAATCTACCTTTGTAACATTTGACGGGCAGTGTTTTCTGCAGAAAGCTGGCATATGTATAGACTCCTGTGTTGCACCTGTTTTGTGCAATAATTTTCTTTCCCAAATGGATCAAGTTTTGCACCAGGTTTTAATAGCTAGCAACGTTTTGAAAGTGTTCAGGTATGTGGACGACTTTTTAATCATTTTTACTAACGACGGAAGTTTGAACTTCGAAGAATCGGTGCGCGATGCTTTCACCTTATTTAGACAACATGAAAATGGATCAAGTTTTACTTGTGAAGTACCTGAAGGGGATGTTTTACAGTTTTTAGATCTCAGTATTGAGTTTTGTGAGGAACGGGTTTGTTGGGCGTGTGCTCCGCGCGCACAAAAGGGCTTCTGCCATATGACTCCGCCCACTTCAAGCTAATAAAAAGGGGGATTGCTTAACTTTGTCTCCAATCCGCCCTCAGAAGATCATGCTCTCACAAGATGCCACTAATTGTCCAAAACCAATTGGCCAGGCTGTCTTCAGCTGGGTTCCCTGGTTCGCTCGTAACGGCAGTCGCTGAAAGCCTGCTACAAAAGATGAAGAGAAAGGCTGTGAGAGCTGGGGAAGATGTCCCTCGGGAACAGGTGGTGCGACCTGTGTTGGTGCCCTATGTGCACAAGCTATCCCACAACTTGAAGAAGGTCGCGAGCAGGCATGGTGTGCCGCTTGTTTTTTGAGCCCCAGAAAAGCTCGGAACCTTTGCTCTCGCACTGAAAAAGACTGAAAAGAAAAAAGAGGGTGTGGCACCAAACATGGGCGATCGTTCATGAAGTGCGCAGAAGGTTTCGTCTACGAAATTCCCCTCTCCTGCGGCCGCTCCTATATAGGGGCAAACAGGGCGCTGCGTTAACGAGCGAATCAGGGAACATGAAAGAAACGTAGAGCAAGATAAAGAAGGGCCAAATATGCCTAAGCATATAAGGTCCTGGCCGTCACGCTCTTGTGAGCCATGTTTTTCTGGCGCGCGAATCCTAACAAAAAGCAAAGACACAGAAGCCATAGAATTAATCGCTTTTTTTATTGCAAAGAAAGGAAGCATGTGCATCAGCTACACGTCCATACCTTTGTACAAGGAAGAGAACAATTTTTCACTCGTTCGCTGTCATAGCAACTTTGAAGATGACAGCAGTCCTTGCGTGTACGATGGTATATATTTGTCCGTGTTGCCTTCAAATAAATCATTTGTGAGTGGCGCTCCATCCCGTATTTCTACCTTGTGTTGTGTCTGTTTTCACGCCTGTAACTAAAAAGATGCATAGGAAGCGCTCACACAGATCCTCAGCTAGCTGTGCGTTCGTGCCCAAGTATTGTGTAGAGCCCCCTTGAGGTTGCGTTGTGTTTCACCTCGCCTGTTGGACGAGTCGAGGAGAGCACGAAAGAAGTGCCAGGTTCTTTTGGAACCCAGCTGTCCTGCAGCTCGGTCGCAGCGTGCGGTCAAGTTGGAGTCAACCAAACGCACAGCATACACCTCGGCCTGTGTAGTGAGCTGTGCTATGCGTATCTTGAGACGGCGGTTGGTCTTGTGTGTGCGCTTCCATCGACAGATGACACTGCGGCGGGCCTCCCACAGATGGAAGAAGCGGTCGTCCACCAGCGGCCTGTCATCCGTCATAGGAAGGGTTTGAGTGTGGTCACGGTGCGGTGCAGTGATGTCTGGCCCAAACGGCGTACCCCGCTTTAAGTAGGGCGTTTGGGATCGGAGCTTTGCGGAATTGGTGCCACTATGTGAGTTGGGCTTGGCTCCAGGCTTTTCGGGACATGTTGGTGTGAATGGTGACACGAAGTATGCAGTGGTTCCTACCAAGGGTATCGCTACGTTGCGTGAGCAGTGGATTTGGTGAGGAGGAGGTTTCATATTATGGACGTACCGACCCAAGTGGGGAAGATGGGGTCCGTAAGGAGCGTCAGTTGGAGCCGGGAAATGAGTTCGGCCAGACGTCGACCTTTACCGTCGTCCTCACGCTAGCCCCACTATATACTGTGGGCGTTAAAATCGCCCACGATAACGTTTGGAGCCTTGCATGCCACCCGGGCCGCCTTGAAGAGGATCTCGTCTAAGGCGACCCGAGTTCATCTGGGCTGGACATGTACGTTTAGCAGAAGCAGGGAAAGGTCGTGGCGTCGCAAAGGAAGGGTTTGGACCATATAATATTCGGTGTTGTCGTCGTTGATCTCCAAGTCGTGTGAAAGTGCCGTATGTGATTTGTGAACGAGAATGCAAGCTCGGTTGTGTGCCTGGTACTGCAGTACCCCGTGAGGCGGACATCAGGGCCTGCTTCCAGAAGGATGAGAACAGCCGGAGGTGCCCCCAGAGTGGAAAGAAAGGTCTGAAACGCTGCCCCACGGCCACCGCGGAGGAAACTCCGAGTGATGCACTGTATAATCTCTAAGAGCTCGGCTTGACGGGAACGGTTAAGTGTGTTTGAGCTAGCCATGGGTATCGGTAGATGATCGAGAGCGAAATTCGTCGTCGTCCATGAAAGCCACTGCAGCGTCAGCCAGGGCTGGGCTAGGGAGGTGGTCGTGCCTTCCTGGCTATTAATGGAGCGTCCGACTTTACTCATGACCTCCCCTTGCACAATTTCCTGAAACTGTTACACTTGAGGATAAAATAAAGGAATAAATGATGCGTTCGATTGTCAAATAATGTTTCGTGTGTTAACCTCCTGATATTAAGAGCCTAATAAAAGCTGAGAACCTGGCATTTGCTCAGTTTCTCCCACAGCATTGTAAAGCACAGCAAACTGTAGGCATGGCGGTCAAATCGTGGTCTTCGTTCCTTTTGCATAAAACAGTTCAACGCTCGCATTTTGTCACTTTCGCTTCACAGCCCACGCTCCTAAAATGTATTTTCTGTCAATATTCCTTGCATGACTTCTTTCGGTTGCTTGTTACTAAAGGATACTTTTATTTTTGAACAGAAGCCTCTGCCTCTTTTTTTTCCGCAAGTGAAAGTGTTTTGTTTGAAGCTCAAATAGTTTTCGCCTGCGCGTGGTTGTTTAAAAGCGATAACGAAACCATAATTTTTAACACTGCGAAGGCCTTGCACAGCAGCGGGCAATCTCTTGTGATGAACTATAAAGGCCGAACGTTGGTGAATGACGACAGTAAACAAAGTTCAGGTGTTGCGCGACACCAGCTGCGACAGATTCACAAGCCCGCGCCGTTGAACTAAGGCGAGCTAGAACACTGAGCATCTATCGTGATTACGGCGAACGCTATACAGTGAGAGTAACTATATGTAATGACATGGTCGTCTCGCGAAGATACCCGTGAGGAAACTTCAGCGCGTCCGTTCTTTTCTCCCCTATGCAGTTTCAGTGCCGTCGCCTGTAGGGCCCGAAAATGGCCACCTCAGGGCCGCTCAGTGTCGGCGGCCGGCCTCCAGCGACCAAGACGACACGGTGACGACCCCACCTGTTTCCACTGGACGAGTACGTACCCTCGAAAAACGCAGAAGAGGCGAAATTTGACGAAAAATCAATCGAGAAGTCTCGTGCGTTTACAGGCAGCTCTTCAAGCATGCATGTAGGTGTCCGTATGCGAAACACTGCCCTTTTTGCAGACTTCTTTGCTTGTCAGCACAGCAGGCAACAAATATATGGTCAACCGAAACCCACAGCTGTTTGCTGATCTAAAGAAGCGTGGGATCTGTCCTTTTGTTCCGCTTCGATGTTTCTTTAGTAGATCTTGGGGCGCAATGTTCTAATCGAAATGACTCAACAGGCTTAAACAAAAACGGCAAAGAAAACTGCATTTCTCTATTCGGGAACCAATAGAATGAACAAAATGAATAGGAGAAAAGCTCAAGATGCCAGCTTCTTGTTTGCAGGACGGATCAAAACAATACACTTCAAACTACCTCAATGAAGTCATTATAAATCCTTGATGATTTCTATTCAGCCCCTCCCTACCAGCGTGACTAGACACTAATTTCTTGCATAATACTACAACCAGTGCGTGCGAAGGCTGCTGCAGTGCAAGTTGCTCGTAAATTCTCGAAAACCACACGGCCAAATATTTTCTTTAGGTGTTAGTTATTATAGCGTTCGCAGGCAGGCTGCCTTGAGGACTCACAAGAGGTGGCAGGTCGGCAGGCGGCTACTTAATTCGCATCAGTCATTTGGCATGTCATACAGTTTGCTATATTTGGCGAAAACTATGCCCACCTTTATGGCAGTCCTTTGCACACCTACGTGCATCCCCCTTAACTGACCAGCCAATTACATTTTAATGCGAAAGCTTTATATGTCGATCAGACCAGAAGCCGCCGTCCGCTGTCCATGGCACAAAATTCGGAGGATGTCAGAACAGCTTCTGACACGGAACCTGATTTCATTTCGGTGCCGTGTCATCGTAGTCAACGCTCCTGCGCTTGACCACATTTATTGCTTGGGCACGTGAATCAAGATTTTCGGTCGCCAGCGCCCGACCCCTTAAAAGCGCCTGCATCATCATTCTATGTCAACATGCGCAGAGTAGTGTGCGCCGCGACTCCAGGTGGCGACACAGTGCAGTCAAGCTATAATTGGGCCTCGCGCTGGCTTCGCAGTCACCGGGCACGGCAGCATCGGAAGCATGCGGAACGCTAATCTGCTTATCTACCTTCTGTAGATCTACATTGTGCAGAGACACACGTGCGAGAATGCGAAAGAATTATGCAGGGTGCTTCACCTAAGAGTTTCCACAATTTTTAAAAATGGGCTTTTTGAGTTAGGAGAGCGTTGTTTTTTCTTCGGCATAGCACTGTCAGAGGTGTAGAACAGCACAAAGCATCTAAGGCGTGCTAACTAGCAGGCTAGTTAACTAATATTGATTTGTTATCTTTTTAACTATTACTGTTAGGCTCCCTAATTATTGAGCTGAGCTTAGTTAACTGCAAGTAATATCCGTATCAGTTTTTAGAATTTCGAAAACGCGGTTACCCTCCGTGCTGTGGCCCAACAATTTCTGGCTTCATGCCAAAATACATGCGCTTTCGGCAAGCTTGCACGCAAAGCAAACTTTCCAGCGCACTTAACTCGACGAAATAGCTGAAATCTGTTGGGCCACAGCCAAGACAGTAGCAGCGTTTTCGAAAAATTGAAAACTAATATGGATATTACTTGCGGTGTGACTGCATCCCTCTAAATAATTAAGGAGCGTAACAGTAATAGTTAAAAAGTTAACTATTCAGGATTAGGTGACCACCCTCAGCTCTATTCTGATGCGCTACACGGCTGCAATGCTATGGCGAAGAACCGCTCTTCTGGCCCAGAAAGCCTATTTCTAAAAATCTTAGGTAAAACACCCTGTATAAGACTTTCGCATCCACACATGTAAGCATTCTTAAGTGTCTCTGCCGAATGTTTATTGTGAAAGCTTTAGGGGATCCAAATAAGTCATCATTTTCGGCTGAAGAAGGGGTCCCTATAGTGTCGCTTGCTTCGTTCCGAATGTGAAAAGGAATTCAGCTTGGAATAAGTCTAAATTTTCGAGAATATCACGGCATGGTGTCAGCTTTTTCTTTCTTCAATATTTTACAACCTTTCATAGAAGTTTTTTTTTACCTGCAGCAGTTCAAAATCTGAATTTTCCTTAATTCGCTAATAATCGTCAGAAATAACGCTCAAATTGCGCTGTCCGGGACGGATGGCAGTATGTTTTGTTATTCCTACCTTGGATCTGCGTGGCGCGGAGCGCATTCAGCTCTCGTCGACGGCGGCTTCAATTTCAGTGGCGATCAGTTTCGTTATGGTACGAGACCTCTACAGGTTGGTATACCCGCCAATATAGTGCACACACTTCGCACGTTCTGCGCTGTTGCAGGACGTGTCAATGGTGGCGGTTAGCCCAGTCCCGCGAATTGTGGTTGGTCGCACACGTCCGGTGCAGCTTCCACCTTATCCAACCGCGATCACAGAGCCCGGTTCGCTGAGCGGTCCACCGCGAGTGACACACTCGAATCGCCTGCGGTTGGTGTGCGTTTTCATTCTGTGAGAACGCACGCACAGCTGCAGCTGCGACGTTCGCTTCGCAGAGTCGGGACGAAACATGAACCGACTAAATCATAGATGTCGAGGTGTGCACCTCCTGTACCTCGAGAACTTGCTTTCTGTGCGTGTGCAGTACTTCGAGAAGCTGCCGGCCCGCTCCAGCGCGGGTGCCAGCGCAGGTGCCGGCACGGATGAAACGGAACTAGAAGCTGCGGGGCCATCTGCAGCTGCCACAGCCGGCACGGGAGAGATCGCGGGAGAATCTCCCCGGCAAATAAAAGATGTTAGAAAGAAGCGCCAAGGGGCACCGAGGCGAGCACCCGCCCTGGAAGTACTTCCGGACACAGGTGAGTATGCGCCTTTTCCTGTCGGCTGAAAATGTCGCCTGACTCTTGTCCGAGTGCTCGCTCTTTGGGCGCGTTAATATTTGAGTGCTGTAGTCGGATATGCAACTCAAGAATGCAGCGGCAAACAACCCTCAAAGGGGAGCCAATCTAGAAAGTGTCATCGACCGAATGTCATGACTTCGCGGTTGATCCCATTTCAAAGATGCATCCGTCATTCGCCACCTGCGGTGTAACGCTAGTGGCTTAACCACGACGTCATAACAGTCAACACAATTGGCTGGAGGGATTCTTTTGAGGGGCCTTCCCACGCCGGATGGAATCCACTGCTTAGAAACTGCGCGTGTGTCGTATGTGTGTCGTAGTGTCATTTTCTACGAGTGCGGCTGTTGCAACTTGGTAGGAGCATTTTCGTATTCTCATTACTTTTCTTTTTTTTTTTCAATAAAACTCTAGTGTGAGACAGTTTTTGTCTTCAGAGAGGCTCATTGAGCTAGCTGAGCGAGCATGATTTGCGGAAACCAGGGGGAAAAGCAGTAAGCAGAGTAAGAACGCAGTCGGGTCATTCCATGCCAAACGCATCAGAATTTCCACTCGGCCCTTCCAGATTTCTTAACGGAAATTGTATGGTTCCTTATCGGATGGTCTAATGTAATTTGTTTTAATATATCTGAGACAAAATTTTTCATTCATGTGGCACCCATATGCAAAACTAGGTCTAGAAAACATAGTACAGAGCTAAGACTCGTTAAAATATTTTCAGAAAACTTGCTGTTCATTTTTACGCTCGAAATTTTCCTTGAACAATGCAGAAGCAGTGTTGTTTTGTATCAGCCAATAATAATCTGCCCGCAAAATTTTTTTATACATATCTTGTTTGTTGTATCCCAAAAAATACAATATTTACATTTCTTTCAGAAAACGTGCGCGATATTTATGAGCAACCTAAGCCACTTCACCAGTTCTCTGGCACAAGGACTACTTGGTGAAAATGTTTCAACTCGGGTAGAACAGAAGAAGTTTATGAAATAAAAAATCATAATTTAAAGAAAAACGTGAGATTTGTAGCATATTCAGTCTTAAATCTCATGCTGAGGTGCATTAAGCAAAAATACAAAGTCCAGCTAACTACATAGCTAGTATAATTATAATTGCGTCCAATGATTTTTATAGGGGCAATTTTTGTTTTCGATGAGAAAGAATTGGGAGCTGAATGCAACAGATGATTGTGTTCCCGTAATTCCACTGCACTGCACAACACGGCGGCAGCGGCGCCGCTCGGTATCCTAATCTTCTATGTGCTCTCACCGTGACTCTCACGTTCAGGCCAGGGGGAGGAAATCGCGAGCAAATTCCATCCCGGCTAATTGAATAAAGCTTCGCTGAAGCCGCAACTTGTCCGCTTGCGCTATGAACGTATCTGACGGAGGAACTGGCGCTATCGTCTGTATTAAATAGCGACATATAGCCGCAAGAAGTTTCTGAAACCAGAAAAGCTGATCTCTTTCTCTCATTTTCTTTCCCTTTTTAATTTCTGCCCCGCGCGGCCGTTGTAACCTCCTCGTGTCCTTTGCGTGTTTGGCGAACTCGGTCCGTCTCATTATCTCGGGCCCCGTCGCCTGCTTTGAGGCGCCTCTTACAGACGCTTCGGCGTCGTGCTCCTTCATGTGTTAGTGATGTCGGTGCTGCGACAGCTACGGTAGTGTTTGGTTTTGTGCTCATGACCTTAGAAGTTGCATGCGGCTGAGTTCAGCGAGACCCACACGGATAGGACGAAAACTTCTACTCGGTCTTGCTTTCTCGGGAGCCACCGCTCATTTCGACGCCGTGGAATATGAACTCTGTTTTGATCACTGCTGTTGAAGAATCAGTCATTGCGTTTGGTGCGCAGAAGATTCAGAACATCGTGGGAACATATTGTGAAACTATATGTTAACTGAATTCTATTGGTATTTGGATCCGGGCCGCTGCGGTCGCGTTCGGGATGGAGGCGAAATGCTAAAGGCCCCTGTACTGTGCGATGTCAATTCACGTTAGAAAATCTCAGGTGGTCGAAATTGGCTGGAGCCCTCCACTACGGCGTCCCTCATAACTTAAGTCACTTTGGGACAGTAACCCCATAAACCAACTTTGATATCGCATATAATAGCATGGACAGCGAAGGCCATTGCTTGCTAGTGGTTTGCTTTTGATGTGCTTAAATGATCCTTCTGTATTGTGTCAGAAGTTTGCACGGAATGATCGCACATGTATTGCGTGAATGATGCACGAAATGAGGAACTGGAAAGGTCAGCTTCGCCTTTTGAGAGGAAACGTCTATGGTGCGTCGACACACATTATTGGTATTGTACGGAATGCTTTAACATGTACATATAAGTTTATTTTGGGAAATGTCTCTTTTAGACTGAAAGTAACGGTAATGATATATGTCTCAATAAAGCCATAGAAAATATGTTCTCTGCTCTATGTATATTTATTCAGCGCTGCGGTTACCATTACCATTGCTGACCAGCAACGCAACCAATTTTAAAAAGCCGCAATAGCAAAGAAATGGCGTACGGCAACCCAAGTAAAGCGCGGCGCGCTGCCATGCGCAGAGCTGGCGGACAACGATACATGCGCCCACCACCCCTAGCGGGCCCGATTTTGGACCGGTCCGCGCATGAAGATACCTTGCGAACTCCCTTCCGCGCCAGCGTGTTTCGTTCGTTCGTTGTCATATAAATTCATGTGTCGTTTTTCGTCCGTCAACCGCTGTGACTGCCGGAAGAATTGGCGCTAGCGTTTGTACTTCGTGGCCCCTTTGAGGAATAGGAAGTTTCACCCCCTTGTTCAGGCGTCCATGCTCCCACGCCCTGGTCGTAGCACGCACCAGCGCTTTTCCCGTGCCCTCCTTAGACGCGCAATGGCGTGCGCGGTATCAATGGACTCGGGCATCCGGAGCAGCGCAGGGGCGCGTCTCGTATTGCTCCGCTCTTCGTTTTCTTGCGAAGCAATACTACTTTAGGTCGCACTTCAGCCCGTTCAGTGGCGAGGCGGTGTAGGCACCATTGACCTTTAGCGTGACCTCGCTGCGTGACGTCACACCACGTGACCTGGAGTCACGTCACACCAGCTGTGTAAAAACGGGGCCCCATCTCACGCCGTCGCGAGGCGAGGCGGTAGCCACCAACGGCGGCCTAACTCCCGCTCCTCTCACCAGGGGCGCTACGGTCAGAGTGACGTCACACCAGCTGTATAAAACAGCTCCGCTCCTCTCGCCAAGGCAGTCAAATCTTACGACGCGGTGAAAATGGAGTGTTACCGCACCGTCAGCCAATCGATACTGGAAGATTTTGTAATGGGCACTCTGGAGAGGGAAATGTTTGTCGGCATACACGGATTCGACGGATGACTTCCTCTTAAATGATTCACTGTAAGCCGTAACACTAGCATAGCCTAAGACTACCACCAGCCATAATACCAGCTGATCCGAGAATAACACACTATTGCTTCGCAATCACCAGGCTTAACCAAGCTAACCCACGGCCGTTTTTCTTGTCCCCCCCCCCCTGTTTAAGACGATACCGACACGTAGTACAATGGCCACTTTACAACTGATGTTTATTGCCCGCGTACCGGAAGTGTTCCAGCACGTTGCCAGACTGGCTGGCATGCATCGTACAGTTTTAGCGGTTGCATATACATCCTTTTCGCTTTAAATGTATAGAAGCTGACTATACAGTAAGCCTTCTCAAGAGGCAGCTAGTCGTATACGGGACGGGACGCCTTTATTCCGGAAGCCCAGTCGGCGGGAAGGGTTTCTGATTCTTGATGATCGTCGGCTTGGTTCTGCACCAACCATTCTACTCGTTCCAAGAGATGTAGCATAACACCGCTCTGTAGCAGTCTTTGCTGATCCTCCTACAGCTGGAAGAGCTGGCTGTGCCCCTGCTTGCGGCCTGGACGACACTCATGGCTCAGCTGCACGAAACACTATAGCTGCTCTAAGAGCCGTAGCAGGAAGTCATCCTAGGGCAGCCCTTGCTCCTATACATCTGCCGATGATGCTGTAGGTGGTTCCAGCTGTGTAAGCGATGCGTACAGCTCCCTTGCGCCGACTGCTGATCTTGCACTAACTACCGAAATGTCAATACCCTTAAATGTTTGTTGCGCTCCGGTCGCTCCCTGCAACGCTGGCCGACCCTCCAGGGATCCAGTGCTACGTCCTGTAGGATAAAGCATGTGCGGTGTTGACTTGAAAGCCTGTTTAGTTCTCCGTTACCCTTGACATTTCCTTCTAAACTCGCTTCTATCCTCTGTTCTTACTCTGTACAATCTGGAGACACACGACCCAAGACTTCTACGAATTCTTTTACACAGCTGACAACGCTACGCCGAAAAAAAAAGCGCTCTTTTAACTGAAAAAGCCTATTGTAAAATTGTGTGAAATCTTAGGTGAAACACCCTGTATAATGCGAACCGAAAGACTGAAGCAACAATTTTGCGTGTGTTCTCGAGATTTTGTGAGCTTCTGAGCTGAATCCGAGCAAGGGTTCGGGAGTGTCGCCCTGATGTTGCAACCAAAGAGGTATTAGGATGGTAAGACACCGCCTTCCAGCAGAGACGCATGGTAGTTGAGGGGGCCAAGCCAAAACTCCTCCTTTGATGGCCCTCTCTTCTTGAGCAGGCTATTAGATAATTCGTATGCTTTTCTCGGTGAGTCCGTCCGAATTCGAATTATAGGGACTTGAAACGATGTGCTCAAAGTCAGACATCCCTGCGAGGTATTAAATTCATTGGTTGTGAACTGGAGACCACCATCACTGCAGATTTCGTGCGGCATCCAATAGTATGTACAAATATATGGAAAGTTTTTCATGACCTCATTTCTCGTGGGGCCATGCAATTCCTCAAGGTCTGGATAGTTAAACGGTTGCACAAGGATTTAATCTGTATGCAGAGTAAGCATCGTACACGACTACATAATGCTGCATATCCTGTTCACAAGAGTCAGCTCCCACCCTGAGCAAGCACATGAGACTGCGTCTGCTCGTGATTTGCACTTGGCTATGCCCAGATGCCCCCGATGCAACCGACAAAGCATTTCTTTTCAAACTTCGGAGGAAATGACATCCTCAGTGCGTTTCAACAGCACACTTTTCACCACCGACGTTTCTTTAATGAGTGTTCTCCACTCCGCGTTCATATTCTCTGGCGCCTGCAGCGGTGCCATAACTTGCTGTAGTCCCGGGTTTCTAGGTGTGACGCATTTGAGTTTTTTCTATTGTTCTCATGCACTCCCGATCCTCTAAGACACTTGTGGCATGTACTTCTAAGTCCTCTGAGCAGTCGCAGGAGCAGCCTTTGCAATCGAGGTGGTATGCCCCAAATCCTTTCTTTGCGATAGATATCAATTAACTGTGATTAGCCTATATCACAGTTCTCCGTCCCGAAACAAACGCATTAAACTTCTTACAGCCAAACACTATTCCAAGGGCTTCCTTTTCAATCGGCGCGTATCGGCTCTCAGTTTGTCAACACCCTTGACGCTAGCCCATAGGCCACTATTCTGTGTGCCAATTCTGCTGCTGAATGAGCGCTGCACCCAATGTAAAGGCGAATGCGTCGTTAGAAAGCTTTGTAGGTAGGGATTCATAAACAACGGAAAGTGCAGAAGCTTTCGTCCGCATTTCTTTTAGATCGGCCCAATCGAAGCCCTCAGCAACAGACGACGAAGTGACTCTGATTTGCTAAGTTCTGCGAGTGCTTGCTGAAACAGTTCACTACGCGAAGTAACCTCTAGAGTTCTTTCTTTGTAACTGGTTTCTGGCAATGGGCTAGGCACTCTACTCGTTCTGGACTTGATTTGATGTTGTATATGATGTTGTTTTCCAAGGCCTTGTACAGTCTTTCCTGGTGCGCTTCTCGTGAAGCAGCCCAAACCAAAATGTCAATATAGATGCGCACAAAAGGCCGCCCATCAAAAATTTCAGTCGTTGAACTCTGAAATATCTCTGGAGGCGATGCAGCAGCAAAGGGTAGTCATAAGAACCGTTAACTGCCAAATGTACTGGTAAATGTGCAAATCAACGAGTACTTTCGTAAAAGCGGAATTGGTGGAATACTCTATTGGCACCAAGCAAGCTGAAACAATTCGCTCTTGCCAATTTGCTTTCGATCTCCTGAAAGGAGACCGACGGGCACAGTAGCCATAGAACAACTCGGTTTATTTCCCGCACACCGGAAGTGTTCCAGCACGTTGCCAGACTGGCTGGCGTGCATCGTACAATATTCACCCACCACTCAGCTTCTCTTCCGGCGCCGACAAATTTCGCCGGGCTCCCGAAACATGTAACAGCAGTTATTCGCTTAATACAGTAGGTATTATGCAGTCCTTATTCTAAGTAACGAAAAAGCAATTTTGTCGTTCCAGTGGAGCATCCAATGCAGTAAACCGCTCCATCGTGTTGTTCTAGTACCAATGTTAATAATAAAGTTTGCTGCAATAAAGTTGCCCCAGTAAATATGAAAGAGATAATGCGTTCAACATCGTAACTCGATACGATGTCTTTGGAAAAGTATGATGGGAGCTTTTCTTCTTTTTCACCAAGCATTAAATTTAATTTTAATAAATTTCTCAAACAACATACTGGTCGACGGCTACATATATTCAAGCAAGTTGCGATACGGCTGGTTAATGCGACGACTCTAAAGGCACGCGAGCCAATCTTCCTCAGTGGTGCACGTAGCGTATGACAGCCAACGTGCGGCCAATATCAGAGCTTCGGTGCTGCCTTGTCCACATAGCTTTGGTGCCAACACATCTTGTCTTTACTGCGCCATGTTTACTTAGCTGACGTGATTTTTACCTTTTACTACGGCATACACATGTTTTATTGCTGAAACAGACACCGCGAGCTGCCCTTATCTGTTAAGTTATTGCTGCAGCGTACTTACTGTGAAAGTGCCGTCCCGGCACTTCCTGAAACACGAAGAGATACGAATGCGGGAACACGGCACATGCATTCGGTCGTGTTACCCAACCCCGCAGCACAAAGCGTATACCATGACACAAAACTCGAATCTTCACTGATTCTGGGAAGAAACCAACTCGTTTGTGCAGCTCTGAGGGTCCACTTAAGGGGACAGGGCAACAGAAAATCAGAAAATTTTCGATTTTTTATTTCTGTTCAATTACTAATTCGGCGTTATTTTCTGCACTTTTCCAGTATCGCAATTTTTTCTCCGCTGTGTATTATTTCACTTTAAAGAATATCTTTGAAAATGAGGGAGCACGGCCAGGCCACATTTTCGGTAGAGGCAATGTCTTACGAGCCATTTGAAACACAATCACATGACCGAAACTAAATGTCTCTTACTTCAGTTGGGGTAACGACACATTTAGGAAGAACCTTGGAGCTCTCAGGGTGCCTTATAGCATTTTTGTCCTTCAATCGCATCATCTGGTCAGAAGCTCCAAAAAATGTCTCTTTAGTACCAGGAACACTAAGTATGTGAACAGCAGATGCTCTCATAACATGCAACGGCGATAAAATAGCAAGCGCAAACATTCTGCAGCCCTTTTGGCTAACCTGAAGGAGTAGCTCTCTCTACCGGATGAAAGAAGTTGACAGGTGTCAAGTTTCTTCTGTTGGCTGAGCAGCATAGCAAGTAAAAAAAAACGTAATAAACTAAAGGACCTTTAAAAAGCCATAACTTACATGGGAATAATGACTATGGAGGTCGTGCCTGTGGAATAAATTGGTCAGCAAATGTTGGCAAAGCGAAAAAGTTGGTGATATTTAATTTTTTCTTTAAACTGATTTATTTTACAATTTTTTTGTTACGCCGCACCATTATCTCCAAAACAATACAAGGCAGAAGGCAAAATCTCTGTCTGTGCTTTGTAAAGGCATGTGGGAATATACTGAGCCAAAATTAGCGATGCGAATGTTTTTAATTTATAGGCAGAGGTAATCAGTTATATTGATTTATATAATAATAATAATAATAATAATAATAATAATAATTGGTTTTTTGGGGGAAAGGAAATGACGCAGTATCTGTCTCATATATCGTTGGACACCTGAACCGCGCCGTAAGGGGAGGGTAAAGGAGGGAGTGAAAGAAGAAAGGAAGAGAGAGGTGCCGTAGTGGAGGGCTCCGGAATAATTTCGACCACCTGGGGATCTTTAACGTGCACTGACATCGCACAGCACACGGGCGCCTTGGCGTTTTTCCTCCATAAAAACGCAGCCGCCGCGGTCGATTTAAATGGTGCAAAAGCAACTTCGCCAAAACCAGCCTTAATTATCTAGTCCTGGAGAGAAAAAATAATAAAAGATTAGTGTTTTAATGGTTTTACAAACTGTTGATTCAGTCGAGAGAGTGCAACGCAAGGATGAATATGACATAAACAGGTAGGCGCTACCTCTATTGGTTGTTGCGGAAACTACCGAAACATGCCCTACAATACATGGGAAAGATGGGGCTTACCTTGTCCCCTTAAAAAGCAGAGTACGAAATGGCCGGTGTGTGCCCCTTACTTTGAGGCAAGCGTGTTCCATGCAGTGCAGTTTCATTACTGGAAAATAATCGTCGGTGATGGCATTCAACTTCAAAAAATTTCCTCGCCCTAAGGCAGCAATTGCTTCGATAAAATTTGCTGAGCGCAGTTACGATCATATTAGCTATATTATAAGCCGTATTTTTATTTTTACTTGGAATGCCTATATATGGAAGTTGAGGCTGAATACGCTACAAATCAGACATTTTTGCCACCTGGGACCATTTTTACGCTCACTTACTTTGTTTTATTCGACTTCAAACATTTTTTACTAGGTAGTACGCGTCCTAGGAAGTCGAAGGGTTTTGTGATAGCTCACGGGTGTAGCTTATGCTTTGTGAAAAAAAGTTAAGTCGCACTTTTCGCGTTAAAATAAAGAAGTTAAAATTTATACAACATTTTCTGGTCGCAGTTTATTCTTGGTTGATACTAAAGTAGTGTGCGTGTACTTTGTGAAGAATTTTAAGCGTAGACAACAATTTTTTAATAACACCTAGTTTTGCACTCTATTGGAAAATTCAGAGCAATGTCACATGACTACAAAATTTTTCCCCAAGATATTGGAGGAAATTACTCTCGACCGTCTCATAAAGGCATATAAATTTTGGTTGAGAAATCGGGGAGGGTTGAGCACAAAGTCTGGTACGTTTTGTGCGGTGTTTGGCTTTGAAGCACATAGTAAGGAGTACAAAGCGGCACCGAATGTCGTGGTCTCTGCTATTTTCGTGTCCTTTGACACCAGTGCACGTTTGTCAAGATGTTCTTGGCATTTGCCACACCACCCGAGGCAGTAGAAGACGGCCCTCAGTATGATGTTACAACGCACGTGCAGCTAATCCCACTGTACCCCGAAAATACACTCTCCGTCTCCGGCTCTCAGGTTACAACGAAATGAAGTGAATAAAATATTTTTCATTTCTTATTTCATTTATTTGTTTCCTTCTCTTTACGGAGACCGTAGCAAAGCGAAAAGCAAGAAGCCTAACACAGGGTTATTTGTAATCCATGCAACTACTTGACGTATGATTAGCAATGTTCACAATAAAAAAGAAAAAAAAATAGTGTCATGGGAGAGAACAGCTAAAATGTTGTTGCCAGAGCAACCTGAAGTTCAGGTCTTGGATATAAGTTTTTGGAAACCGCTGCAGACATATCTCTGCAACCTTTGTTGATGGCTATCGCGTAGCGCCGGTTGTCGTGACATGACCGAGTCGTTTGGATGCGTCTCCCTGAGTAGCCCAACTGAGAATAATCTTCTCTTTGACACATACTCCCATTATCCAGCTGCACAGTAAGCATCCAGGTCCTACATAGCAACCCAGCTAAATAAGGGCCGGAGACCTCTTCGTTACGTTTTACCGTCTGAATTGCAACTCAACCAATCATCGTAGTCCACTGAACCGAAGGACCCAGGTTCGAACACGACCGCGGCGACCGCGATTCGATGGGAGCGGAACGCAAAAAGGCACCCGTGTGCTGTGCGTTGTCAGTGCACGTTAAAGATCCCCAGTTGGTCGAAATTATTCCGAAGCTCTCCACTACGGCACCTCTTTCTTCCTTCTTTCTTTCACTCTCTCATTTAACCCTTCCCTTACGGCGCGCTTCTGATGGCCACCGAGTTATGCGAGATAGCTACCGCACCATTTCCTTTCCTCAAGACCCAATTTACATATTAATCTTTGTAAAATTGACCTTTTGGGCGCGACGCCCGCACAGCTTCTGGCAATTTTAATTTATGGTTCATTCAGGGAGGCAACTGCGTTTGTGTGTTACTGTGCAGGCGAACAAAACATTCCACTTACTGCGAGTGGTCGGCCACTGCGGCAAGCCGCAGTGGGCAAGAACTACAAGGAGCCGGGGTTTGGAAGGTAAGCATGCATCTCCTTGGAACATGTGTGAGGGTAGGCTGGCCGAAGGAGCCCAGTCTCTCATACGACCGACGCTGGTATGGTTGAAGTTGAAGCTAGCCCTACTGATTACTCCTAAAGTATAACGCGGCCCACCTTGTGCAAGAGCATGCGCCGAAAATAGCCGGGATGGAAAGTGAACCACAATTCGTTGATAGCTTCCATTGTACCATGCAGTGAGGACTTTATTCTGAATCTGTATACCTCCATGATCGGCAACCCTATCGCCGTAGATTCACTGTCTGTATGCAGAAGCCACATGACAGTAAGCGGATGGTCAGTAACGTGAAACACGGGTGCGTATCATGTATATTTGCGACCAGGGCTGGTCTTGTGCAGAGCTGAAATGAAGTGCGCTGTAGCAATCACTTTCACGTGGCATCGAAAAGGGTCCTTGCTTCGTGCCACTTTTCTTACGAAATCGTCCGAGTTCAAATGCGAATTTTGTGATCATGTAACCTGTTATCGCTGGGCAAGGTGATGAATACCTGTGCCAAAAACGGGTGCTCCAAGAAGATCTGCGAACATTACTTCCGTTTAGATTGAGCAGGGCCGTGTGGCCGCCAATAACAACACATCTATGGCACGCGGCCTGCAGTGACAGCAGGGACCCGTAGCGTTTGCCGTCCGATTTGAGGTGTTTATGCCGCAACTTCCCTTTTCTGGAAATAAAGGGACAATAAATGCTCACTGCTTGAATGCCACGTTATAATGGGTTAAGAACTGGTAAAGACATTTTGGCTGCTTTCCGAATTACTTTAATGATCACGTAATGCGAGACCTAAATCCTATGCTAAGAGATCAAACAAAAAATAATCACATACTAAGTACTGGCTTTTACTGCACCTGCCTATACAGCTAGCAGTGTTTCTTTTTAGATCCAAATCAAGTGGCGTTTTTTAGAGTTCCTGCTTTTGTCGTGCCGATGCCCCTTCGTGCTAGAGGCACGGAAGCATGCTGGAAGCATGTTGAGTATGGAGCGAAAATCGAAGCTCGAGAAGGCGCCCTCTACACAATGGAGGGAAGGGGTGGGTCGACTCACTAGCGCTTGAAAGTAAGAAACGAGTGAAAGCTGTCGTCTTGTTCTGTAAACTTCCACTCCTGACTGCAAGACAGCCTTCATCACGCCCGACAGGCTGTTCGTGCCAGCAACATTTCATCGGGTTATGGACAAGGTGTTGGCAGGCTTCAAGTGTCAAACTTGCTTCATGAACCTTGATGACATCGTTGTCTTACAGATAACTTTGACGAACATCTAAAGAGATCACACGCACTACTCGAAGCAGTCGAGTCATCTTGGCGTACATTAACGCCGGGTCACCAGTGCGCATGCGCCGGACTATAACCGGAAGGGCGTTATTGTTCTGCGTCTGCGCACTGGCGCCCTGCTATTCCCTTATTCCCCTGACCTATGGGGCCCTCCCATTCCGAAAGTCACCATCAGCAAGGACTGTGTCGTTTCCGCAGATATCTGGGGTATTCACGTGACTTGACAGCGTCGCTTGAGCACCACCGTGGTAGCACGATTGGCGTCGTTGGCACTGCAACCGCACGTGATTTTAGCGATGCGGGCTCTTTCAAACACAGTTAGGAGGAGGAGGTGGAGGAAAAAAACTTTATTGAGGCCAGAACTAAGGCCCAGGGAAGAATAGCGCTTGGACCGCCAAGGCTTGCTGATAACCTGCTGAGTCCGAGTGAAGCCAAAGAAATTTGGAAAGGTGAGGGAGGGTAAGGGATGTACGCAGGATTGTCGAGAAGCTTGTCGTTTTTTTTATATCATGCTCGCGGCAGCGCGTGTGCGATTTCCGACTCTCCAACATCGACCAATCAGTGGTAGTTATGCTTCTGTGTCTTCCGGAGCGGAGAAGAGTCGCGCGCGAGATCAGGCGCGTACTCGCGCCAGGTGCTGGGAGTTGTGTACCCATTGAGGAAGGAAAAATTCCTCCATGTGTGTAGCGCTTATTTGGCGCGTCCGGGCACGGCGCGCAGGCACGCGGGACGCAGAAGTGTCTATGAAGGCGGAACTTAAAGTGCTGCAAACGCGGAAACCTGCAAACCCCGGGCACTTTCTCTTCGAGCCAGTGTATGCTTGTATATCGGAAATCTAATGCTCGAAATGACGCTAGCACTGCAAAATGGTGGATACCGTGCCAAAAATAAACATTTATTTTTTTTCCGGCTCTTTTTCGTTTACAATCTCAGTGTTTGGAGTCATATCATCAAATCCCTCCTGTCCAGCAAATATTCGATAATAAAACTGTCAAAAGCAGTAATCGAAAGCACTCCTGAGCAATTCTTGGTCATCCACTTAGGTGTTACTATCTTTATCTTATTATTATTACTATATTTATCTATTATCATTACATAATTGCGTACTTCTCATTGTGAACAGACTCTATGCCTTTTTCATTTTCTGCAGGAAACCAAGGCGGCGGTGAATTCCTCGGCGTCTGTCACACATATCGAAAGTTTTTTTTTCGCTCTGAGGCATCTTTTATTTTCTATTCTTTCTAAAACCACGAGTACGCCCAGTTCTTGAGGGGCCCTCAGTCCACGTATTCAGCGGTGGCTGCCGTCAGCCTGGCCCTGCCAACCAGCTCGCGCTGGTCATCCAGTGCCGAGCTCGACAGCACTGCTCACCATTGGGCGTGGGAGGGAGTGGGTGACACGGGGGACTTCCGGATGGAGTTGGCACGCCCTGAAAGGCATGCATGGATTTATCTGCTCATTGTTCATTTATATTTGGTTTGATCATAGAAGGTTGTGGCCAAGTACTACACCAGGGTGGCCAAATCCTGCTCTGGTGAGAGAGTGCCTTGTCGGTTCTGGTCACCGAGATAAGGCCGCACTCCAGGCCTGGTTATGCAATTCCATCGACACGCGGATTTTTTTTAAACCCATAAATTCATAAATTCATTTAAATTTATAAGAAGGGAGACGCCAAGGACTTGAAAAATTACAGGCCGATCAGCTTACTATTCGTTACCTACAAAGTATATACTAAGGTAATCGCTAATAGAGTCAGGGCAACGTTAGACTTCAATCAAACAAATGATCAGGCAGGCTTTCGTAAAGGATATTCCACAATAGATCATATTCACACTATCAATCAGGTGATAGAGAAATGCGCAGAATATAACCAACCTCTGTATATAGCTTTCATTGATTACGAGAAAGCATTCGACTCAGTGGAAACCTCAGCAGTCATACAGGCATTGCGTAATCAGGGGGTAGAAGAGCCTTATGTCAAAATACTGGAAGATATATATAGCAACTGCACAGCTACTATAGTCCTCCATAAAGTCAGCAATAAAATTCCAATAAGGAAGGGCGTCAGGCAAGGAGACACGATCTCGCCAATGCTTTTCACCGCATGTTTGCAGGAGGTATTTCGAGGCCTGAATTGGGAACAGTTGGGAATAAGAATGAATGGATAATACCTAAATAATCTGCAATTTGCTGATGACATTGCCTTGCTGAGTCACTCAGGAGGTGAACTGCAAATCATGATCAACGAGTTAGACAGGCAGAGCAGATCGATGTGTCTAAAAATTAACATGCAGAAAACCAAGGTAATGTTCAACAGCCTAGCAAGGGAACAACAGTTCACAATTGGCAGCGAGAGCCTAGAAATTGTGCCGGAATACGTCTACTAAGGGCAGGTAGTGACAGCTGATCCGGATCATGAGAGGAAGATAACTAGAAGGATAAGAGTGGGGTGGAGCGCATATATGGCAGGCTCTCTCATTTCATGAATGGACATTCAACAATATCCCTCAAGAGAAAACTATACAATACTTACCGGTACTCACCTATGGGGCAGAGACATGGAGGCTAACGAAAAGGGTTCAGCTTAAGTACAACGCAGCGAGCCATGGAAAGAAAAATGATAGGTGTAACGTTAAGAGATCGGAAGCAGGCAGAGTGGGTGAGGGAACAAACACGGGTTAATGACATCCTAGTAGAAATCAAGAGAAATAAATGGGCTTGGGCAGGGTATGTAATGCGAAGGCAAGATAACCGCTGGTCTTTAAGGGTAACGGAGTGGGTTCCAAGAGAAAGTAAGCTTAGCAGGGGGCGGCAGAAGGTTAGGTGGGCGGATGAGATTAAGAAGTTTGCAGGCAAAGGGTGGATGCAGCTGGCAAAGGATAGGGTTAATTGGAGAGACATGGGAGAGGCCTTTGCCCTGCAGTGGGTGTAGTAAGGCTGATGATGATGATCATTATAATGTGAAAGCATTATATGCCTGGTCGGCGACGTAACCCGGCATCGGCGTTCACCAACAGCAGTGGCCCCAGAAATTCTGGTTGATGTCAGCGTGGTATCAGAGAGAAATAAAATTCTTCCGAAGGCGCAGGAATTGAACCCAAGACTTCCAGACTGCAAAGCGATCATGCAACCCGCCACAAAACCGCGTCACTTCTTGGCGAACAAAGGTGAACCTAGTCATTGCGTTGCCGTACGTGACTATGCTATGCGACTATGCTAAAAGACGTTTCTGAATCCATCTTATCGGCATTGTCAAGACGCTTAAAAGTAGTCTATCGGATACCTCTTCTAAACGTCGTAAAAGAATGTCAAGAAATGATCAAAAGGAAGACCTTTTGTCTACGAATACAGGTAGTTTAGAATATGTTTGCACTATGATTTGTTGCCCCATTTCGTTTCCGCGAATTTTGTTCGCCTTGTTCAGCAAAAGATCAGCTAAAGCACAGTTAGCACCCGTCAAGCATTCACTGTGCACTGCACGAGAACCCTCCTGCACACTGCAAGCCTGACGATGGGGTCAACTGCTACCTTTTCGGGTAAATGAAGAGGAAAAAAGCGAAAACAACTCTTTTTATTATGATGAATAAAAGATCTTATTCTAAACAAACGGCGCTAGCAGCATTTCAGCTGATGGCACTAAATGGGGTACAGCGGAAAAGAGCGTGCCTGGAATAAATTGAATCGCCAGCCTCCGATGCAGACGAATGGTGCATCAGGAAGACAAGAAAGCAGCATTCCCATTCGGAATCTACTTAACTTTGTCGCGGTAATATACGCATGCACAATTAGGCTTATTATGGCGCGAAACACTGGTTTTATGGCGAGTAGCCCAACAAAACATACAAACGACCGTGACCATGCCGCCTTTGCGCAACGGCCTACACCATTTTATAATGAGGAAACATACCTTGCCTTGTGACCTCAGACGCAATGTCTTAATTGATAAGGAGACACCGAGGACTTGAAAAACAGACCGACCAGCGTAATGTACGTTGACTACAAGGTATTTACGTATTAAGGTAATCGCTTATAGAGTCAGGGCAACCTCGGAGTTTAATCAGCCAAATGGGTAAGGCAGGCTTTCGTAAAGGATGTTCCACAATAGATAACATCCACACTATCAATCGGCTGGTAGAAAAATGTGCAGAATATAATCATTATATAAAGCTTTGATTGAATATATATATATATATATATATATATATATATATATATATATATATATATATATATATATATATATATATATATATATATATATATATATTATTTATTTATCAACGTTTCGACCGCGGTGATGCTCCGCCTCCTGGTCCCGTTCGAGTGCCCGCTGCTTTTATTCCGCCGCCTGCTCATCTGCGAACTTCCTGGTGCATGCCTGATAATATTCGACCGCCTGCTCAACTGGGAAACTCCTGGCGCACGCCTGACAACCGCCCTATCTTCTCCTTCTGCGGCTTGCCAGGTCATGTGGCGCGGCTTTGCCGTCGACGCATGAACATCTCACGAACACCTCCTGAAGTTTCCGGTTACTGGTCCCAGCGTCAGTACTAACCTCCTGCTGAGCCGCCCCTAAGCCGTTCTCTGTCTCCTGAGCGCACCTCCTTCTCTGGACGCCGTTCGCCTTCTCCACGTCGGAGCTCCATCTCTCCGATGCGACGGCATCCCTCGACCCCTCAAGAGGAAAACTAGGTGCCGCAGTTCCTGAGGCGAGAACTGCGGAGTCATCGAAATTTGAAAGGCCTCGTTTGTCTGCCGCCAATTTAATTGAAGTTTTTGTAGAGGGCGTATCTGTGTTGGCGTTTGTGGACACCGGTGCTGCGGTTTCTGTCATGGATGCAACGCTTTGCCGATCTTTGAAGAAAGTGAAGACGGCCCTTTCTGGCCTGTCGTTACGAACTGGAAGTGCGCACCTCATCCAGCCGTTAGCAGCGTGCACTGCTCGAGTAGTCAGAGCAGACATTCTATATTTGGTTGAGTTCATCGTTCTGCCGTCATGCTCGCATTCAATCATCTTGGGCTGGGGATTTCTTATCGCTTCATGACGCGGTCATCGACTGTGCTTGAGCTCAAGTAGCGCTCTCCACGTTGCCGAGTCCCGTGCCAGAGACGGAAACTTGCGGTGCCCCTGTTCCTGCTAAAGCTTTTGTCGCCGACAGTACCGATATTCCTGCGTGCTCTTCCGTGATTGTGCCTCTCTCCTGTGCTTGGGTTCGCGATGCCAGTGTCCTCTTCCTGTAATACCGCGAGTGTGACGTGGAACGTCATCTAACGGCGAGAGCGGAAACTGTGCGAGAGCCCTCTAATGCTGCCTATGGCATCACGACTGCCAGAACCTCGCGGTATTACAGGACGTGCTGCGTGCGCCGCTATGTACGAGGGTGGCGCTGGTGAACACTCTCAAGGTTCGCTTACAGCCAATAAACATAAATACCCACGAGAGCAGCAGATTGGACAGCCGTCGCCGTAGCTCAGTTGGTAGAGTACTGGACGCAATATTCGGAGGTCGTGGGTTCGAATCCCACCGGCGGAATGGTTGTTTTTTCGGCTGCTTTATCAGTAATATTCTTTTAGCGATAGATTAATCCAAGTATTATTTTTCGACTGATAAACACAACACATAAAAAATTAAATATTCCCGTATGCACCTTGGTTTCGGTGATTGTTGGCTCCCTAAATAAGTATATCTATATATATATATATATATATATATATATATATATATATATATATATATATATATATATATATATATATATATATATATCCCACTGATAAGCACAACACATAAAAAAACATTCCCCTATGCACCTTGGTTTCGGTGACTGTTAGCTCCCTTCATAAGTTTGTCAAACGGGCCCCTCATTTCATTTAACTTATCTGCTAATAGCTTAACGAGGGTCTCGGTTCTGGCAGTCTTGATGCCATAGGTAGCTTAAGAGGGCTCTCGCACAGTTTCCACCCTCGCCGTTAGACGACGTTCCACGTCACACTCGCGGTATTACAGGACGTGCTACGTTCGCCGCTATGGTCGAGGGTGGCGCTGGTGAACACTCTCAAGGTTCGCTTACACCCAATGAACATAAATACCCACGAGAGCAGCAGATTGGACAGCCGTCGCCGTAGCTCAGTTGGTAAGAGCACCGGACGCGATATTCGGGGTGGGTTCGGATCCCACCGGCGGCATGGTTGTTTTTTTCTGCTGCTTTATAATTAATTTTCTTTAAGCGATTTATTAATCTAAGTACTATAATATCCCACTGATAAGCACAACACATAAAAAAAACATTCCCCTATGCACCTTGGTTTCGGTGACTGTTAGCTCCCTTCATAAGTATATATATATATATATATATATATATATATATATATATATATATATATATGGAGGGAGCCAACAGTCACCGAACCTAAGGTGCACAGGGGAATGTTTTCTTTAAAATTTTGTTTAATGTGTAGTGCTAATCAGTGTCATAATAATACTTAGATTAATCTATCGCCTAAAGAAGATTACTTTTAAAGCAGCAGAAAAAACAACCATGCCGCCGGTGGGAACCAGACCCACGACCTCCGAATATCGCGTCCGGTTATCGACCTCCGAATATCGTTTCGGTTATAAGTAATCTCCTTTAGGCGATAGATTAATCTAAGTATTATTATCCCACTGATTAGCACTACACATTACAAAATATTTAAAAGAAAACATTCACCTGTGCACCTTAGTTTCGGTTACTGTTGGCTCCCTTCATAGCATTGTCGAAACGAGTCTCTTATTTCCTTTACCTTGTGTGCTATATATATATATATATATATATATATATATATATATATATATATATATATATATATATATATATATATATATATATATATATATATAACCAGAAGTAGAAGGGTTGGGTAAAGCTCATATGGCATGCTCTCTCATATTATGAATGACAGTTTACCAATATCCCTCAAGAGAGAAGTGTACAACTGTTTATTACCGGTACTCACCTATCGGGCAGAAACTAAAGAAACGTCTAAAGAAACACTAAAGAAACATCTACTAAAGAAACATCGAAGCGGAACAAAGCACAGATCCCAGGCTTCATTAGATGAACAATCTGTTGTGGGTTTCGGTTGACCATGTATTTGTTGCCTTCTGTGCTGACAAGGAAAGAAAGAAGGCTGGAAAAGGCCTGTGGTTCGCATACGGACACCTACATGCATGCTTGGAGAGCTGCCTGTCAGCGCACGAGACCTCTCGATTGACTTTTCGCAAATTTTCACCTCATCTAGGATTTTCGAGGGTACGTACTCGTCCACTGGAAAAATATATATATATATATATATATATATATATATATATATATATATATATATATATATCATCTGCACAGCTAACAGAATTAAGAGAGATATAAAATTTTTATCTCCCTCACGCCTACGCGTCTACGGAAAATACGCCGCACTGTACGAATAACATCATGGGATTCTGTACGCGCAGACAATCATTTATCTACATTCAACCCCTCTACAGCATTGTCTACTCTATCTGATGTTCTCGCTACTCACACTATTACCACTACTGTAAATTAAGATGACCCAAACCCGGACATACATCTCTTGAATCTGTGGGCTCTTCGTCGCCAGGCGGATCTTTACGCTACTCGTCACCCCGATGACCCTTCGGCTCTTCCTACTCTTCACCGCGCTACCGCACGGGCGCGGCGCTATGCAAAGCGGCTAGGCAGGCAACGCTGGGCTGCATGGTGTGCCCGCCTGTCCTCTACGCAGGGCAATCGACATCTTTGGAGAGTGTTTCACGCCATGGAGCGCCCTTCTCAGGTTGCAGATTACACAGAGAGCATTCGCCTCGCGCTAAATGTGGATGAGGACACATTTGCACAACAAGCGGCCCGTCAATTTTTTCCAAACCATGACTGCACCGCTACGTCTCCACCTGACTTATCGGTAACAGAGCCCCCCGATGGGATTACTTCTGACCTCACCATGGCAGAGCTGCTGGCCTCCATTGACCGTTTAAAAACTACTACTACTCCCGGGCACGACGGCATACCTAACTCCTTATTCCGTAACTTGGAAGGGAGGGCTTTGGAAACCCTACTTGATACTTTTAACGAAGTGTGGCTTTCTGGCGTCATGCCGGGAGACTGGAAGCATTCTATTGTGGTTCCAATCCCCAAGTCAGGTCAGCCTCCAGTATCTCTCTCGGCCCTTCGTCCAATTTCCCTTACCCCTACCATCTGCAAGCTTTATGAAAACATTCTAGCCGCACGCTTATCATGGTGGCTGGAATCCCATGATTGTTACCCAGATTCCCAAATTGGTTTCCGCCCACATATTGGAACGGAGGACGGCCTTGCTACTTTGGCTGCTGACGTGCTTGACCACTCTCCACAGAGTCACCTTGTACGAACCGTAATAGCTACAGACATAACAAAGGCATATGATAACATCCTTCACTCTGCCATTCTTGCCTCCCTTCAAACTCTTGGTCTCCCTCACCGGTTCCTCCTCTCCATTCACGCCTTTTTAGCAAATCGAACCTTCAGCGTGCGTGTCCACGGAAAGCCCTTTGGTAATTTCACTTCCAATAGAGGAGTGCCGCAGGGCTCCGTTCTCGCCTCCACATTATTTAATGTGGCTTTAATTCCTCTGGTTCGAACCCTAGAGACCATCCCTTCTATCCGCGTGCTTGCATATGCCGATGATATCACCTTGTGGTGCTGTCATCCAGATGCGTCTATTCATCAGTCGGTCCTTCAACACGCGCTGGATGTATTGACATCTCGCCTCCCACCTTTGGGTCTAACACTCTCTCCTACTAAATCATGTTTCATTCGAATTGGAAATAAAGCCGCCTTACGGAAAGCTCCCCCTTTAAATTTTACGGTACATAATTCTCTGATTCCTCAGGTAGAAACTGTTCGTATTCTTGGTCTTCTCCTCCATACATCTGGGACTGGCACCCCGTGGCTGACAGCCACCCGTAAATCGGCTCACGCTACTCTAGGTCTGATTCGTCGCATAGCTATGCGCTCTGGTGGCGCACGTGCTCATACGGCCCGCCAGCTTGTGCGCTCTATCCTTCAGCCACGGATAGTATATCAGGCTCAATTTCAACGTCTCACCCGCAGACAGTGGGACTCCCTTGAAGCTATCAATCGTGAGGCTATGCGCGTCATAACATATCTGCCTCGTTTAACACCCATACCTGTGCTACAGGAGTTCGCCCAACTTAATACACTCAGTGAGATCATCGACCAACGGGTGGCAAATAGAGCTCAAAAACAGTCTCTCAAACTTCATCGTTTAAAGACACTTCCACCGTGGTCCTATTGCCAGCTCACTGACAATCGCCCCACTGTTTCCCCGTCGGTATCAGCAGCGTATCTGCCTGAAGGGTGCATATTATACACGGATGCATCTCATTCTGCAGAGAGGGGAGTTACTGCTGTGTATAGTCCATCTCATCCGCATCTCAACTCTCGCGCGACGTATACTGCGGATACGTGCACTCCCCTGGCATTGGAACTTCAAGCCATTTACAATGCCATTGCTTCCCTTCCGCTCGTTACAACATTCAATACAGTTCACATTTACACCGACTCCCGCGCCGCCCTTAAACAGCTGAAGGCTGTTCGACGAACGTTCCAGATTTCACAATCTATTCATGTGCTCTGCGCAAAGTATCCATGTCCTGTGCGCATACACTGGATTCGCGGCCATGCCCAGGATCCACATAACATTCAAGCGGATGCTATGACTCATCTTCATACATTAGACGATCCGCCACCTTCCCCTCTTCCCCCAGATCCGTTCCTGTCCCACGTTTCCGATTCTGAAGTTCTGCGCCAGCGAACACGCGCTCTAATTCCTCCGTGTTCGCACCCTCTCCCCCGTAGTCTTACTCGGCAGGAGGAGGTATCCGTGCGCCGGATTCGGGCAGGGGCGGCTCTGACACCATCTGTCCGTCATCGGTGGCGTGCCAAAGATCTGCCACTACCTGACAGGTGCCCTCACTGTGGCGCTGCACCGGACATATGTGATGTGCGGCACTTGTTGTGGACGTGCCCAGCGACGGCTGCTATCAGAAAACGGCTCCTCAGGGAGGTGGGCCTGCGGTGGAACCGCGAAAGTGACTTCGTGAAGTGGACAATGGACAACCGTTTCATTAACAACCTCTGCGAATACCTCAGCGCAACGGTTCTTCACTCCTTCTTTTAACTTTCAATCCCGTGCATTCCTTCCCCCCTTTCCTTTTTCAACTTATGCCTCATGGCACGCTTCTCGAATAAAAAAAAAAGATATAAAATTTAAATAAGGAAGGGCATCAGGAAAGGAGACACGATCTCTCCAATGCTATTCACCGCCTGTTTACCGGAGGTATTCCGGGGCCTGAATTGGGAACAGTTTGGGATAAGAGTTAATTAAGAGTACTTAATCTGCGATTTGCTGATGACATTGCCTTGCAGAGTCACTCAGGGGGAGAAGAGTAAATCATGATCAATGACATGACTTAGACAGGAAGAGCACAACGGCGTGGTAAAAATTAACATGCAGAAAACCAAAGTAATGTTCCCCGGTGGCTCATTGGCTATAGGGCACTCGGCTACTGATCCCGAGTTCCCGGGTTCGAACCCGACCACGGCGGCCGTATTTCGATGGAGGCGAAACGCAATGGCGCCCGTGTGCTGTGTGATGTCAGTGCACGTTAAAGATCCCTAGGTGGTCGAAATTATTCCGGAGCCGTCCACTACGGCACCTCTTTCTTCTTTTGTTCTCTTAGTCCTACGTTTATTCCTTCTCTTACGGCGCGGTTCAAGTGTCCATCGAGATGTGAGACAGATACTGCGCCATTTCCTTTCCCCAACAACCAATTTTGATTTTCAATGTTCAACAGTCTTGCAACGCATCAGCAGTTCACAACTGGCAGCAAGGTGCTGAAAGTGGTAAAGGAATGCGTCTTCTTAGGACAGGTAGCGACTGCTAGTCCGGATGATGAGAGGGAAATAACCAGAAGGAGAAGGGTTGGGTAAAGCTCATGTGGCCTGCTCTCTCATATTATGAATGACAGTTTACCAATATCCCTCAAGAGAGAAGTGTATAACTGTTTATTACCGGTACTCACCTACGGGGCAGAAACTAAAGAAACATCTAAAGAAACACTAAAGAAACATCTACTAAAGAAACATCGAAGCGGAACAAATCACAGATACCAGGCTTCTTTAGATGAACAATCTGTTGTGGGTTTCGGTTGACCATGTATTTGTTGCCTTCTGTGCTGACAAGGAAAGAAAGAAGGCTGGAAAAGGCCAGTGGTTCGCATACGGACACCTACATGCATGCTTGGAGAGCTGCCTGTCAGCGCACGAGACCTCTCGATTGACTTTTCGCAAATTTTGACCTCATCTAGGATTTTCGAGGGTACGAACTCGTCCACTGGAAATATATATATATATATATATATATATATATATATATATATATATATATATATATATATATATATATATATATATATATATATATATATATATATATATATATATATATATAGCATCTGCACAGCTAACAGAATTAAGAGAGATATAAAATTTAAATAAGGAAGGGCATCAGGAAAGGAGACACGATCTCTCCAATGCTATTCACCGCCTGTTTACTGGAGGTATTCCGGGGCCTGAATTGGGAACAGTTGGGGATAAGAGTTAATTAAGAGTACTTAATCTGCGATTTGCTGATGACATTGCCTTGCTGAGTCACTCAGGGGGTGAAGAGTAAATCATGATCAATGACATGACTTAGACAGGAAGAGCACAACGGCGGGGTAAAAATTAACATGCAGAAAACCAAAGTAATGTTCCCCGGTGGCTCATTGGCTATAGGGCACTCGGCTACTGATCCCGAGTTCCCGGGTTCGAACCCGACCACGGCGGCCGTATTTCGATGGAGGCGTGTGCTGTGTGATGTCAGTGCACGTTAAAGATCCGCAGGTGGTCGAAATTATTCCGGAGCCGTCCACTACGGCACCTCTTTCTTCTTTTGTTCTCTTAGTCCTACGTTTATTCCTTCTCTTACGGCGCGGTTCAAGTGTCCATCGAGATGTGAGACAGATACTGCGCCATTTCCTTTCCCCAACAACCAATTTTGATTTTCAATATTCAACAGTCTTGCAACGCATCAGCAGTTCACAACTGGCAGCAAGGTGCTGAAAGTGGTAAAGGAATGCGTCTTCTTAGGACACGTAGCGACTGCTAGTCCGGATGATGAGAGGGAAATAACCAGAAGGAGAAGGGTTGGGTAGAGCTCATATGGCATGCTCTCTCATATTATGAATGACAGTTTACCAATATCCCTCAAGAGAGAAGTGTACAACTGTTTATTACCGGTACTCACCTATGGGGCAGAAACTAAAGAAACATCTAAAGAAACACTAAAGAAACATCTACTAAAGAAACATCGAAGCGGAACAAAGCACAGATCCCAGGCTTCTTTAGATGAACAATCTGTTGTGGGTTTCGGTTGACCATGTATTTGTTGCCTTCTGTGCTGACAAGGAAAGAAAGAAGGCTGGAAAAGGCCAGTGTTTCGCATACGGACACCTACATGCATGCTTGGAGAGCTGCCTGTCAGCGCACGAGACCTCTCGATTGACTTTTCGCAAATTTTCACCTCATCTAGGATTTTCGAGGGTACGTACTCGTCCACTGGAAACATGGGTGCTCATCACTGGTGTCGTGGGGATGCCCGGAGAGTCGGGACAGCCATCTTGGTCAGTGGTGGCCGACAGCCGCAACTGAGCGGGCCTGAGGTGCCTACTTTTGGGCCCTGTAGGCGACGGCAATAACACTGCTAAGGGGAGAAAAGAACGGACGCGCTGAAGTTTCCTCACGGGTATCTTCGCGAGACGCCGTCACGTCATTACGTATAGTTACTCTCACTCCATAGCGTTTGCCGTAATCACGATAGATGCAAAGTGTTCTGCCTCACCTTAGTTCAACGGCGCGGGCTTGTGAATCAGGCGCAGCTGGTGTCGCGCAACACCTGAACTTTGTTTACTGCCGTCATTCATCAACGTTCGGCCTTTTTAGTTCATCACAAGAGATTGCCCGCTGCTATGCAAGGCGTTCGCAGTGTTAAAAATTATGGTTTCGTTATCGCTTTTAAACAACCACGCGCAGGCAAAAACTATTTGAGCTTAAAACAAAACACTTTCACTTGCGGAAAAAAAGAGGCAGAGGCTTCTGTTCAAAAATAAAAGTATCCTTTAGTAACAAGCAACCGAAAGAAGTCATGCAAGGAATATTAACAGAAAAATACATTTTAGGAGCGAGGGCTGTGAAGCGAAAGTGACAAAATGCAAGCGTTGAACTGTTTTATGCAAAAGGAACGAAGACCACGATTTGACCGCCATGCCTACAGTTTGCTGTGCTTTACAATCCTGTGGTAGAAAGTGAGCAGTTGCCAGGTTCTCAGCTTTTATTAGGCTCTTAATATCAGGAGGTTAATACACGAAACATTATTTGACATTCGAACGCATCATTTATTCCTTTATTTTTTCCTCAAGTGTAACAGTTTCAGGAAATTGTGCAAGGGGAGGTCATGAGTAAAGTCGGATGCTCCATTAATACCCAGGAAGGCGCGACCACCTCCATAGGGTAGCCTTGCACACGCTAGAGTGGCTTTATTGGACGACGAAGAATTTCGCTCTCAATCATCCACCGATACCCGTGGCTAGTTCCAACACACTTAACCGTTCCCCTCAAGCCGAGCTCTTAGAGATTATAGAGTTTTGCACTCGGAGTTTCCTCCGCGACGGCCGTCGGGCTGCATTTCAGACCTTTCTTGCCAATCTGGGTGCACCTCCGGCTGTTCTCACCCTTCAGGAAGCAGGCCCTGATGTCCGTCTCACGGGGTACTGCAGTACCAGACACACAACCGAGCTTGCATTCTCGTTCACAAATCACATACGGCACTTTCACACGGCCTCGAGATCAATGACGACAACACCGAATATTCTATGGTCCGAATCCTTCCTTTGTGACGCTGGGACCTTTCCCTGTTTGTGCTGAACGTACATGTCAAGCCCAGATGGACTCGGGTCGCCGTGGACGAGATCCTCTGCAAGGCGACCGGGGTGGCAGGCAAGGCTCCAATCGTTATCGTGGGCGATTTTAACGCCCAAAGTATCCAAAGGGGCTACCACGAGGACGACGCTAGAGGTCGACGTCTGGCTGAACTGTTTTCCCGGCTCCAACTGACGCTTTTTACGGACCCTATCTTTCCCACTTGGGTTCGTACGTCCATAATACGCAACCTCACCCTCACCAAATCCACTGCACGCGCAACTCAACGATACCCTTGGAAGGGACCACTGCATACTCCGTGTCACCATTCACGCGAACGCTTCCCGAAAACGCTGGGGCCAAGCTCAACTCATACAGTGGCACCCATTCCGCAAGGGTTTCGATGCCAAACGTCCCACTAACAGAGGGGTACGATGTTTCGGCCAGACATCACTGATCTGCTACGCGACCACACTCAAACTCTCCCTCTGACGGAAGACACGCTGGCGTTGGACGACCACTTCTTCCATCTGCGGGAGGCCCACCGCGGTGTCATCCGTCGATGGAAACGCACACACAGGACGAAGCGCCGTTTCAAGATAAGCATAGCAACACTCACTACAAAGACCGAGGTGTATGCTGTGCGTTTGGTTGACTCCAACTTGACCGCACGCAGCAACTGAGCTGCAGTACAGCTAAGTTCCAAGAGAACCTGGTACTTCTTTCGCGCTCTCCTCGACTCGTCCAACACGCGAGGTGAAACACAACGCAACGTAAAGGGGGCTCTACACAATACTCGGGCACGAATGCACAGCTAGCTGAGGGTCTGTGTGACCGCGTTTCCTATGGCGCACAGAGGACCCACGAGTTCCTGATTTCCAGTATGCAAGGCAACTCAACACGTACCTGGATGCTCCTTTCGCGCTCTATGATTTGAAAGCAGCCATAGCCATAATGAGGACTACGGCTCTGTGTCGTGATCGCATTACAGTTACGCTGCTTCCGAACCTGCCCGACCAGGCGTATTTTCAACTCCTCGATTACATGAATCGGATTTGGAAAGGGCTTCCCCTCCCTAGTCAATCGAAAACCTTCCTCGCAATTTTCATTTTCATGCCTGGAAAGAAAGTGCACTTTGACAACTTGAGACCCATTACGCTAACCTCACGCGTTGGGAAACTCTTGGAGACGGTGGTTCGAGACCGGCTGGCTTCCTGTATCGAACCCAATGGTCTGTTTGAAGACACCATGTACGGCTTACGCTCGCACATGTCGGCCCCCGACGCACTCTTACAGTTCCGCGAGGCTATCATCATTGCTCTGAAGACTACACGCAGAGATCACGCTATTCTCTCATTAGACCTTAAGGGCGCTTTCGATAACGTCAAACACGGCTGCATACTGTCCAACCTCAGCCGGACTAATTGCACTGCTGTGGCGTTCAGCTGCGTCCAGGAATTCCTCTCTCAACGGCAGGCCCTCCTCTGGATCGATGATCAGGAGTACGGACTTTGCCGCATGGGCACTAGGGGCGCTCCTCAAGGCGCTGTGCTCTCGCCTTTGCTGTTCAACATCGCAATGATGGAGCTACCGTCCCTCCTACAGTGGGTGGAGAGGGTGTACCATGCAATGTATGTTGACGACATAACACTATGTGCTAAGCAAGACAGCGTCGGTGAGATGGAGGGCAACCTCCAGAAAGCCCCGACCATAGTCGATCTAGACTTATGTCGACTCATGCGTACTCGCTCTTGCCCAGCCAAGCCTTAGCTACTACACATTTGTACCTGCAAGACCGACTCCACCGCGATGTGCGTTACCCTCCGCGAGGGTTCTGTCTGCGATGTTGAAGAGATCAGATTCTTGGGCATACACATTCATCGATTTCTAACGTTCGACACCACCATCGCCAAAATCAAGCGCGTAGAGCAAGTGGTAGGCCGTAGCGATGGCTTGCGCGGACGCGATGCGCTAAGTTTCGCTCAAGCTTGTGTCTCTAGTCGTATCCTGCACTCGGCGCCTTACCTCTGCCTGAGTGCAGCTAACACAAAACAGTTCAACGTCAGTATTATCAAAGTCGTGAAACGATCTCTGGGCCTCCCGATTACCACCTCTACGGCCCGCCTCACGGCCCTGGGGGTGCTCAACGCCTACCCGTGGCTGTGAGAGGATAATATCATTATTCAATACACGAGGCTGCAGCAGACGGGGCCAGGACGCCGTATACTCAGTCACCTCAAATAACATACCCTGTATCCTGGAGGAACCACCCCGTATCCCGGAGCTCTGGTGGCACAGGCTATGGGTCGACCCCGTGCCACACAACATAACTCCACAAACACACGAAGGCCAGGGAGCAGCGCGTGCTCGGGCGCTGGATGCACAATCTGGTTTCAAACCCGCCGTGTTCTACGTTGACGTGGCAAGTCCGACTCCATTGGGCCTCTACATGGCAGTCGTCGTCCACCATAACTTGGAATTAGCTCTCCTTGCAATGGGATCTCCTTCCGCAGCGAGAATGCCGACCGGGCTGAAGAAGTCGCTGAAGAATATTACAGACACTCAATGCAAGGTTACCACCACAGACTCGCGTTTCGCTTGCGAGAGCTATGTCAAGGGCGAGGTATGTCCTCTGGCCTAAGACATACTCTACAACGCCGTTAGTAAACGTCGAACCCACGCCTAGGCGCATCGTGTGGGCGCCGGCCCATCAGGGACTCCGTGGTAACGAAGCTGCGAATGCGGCTGCCCGAGCACTAATCCTCTGGGAACCTACTTCCATGCGGGAGGTTTCTTTTAACCCGGTGGAGAATAGCGCGGCCCCGGTATCCGAACTCCTGTACTCTTGCACGCGAGGCGGTACTCTTACTCCCATATGGTTTCCGGTTCTTTCGGAGCTTGTCGGGGTGTCGCTGTCAAGTGTGAGGAAGTCCTCGCTAGCACAGGAAATAGATGTGCGCAAGCACAAGCAATGGACTTTCTGCTTCCCTGGTGTACTACAATGTTTCTTGAATCTAATGAAGAGTGAAGTCCAGGCAGCTGTCATGTTCCCGAAACACTTTGCGGCGATAACAGATGTGACATGACTTCAGTACTGCTGTACATAGGCGCATGTTCAGTGTGTTACTTGCGAGGATGTGCACATGGTAACGATCTGCGAAGGTTCTACGTGTCGTTTGTCAGGACTGCACCGAGATAATCGAATACAGCTTTGCAGATCGGCTTGCGTACTCTGTCGGACAGTTGGTAGTGACGAAGTGCCTGATTAACTGCACGTGTTCGGAGAAGTGCATGCGATCAAAAACAGCGACAAAGGATCCGAGCAATTTCAGAATGTTTTCCTGAGAGGCGTGGCGCTCCGTTGTTGTGACCGCGCTCCTTACCCTATGAATAAAGCAGCACGAGGGTAGGGCTCTTGCGCGAATGATGCGGTGACGTGATTGCACGAGCCAGTGCATGGACGACAACGCAAACCCCGGGGGATTCGTCAGCCGGAAAAAAAGAGAAAGGGGCACGTTCTCATCTGTTTTCACACTCGCACAAGCGTAAACGGCGCTGTTTCGCTCGTTTACACGAATATGCCGAGATCTCCTGGCAGACTTCTTTTTTTCAAGGGGGGGGGGGGGGTATAATTTCAGTATTCAGTATTTTTCAGAAGTGCCGCCGTTGCAGCCGTCACGAACGCACGCATTCTTTCCGAGATTTTCGCGGCCAGTGTGACGAATAGGGTTTTTTTTCAGATTCGGTTCGGGTTCAGGTTCAAGCTTTTCATGTTCATATCTATGTTCAGCTCCGGACCAACATTTCTTTTCGATTCGGACCGGTTCATATTTGTTCTGGGCCAAAAACAATTTTTAATGAGGATAAATTTTCTAGTACCTCATTGATGCAGCCTCCTCGACGCCTGTATTCAAACAGGAAAGAAGACGTAATTCGTTTGATGCGATATGTTTTGACTTGACCTATTGTCCACGGCAATGGGTATAAGGCTCTAGGACGTTTGTGGAAATGGCTAGGGTCAAATTTGGAAGTCACCGTCGTGTTAGGCATGGTAAAAATCGGGGTGGATCGGGCCTAATTTGAGAATATCTCTGTTATGCGTTTTTTAGCATTGCGTGGTGTCACTGTTGCTAGGTGTCGACACAAGATCGGGCAGACAAGATTCTTGGGTGTTGGTGAGCGTATGAGGACTTTCGCACTAAAAGTGTACCGGGTCGCGCACCTCGCGAACCAGATCTCCCTGACTTTCCAGACCCGGTCCGAGGCTGCCTCCAGAGGGCTGCTGCTCCAGAAAGGCCCTTTCCTTCTCTGTCTCCTCCTTTCTCTCATAGGTCAGACCAGGTTGAACGTTGAGGTCTAAGCCTTGCCAGCACCACTATTGCGTAAGAATGTGGCAAATACAAGGCTAAAAATCTATTTTGCTTAGTGGGCTTGTCTAATTTGAGGGATTTTTAAGCAGCGTACATTCGTCGTTCCCGTGTGTGGCTTCTGAAGAGACTTTGTTTCCAGAATTCAACCAACCTGTATTCAGTAATATTTCTAATTGCCCGCTGTAACACTTGGTACATAATAATAAAAAAACGGGAAGTTCCACAAGAGATTGTGAATAGGGCTCTCATACGAATGTGAGCCGAAATGCTCTGTTTTTATAGATTTATTAGCGGGTGTCTTCATTTTGACGTTTTATTACGTTTGTCCGCGATTAGATAATTTTCGTCAAAGTCCCGGGTTCATATAGTGGTCACGTTTTCTAAGCGACGATATTTGTGGACTGCAAAGCACCCTGACGGGTCCCCGAGATCAGTTGCTCTTTAGGCTGGCGAACATCCTATCCGGTGGGGTCTTGTTCGAATACCTGAAACAAAACGACTTCATAAGAAAAACGGTGCGAGTGGAAGAAGAGGTAAGCGACGAACAGACCTGCACGTTCACCGGCCGCCATTTGCTGTTGGCACGACCGGATGGAAGTGGTCTTTCCGCATAGGGTGGCCTGTCCAGTGTTCTGGTGCGCCTAGCGTTCAAGATTCTGTGCAGGAAGGCACGTTAAGTCCCGTGACTAATATGAACCTTATTACCGAGGCGTCTGGTTAGTAGCACTGATACGCAGTAGCGTACGCACGCGGCATAATCTCCTTGCGTGTCTAGGCTTAACCTCGCCGCGGTGGCTCTGTGGTTATGGCGCTCGGCTGCTGACCCGAAAGACGTGGGTTCGATCCCGACCTATGCTGCCAAATTTCAACGGAGGCGAAATTCTAGAAGCTTGTGCACAGTGCCATGTCAGTGCACGTTGTAAGGGATGGGGGTCCATGCCCATCGTAGGTCACTATTGTTGGGGATGCGCTTCAATCCCACCGTTTCCACCGTAGTTGGAGATGAAGGGGCCATTGAGCAGGCCGACCCGTTCAGAGCCGCAGGTCCCGTCCCCGAATGACGTGGTCGGACTTCGTTAAGAAACAAACTGTACAGTGGGTTTATTTACATTTTTACAGGAGTAATGAACACAATGGAGGATGACCTTCAATGCACTCACTGTCGAGTTTTATCAAATTCTCCGTCCCTAGACTCCCCAGGTTGAGGACACCCTCGCCGGGGTGGGAGTGGCCTGAAACTTTCGCTCACACGCACAAACTCACACCACCGCATATAGGGACACGGCCCCGTCACATGTCGAGCCTGGGAAAAAGGAGGATGCCGTCGGGTCCGCGTAGATTGCGGAGGGTGATGTTATCTGGCCAGTCGAAAGTTCCCACGTGCTGCTGACACCTGTTCTTTAGATGCCAGCCGACGCACCGGACAAGATCGCACGGTCGGGTCTATAAGCCGAAAGGGGTCGCTTCGTCCTTTCCGATGCCTGCGAAGATTGCGGACGCTGACTGCTAGCCGGCGCTGTATTCGGCACGCCGTCTTACACCGGAAACGAGGCCCCTTTCGTTCCCCCAAATTAGTCACGACCATTGCGTAAGATAAATGCCGCTCGTTCGCTGCGGCGGCGTCTGCGAGGTCTCCGCTCCCTCGGGCATCCAGAATCCAACCGGGGTCGCTCCGCGTGGTCCTTAACGGGAACCGTGTGAACGATCACTATCGGGTGGCTCGGAGCCACCCTGAAGAAGCATAGTGTTGGCTGCCAGCAGGCGACACTTGCTGTCGACGTTGCCAATCCAGAGAGGCCGCCGCCGCCTATAACAACGTTAAAGAACTATAGTTGGTCTAAACTTCCAGAGCCTTTCCCTACGGCGTCCCTCATAGCCTGAGCCGGCTTGGGACATTAAACTTCCATACAACCGATAAAACCAATCTTTCTGCGCACCATTCTATTAGGGCAGAGACAGCAGAGGCATTTTCTGCAGGTGTGCGCAAACATCTCCGAGGAAAGCTCGTACAGTCGGGTTGGCGCGGGCGCTTAGTTTGGCACGAAAAACTGGAGCGACGAATGGCGCTAGAAAAGTGCGAACAACAGACGAGAGGAGCAGTAGCGCCTGTCCTGTCCTCGTTGTTCTTCGCGTCGTTTCGACAGCTGCTTCCGTCCTCGAAGTATGTCGGAATCGTTTAACACTATCTTTGCAACAAAAATGTAAAGAAATAGTAAAAGCGCCAGGCTTAAATTGTAAATAGACAGAGTGTGTTAATTGCTGGTATATGCTGAATGTAACGCTTGAAGGAGAGCAAGGTAAGAAACATCGATTGTCAGCTGCAATTGGTCAAAACATAATTTCATCTAAAATTGAAATTGTTGATGCTGATGTTAAGTAGCGGAGCGTGAGTGGCATGCCAAAGCCCAATTACATGCGGGGGATGGAATAGAGGACGAACCCACGATCGAAACGCTGGCCTCGAACGCGCTGCAGGACAGTATCCCGCACATCCCAAAATGACGTACTACTCACCACAGGCATGTGTCAAATATTGGCTTCTCGATGTGTATTACGAGTATTTTAATGTGTGCTGTTAGGCATCGTACCGGCTGCATTAGCCTGGACAAGCTGTTTGCTCAGAGGTCTTGGCCCGGCAACCGACCAGAACATTCTGGGAAGTAACCTGTATTCAATTGAATTGAATCAATGCTAAAACAAAGAAATGAAATTCAGGGCTTTCGAAAAACAATCGCTGAAATTCGCGTTACATGTGGTGATCATTCTTAGATAACTTTTTTTTTTCTCAAGCAAGATTACCTCTCTTATGCAATGCAACGTTCACAATCGGTCGCGATAGCGATAGCCCGTACAGTGCAGATAATTCGAAATTCCAAGCAGAGGAGAGCCATGAAGGGAATAGTTTGGTTTGGTTTATGGGGGTTTAACGTCCCAAAGCGACTCAGGCTATGAGAGACGCCGTAGTGAAGGGCTCCAGAAATTTCGACCACCTAGGGTTCTTTAACGTGCACTGACATTGCACAGTACACGGGCCTATAGAATTTCGCCTCCATCGAAATTCGACCGCCGCGGCCGAGATCGAACCCGCGTCTTTCGGGCCGGCAGCCGAGCGCCGTAACCACTCAGCCACCGCGGCGGCTCATGAAGGGAATGGTTGACATAACGTCCGTTGTAAAGCCGCTCTTGGTAAGAGTACCCGTCGCTGTTGTAATACGCCGCTGTCTGACGAAACATTACAACATGCAATGTGGTTTGTTGCTTCGAGAAATTACGTGACGCAGGGCAATTTCCGCTAGCGCCAGCCTGTGCATACCAGTTGGTGTTGTCTATATGATTTTTGAACATTTCGATGTAGCATGAAAACGCGGTTTCACGTGCAGGTAGTTTTTCTCACGACAAAGTCGGCACCACAACAGACGGAAGAACGAATAAAAAGTGTTCGTACCTGCCTATCATGACCTACCAGGAATATTTATCATTATCATCATCAAGTGCTAATCATAGCATAGACGTGCGTAAGTGTCCATCAACATTTGTTTAAGAACTGTGAATTTCGATGCACTGCTGTACTACTCAAAGCTCATGCCAGGCTTGGTCGCGCGGTGGAAGTTTGAACCGCCGCTCTGGGCGGCCGCAACGGCTGGGCTGAATCGCGGCCACGACAGCGGTCTCGATTTGTGACACGCGCTACTTGAGGTTTGTGTGATTCTGTTCGTGAGACAGAGTGTCACGGCATTACACGGTTTCTCCTTCCCGTTCATCTGGTTCTCAATTTATGTGTCTCTAGCAATATATTCGTTAAAAATTTAAACTTTCTTACTGACAATGCCTATTGGCGCCTATAAATACGTTGCGAAGCAACGATGAACCAGTTTTATGCTCTTTACGTTCCAGCGTCCACCTGCCGTGGTCGAATGCAGAGCTGATCAGTTCATCCTGGACCATACCTGACATGACGCCAGAGCCACAGTCTGCTGCCAGGGCGGGACTTCTCTTTGGACGCCATCGGGTTGCAGACGTGAATAAGGTGCGCGCCAATAGAACTGAGACAAGATCATCCCTCAGTTATGAATGCACTGCTACCACGTTCAGACACCCAGTGGAGCACTGTCCATTTCACAAGGTGTGTGACCGGAGCCACCACAATTCTGCATCCAGGTGCTGGCAAATGCATGTACGGTGAAATAAAAGCGGATCATAACAGAATTAGTTCATACTGGTTCCCTGACAGGCCCAAAACATTCGCTTTTCGAATTTCTCGCGTGATGAAATATGAAAATATGAAAAATATTTTCATATCCTCAAGAACTACCTCTTTTTTCTCTGACCGGATGTCGTATACATATATAAATTGCCGTGGTCCATAAGAAATGAACCGTATGACCTGGTAGAATTCTCAGCTCTTGGTGAACAAGTAGTATAATTAATTTCCCTGAGACAAGAACACTGACTTAACGAGGGCTTAAAAAGGCAAGCTAAAACTCGCCCGCAGTGATACGTGATGGAGGACGAGAGTAGGTTCTGAAACCTGTCTTATTTCGGTTACTGTTTGCGTTCTTGTCTCGTTTAATTCCTTCCCCAAACAGACAGATTTCTTCGAGTGTTTTATTTTGAAACATTTGCTGCTTCAACAAGCGAACTCCGCTGAACTCGGCGTCGTCGCATAAGCCTGCGGTGGATCCACCGAGAACAAGCTTGCATGGCGGCTGGTTACTGAAACGTTTACGAAGATGCTGTACTACTTAATTGTCGAGTTTTGAATGAGAAAATATTTGACTGCATAAACTGGCATAAAGTGGCTGCATAGCGCTCTTCAGAAAAACCTCGCCATCCACGTAAATACGTGCCCCATTTGAAGAGAACTGCATCCTCGTCTTCTGAAGAAGCTCCGGACGTCCTACCACCGTCTGAGGCCTCCTGGGAACCATTCATGTGTGCAGCTGAGCTGCGCACTGACGCTAGGCTTAGTGCCTCCGCTGCCACGCTGGCGGAGGTAGCTATGCCGGTGTCTCACGTGGCATCACCTGCCACACAGTCGACACCTGATCCGCGGCGCCAGGTTCAGCTTTGTGCTTCCGGTTCATCAGCAGATGCACCCCTCCTGCCTTCCCGAAATGCCGGACTGCTCGTGAGTGATCTGCCACCAGGGCACATGGCCATCAACTCTGCACCACCAGATGGGCCTCAAACCGCGCGGCATGATTAACAGGGCATTCCAATGGACTTCTGGCACCTCTACCCGTGCAAAAGTGCCCTCGCGCAACTCACAAGCGTCCCTCAAACGAGAGCCAACCGATTCCACCTTCGGCAAGTGATGGCTTCCAAGGTAAGCGCACTTGTCTCACGGCCGAAAACTCGGTGGAGCCTACACCCGGATCGTCTTCTTACAAAGTGACCATTAAATCACTAGCCAACAAAAGCCTCACGGATATACCTAACAAGATTTTACAAGCTAACTTGGACGCGCGCCTCGGAACCAAAGGTTTTCGGGGCTTCACAGCGAGGACAAAGTCCAACACCATTGCGGTGTGGCTTCCGACTGTGACTGCCATAGAACGCCTGCAAACGCTCACCTGTATTTCACTGACAAGCAAAATCTCCGTGCCAGTACAAGTGTTTTTAGTTGAAGGCTCCGACTTGCAGCGCTGCGTCGTCTACAACGTGAATATCACTGAGGATCAAACTGCCCTCCAGCGTGAGCTGTACTGTCCCACGCACCGTGTCATCCAGGCCCGACGCATGGGAAAGGGGCGCTCTTGCATACTCACCTTGCAAGGCCCTCTGACACTCCCAGCCCGTCTGTACTATTATGGCTGTATTTTACGGCTTCGGCCATATAAACCGAGTGCGGTATATTGCTATAACTGCTTCCGTACTGGACATATGCGCAAATCTTGCCCCTTCACTGTTGCCAGTGAAAGTACATCGGAAGGGAAAGTGGCTTATCGATGCGGCCTTTGCAAATCCGACGACCACGAGATAACATCTCCAAGCTGTTCGACAAAACAAAAGTCAACACAACAGGCTCGTGGTCGAATGACTAAGCATTGGCCAATACAAGACAGTATAACTTCATTGCAGACATCCAATCGGTTCGCAGCTCTCCAGTGGGATGACGACGTGTGACCGGAGCTCCCTGAGCACACCTCGCATGATCATTCAGCTCAGCAGTCTTCTAACGGTACTGTGCGAAAAGAACGCATTCGAAAACAGCCAGCAAAGTAGCGCAGTGTGCCTGAACTCCCGCAGGACGATATGGCCGCAGTAGACGAACAAATCGCACGTCTTTTAGCGGAGGTCACCAAGCTCCGGCAACCCCGTGAACTGCTCGCTCAACGTAGACGGGCAGCGGAATAATCCGCCGCATATATCAATGGCGCAGCAACATCGCCTTCCTGCCGCCCACCAGTGTCATTTCCAGATTACCGCAATGCCACTGGACAACTCTGCGACTTCTTTGCTCCTGTTTATGGTCAACCAGTTGTCCAACGTGACGTCCGTGATTCTACAGCGCTTCGGCTAGTAACTAGAAATGGCAAGTTCCAGTCGTGCAGGTGTGCTGCAGTGGAATAGCAGGGGCATTTCCACGAAGGTGGGAGAGCTCAAGACCTGACTACAAATTCACAAGCTCCAGGTATGTGCCATGCTGCTACAGGAAACAAACGCCTTGCCATCGATTCAACGCTTCAGTGCCTACATGTCTCCTTCAATGATAGACCGTCGTGCACAAACTGCTGCTTCCCCGGGAAAGGCGGTGGTGTATGTGGACTCACATTTTCCGCTTGTACGTCTTGCTCTCGAAAACTGGTGCACGTCGTATCAAGAGGTAGTGGCAGTGGCTGCGAAACTTAAGAAGAGAACCGTTGTGGTCGTTTCATTTTACGTTAGACCAGCTGGTGGTGCTTCCACCCGTATTAATCGTGGCTGGTTAACAAGTGTCCGTCGGCAGTATCCCGGGTGTCCAATTTTAGTCGGAGGCGTCTTTTACGCCCCTCACCAGGATTGGGGGTGCCCCACTTCAAGCCCTCGTGGCAGGCGTGTGTGGGACGCCTTCACAGATGCCCAATTTGTGCTGCTCAACCATCCTGGGACAGCAACATGGCCAGTGCGTCAAACCCACCGTGCTTCCTATGCTCCAGACTTGACTTGGTGGTCGGGACCGGATACTCCCTCCTGGCACATGGAGTTAGATTGCTGGGGAAGTGATCATCACCCTATCATCACCGGTCTTCACACCTCACATTTCCGACCTTTACGCTGCAACTGTTCTGTGATCAACTGGGACAGTTTCCGCTCCTGTATGGACAATCTCTCCTCAGATTCTTCGCTAGTGCTTGTTGAGCGCATACAAATAGCGCTCAACAGTGCTACAACTACCACCTGGACTGATGTTGGTCGACCGGCACCAGACCTCGGCCTTCTTAGCTTGTGGGCGGCACGCCGTCAACCGAGCTGGCTGCTACGAGAGACCCTACTTCGTCGCAGGCACGTATGCGATTGCACTATCTTACAGCTAAGGCACGCAAATATGAACGCGACCTCTCTCGGCGGCAGTGGCATGCGTGGTGCGAACAATTTTCTGCAAAATCCTCGAATGCCGGTCTCTGGCGAACATTCCGTACAATGGAACGCGGTCGCGGTACAACTGACGCAGCGACAACCGCATGCTTCGCGGCTAACCTGTCGCCAGATGATTTCGCCAAAGAAGCAGCGCGAAAGTTTTTCCCGATATACGATGCTGTGCCTTCTTCATCCGCTAGTTTAAATATGGCAGGCATACCAGCGCACGTATATCAAATACCGTCTGATGGCGATGTAGATGGAATTGCGTGTTCATTCTCTATGCCTGAGTTGCTGGCTGCGATAGATGATGCGAAACGAAAAACAGCGCTCGGCCCGGACAATATTCAGTACGAGGTGTACAAGAACCTGAGTAGCGCTGCACTCCCTCAACTACTTGACACCATAAACAGAGTATGGTTGGATGGCCCGGACAATATTCAGTACGAGGTGTACAAGAACCTGAGTAGCACTGCACTCCATCAACTACTTGACACCATAAACAGAGTATGGTTGGATGGCGTAGTGCCCGAGAGCTGAAAATCCGCTGTCGTGATTCCTATCCCGAAACCAGGAAAGCCTCCGACGGACCTTGGCAACTTGCGACCTATCTCCTTAACTCCAACGCTGTGTAAGCTGGCGGAGAAAATGCTAGCTACACGTCTGTCATAGTGGCTACAGCAGCACGGTTTTTATCACCCAGCACAAATCTGCTTTCGTCCATATATTGGTACAGAGGACGGGTTAGCTCTTAGAATCTGCAGTTTTGTCATCTACCCGCAGCAGCAATGTGCGTACTGTTTTAACAATGGACGTTGAAAAGGCATATGATAACATCAGTCGTGCAGCCATTCTGAACTCCATTGACATGCTTCATCTCCCACTGAGAGTGCGTAGTTTTGTCCAATCATTTTTTAAGGCAGAAAATTTGCAATACGCCTCAGCGGCGAAGCGGTCGGATCATTTTTTCCTCTCTGCGGCGTGCCCCATGGATCAGTATTGTCGCCGACGTTATTTAATATTGCTTTCATCCCGCTGGCTTGGAGCTTACATGACATCCGTGACATAAAATTTCTTCAGTACGCTGACGACATCACGGTGTGGAGTACTCACCAAGATCTCCGTACTCAGGAGGCTGCCCTTCAATCTGCCTTGGATGTTACCTGCAATTACGTATCATCCATCGGACTTCAGCTATCCGTGCATAAAACAACATACACGTCAGTCGCAAACCGCTGGGGACGCCGTAAACTTGCTGCAAGTCCAATCCGTCTTTGTCTATCAGGAACCCCACTACAGGAAAGTCCGAGTGTAAAAATCATTGGCTTAATCATTCACCTATCAGGATCAGCGACTGCATGGCTTTCTCAGGCAAAAAGGCGAGCTATTCAGACTTTGGGTTTGATTAGAAGAATTGCCCCTAAAGCTGGTGAAGCAGGCACGTTCGTTGCACGGCAACTGGTGAGGGCAGTTCTGCAGCCACGTATTGTTTATCAAGCCCAGTTTCAACGTCTTACAAGAGCCCAATGGGATCGCCTTGAAGCCGTGAACCGAGAGGCTATGAGGATCATTACGTGCCTTCCACGCATCACACCGGTCATAGCTTTATAACAGAATGCGCAGCTCAATACCATTGATGAGCTGGTGCAGCAGCGCCGTGAAGCGCGCAGCCTTAAGGCCAGTTTATCGTACTCCACGCATGCACTGATGACTTATGCAACGTCACACTCCATTCTTCAGTAGCCAACGCCTTTCATCAAGAAAGGAACTCCTCCGGCACCGCACACGTGCTCTCATCCCTCCGTGTGCGGTAACCCTCCCCCGCGGTCTCACCCGCGCAGAGGAGGTTGCGCTTCAGAGGATCCGGGTCGGGGTTGCCCTTACACCAGCCATCACTCGGAAGTGGCTTCAATACCGAGAATTGTTTCCTCGGCCAGGATGTCCGGTATGAAAACACGAGGACATTGAGGCCGACATTCATCACTTACTATGGGACTGCCCCGCTCTCAAGCCTACAAGGATCCGGCACCTAATGGTAGCAGGTCTTTCACCAAGCAACCCTTCTACATACATTGCCTGGACGCAGGGACCGTACCATCGTTCTTTACTGGACGTCATCAAATCCGCTAACCTTGTTGCATTCATTTAGATCATTCATCACACCTTCACCCATCATTGATGCCCTGAGGCAATAAATTTCGCTTTCAAAATAAAACAATACACGATAGATCTTAAGAGCACATAGCAAAGAATCAAAGGTGCACACGACCTCTATTTTTGCATCATACGTTAAATAACACTTTCGTCACGGTGCGGTAATTTTTCCCCTCTCTCTAATTTTGCAATATTTTCAACTGAGGACGCCTTCCTCGCCGCGAACATCTGCAGCATGGCGAACACTTTTGTCTCCCACTTACCCGCGAGCATCACCCGACTGTCCCCTGGCAAATTCGGATTCTACCTGAAGATGTCCCGCGATGAAATAAGCAGGTCCGCGACCACCTCTGTGGCGGTCAATTTATGACTTATATTTATGTTTAATTTATATGTAGTATACGACATCCTATCAGGGAAAAAAGGGGTAGTTCTCGAGGATATGAAATTATTTTCATATTTCATCACGCGAGAGATTCGAAAACGAATGCTTTGGGCCTGTAAGGGAAGCAGTGAGAACTAATTCTATTATGCTCCACTTTTATTTGACCGTATATGCATATGGCAGCACCTGGGTGCAGAATTGCGGTGGCTCCGATCACACAGCTTCTGAGATGTGGCAGTGAGCGACCACTGTCGTTGAGGTTTGAACTGGACCACTGTCGACAGGCTCCCATCAGCTCGAGCCTTGATCAGCGGTTGCTGCTTTCCCGCCATCGAAGACGGCCAGGCCAAACCTACTGCCCCATGACACTGGTACAGTCAGTGTCGGCAACCGGACGGAGTGTTCAAATGCCACCCAGACTCCGGTGAAACCCCCAGCACATATATAGCAGTGTAGCACTGGTAGCTACACTACTGGTACATAATCTCCTGGATCTGTATATACCGTGAATTTTGTACGTCTAAAAACTTACCTTGCTCATACTTTTATGTCATATGAGTTCAGTAAATTATATGTGGGTATGTATCAATTGTGTTGATCTATTCACTGGCGTATGTGGTTTGATGTGCTGCTGCTGACTGCCTCTCACGTTGCGGCACCAGGCATATCAAAGCGGCTGTTTCTTAAATTTCGCTTGTCTATAGACTGAAGTACATTCTGTTTAGTTCCATTTATCTTCGGTGCTTTCTCTCTGATTTTGTTCTTAAACATTTGGAGGGTGTTGTTAACGTTTTACATTGCCTTTGAATTCAAATGCGTTAGATATAAACCCGAGTCCATGCCACGGTCAGAAGTATTTCGGACGGTTCTAACAACAGTCTTGAAAAATTTAGCTCCGACCCGTAGCGCACAATAATAGGCAAGGGAACATCACACTGCTATTTGTGCTGACAGCTTAGCGGAAATCATGGTAAGGTAGGGCTATAGCACAGAGCCTAAATGAAGAAAAGCTGGTAATACGCGAAACCACTGGTCGCCATCACCATATGCTGCGGTAAGTTTTCAATATATACATTTTTAATCAGTGACATGACGCTAATGTTGCCATAGATAGTTTAGAACTATGGCAGTTTGACTTCCTTACCAAGCTGTAAGGAAACCGTCAATACCGTGCGAAAAATGAACACAGGAAGTCTCTTTTTTTTTTGTCGACTGTAGAATGCACTCGATGACGACTCCACGTCCTACTGGGTGTGAAAGTAGGCCGATGAAGAAGTCGAGAGTTGGACGAAAACTCGTCTGGTCGGGGACAATCATAATAAAACTTAAAAGGAGGGCGCCGACCCCCATTGACATTCCAGATCTCCGCAGGCTCTTACAGTTCTGCCTGGACAACACTTATTTCGTCTTCCAAGGCTCTTTTTACCGACAACTTCAGGGCACACCAATGGGCGCCTCTATCTCAGTGACTGTCGCAAATCTGACTATGGAATTTGTTGAGCGCCGAGCCCTTGAAACATCCCCAACACCGCCAAAAATTTTTCTTAGATATGTAGATGACTGCTTCTGCCTCAATCGGAAAGATGATTTGCTGGCCTTTTCGTCCCATTTAAATTCCATTGAAGAAGCGATTGATTTCACCGTCGAAGAAGAAATTAATTGCGCGTTGCCCTTCCTGGACGTATTGGTAAACCGAAACAGTGGAAAGCTATCATTCAGCATCTACAGGAAACCCACCCACACCGGAAGATACCTTAACTTCAAATCTGTGCATCCGGCTAATCAAAAGAAATCTGTTGCCACAACCTTGTTCAAACGCGCAGAACGCATGTGGAGTTTTCCTGAAGATCGGGCAGTCGACTTTGGTACTGTACGGCAAGAACTCGCGCGCAACGAGCACCCAGCTGCTTTTGTGGCATCCGTTGAAAAGCAGTTATCTTGCCCGACACATGAAACTCCCGTGTAGTCCCGTCTGAAACGTGCCGCTGTTCCCTACACACCTGGAATAAGCGAAGCCTTGGCGCGTATTCTGCGCACATTCCAAGTTCACGTTGCCCATGTCCCCACAAGGAAACTTCAGCATGCGCTGGTTAACATCGAAGACGTTCTCCCCAAAGAAAAGTACCCTGGCGTTGTTTACAGCGTCCCGTGTTCCGATTGTGACAGCGTCTACATAGGCGAGACTGGTGATTTTAAAAGACGCCTAAAAGAACATTGTAATGATGTTAAAAACAAAAAAGTGAACTCTAATGCTATCGCCGAACACTCCGTATCAACTGGCCACGATATTGACTGGGGTAGGGCACACGTGCTGGCAACTGAAAAGAATCTGTACCGTCGCCTTCACCTCGAATTATTATTCATTCAAACGACTAATCGCACCCTCAATCGCAACACTGGAAATCTAACTCCTGTATACGCACGCTCCCTGCGCCCTCTTTTCAAACGTATTTAATCCTGACGCACTTTCTAGTCCTTCTTATTGTGAACAAGGCTCCCGTACGGGAGCCGAAACGTCATTTTGTTGGTTTTTTTTTACTTTTGGTCGGCGTCCTTCTTTTAAGTTTTATTAGGCCGATGAAGATGAGCTTCTTCCATTGACATTCTGCAAAACTGCGCCGAAAAGCAGTCCTCTGTAATGCCGATATAGTGAGGTACTCTCTTACAGGGCGTGTAAATCGCCAGCAGACACAACTAAGTTCGCGTTAACCTTCAACGCTTGATCATCCTCTCTAATTGTGGCGCATCTTTGTGCTATGCTCATGCGCTCTCTGCGGCGCCACGATCGCTTTTCCAGTGCCTTTGCGGATCTACGGTGCACCTTTAACGCGTCTTAAGCGCTTCGGCTCTGGTGTCCTCGTAGGAGGGCAAGCAAAAATTTTGTATTTCTTTTGAGCCCTATAGCCTTTAGAGTCGCTGAGACCAATAGTGCAGTTGGCACCATTAGGCCTCCTTAATGTTACGGGCGCCACTTTTTAACGCTTTCGTGCTTTCCGTTGCGATTGAAAAGGACGGTATACAGACGGGTCACGACGCATATCAAGGACGCAATCTGATATGGGTATGCCCGGATAATGCTTGGACGACAACAACAACAAAATGGGGTGCGCGTGCTGTGATGCTTTTATTCCTTAACTATTTTTTCTATTTCTAGCAATTTGTATGTCGCACAAGATGGGGCTCCCAGTATACTACAGAATGTCGTGCAGGGTATTTGCATGCTGAAACCTTGGCAGGCTCCGGGTCTCAGCGCTGTCTGTCGGCCACAGGGTGAAGTCTTCCTCTCTTGTGGCCCTTAGTACAACTTCTTCTATTAGTCTTGTTCTCCATGCCTTTGTTTCGGGACACGTCCACAGCCGGTAGCGAACGTCCCCGTGCTTTAGGACAGGTGCTAGGCGCTGTTTCTTCTTAAGAGACCCAAAGGCACGCCACTGGCGGGGTAAGAGCTGCCGCAGCCCTAGCCAATCTAAGGAATACCTCCTCTAATCTCAGTAAATTATGAGCGAGGGGGTAAGTGCACGTGTACTCCCCCTAAGTAAGGAAGTCAATATGGGAAAAGTGGAGCGGAGATCAAAAGGCAGGCTAGTTTTGGAAGGCATTCGAGGTCGGGGCTTGGTGTGGAAGAACGTCTGCTTGCCTCTGGCCAACGCTGGGCGGATCTTATTGTGTCTGCATGGTGTAACCTGGATGCGCTCTTCGTTATTTTGTTATTTAGAGCATTTATAGCTTGAGTAATGATGAGTGTCTTTGTAACTCTGTGGAGTTACCTAGTAGCCGCTAGACAGTCTGCGTAAATATGGCCGTCTCTTATAGACACTGAGAAGACTAGGGCAGGAAAATAAGGTCCTCGTTATGACATATTAATATGAAGGAAGCTAAAAGTCACCGAATCCAAGGAGAGCATAGAAAGTGTTTCTATTTCTTTTAAAAGTTTGTGGTGCCAATCTATGACGATTTGAAAGTGATCTTATTTTATGGCTGAAAGATATTGTAGAAAAATAAACAACTGCATGCCGTCGGTGGAATATGAACACACGGCGTCCGAATATCGTGCTCACTGCTCCATAAATATAAGGGTACATTTTCGAAACACTTAAAAGTGCTGCCTTCGATACAAGAAAAAAAAGGGCCTTGATGAATAATTTACGGAGATTTCAAAAAGCGAGGCAACGATGAAAAAAGGCTTATATTTTGACGCCGACGAAGGAAAATTAGGAAATGAGTATTTTTCCCCCTCAAGTGATGGGTAAAGCGCGACAGCATCCTTCATTATGTATACTCTAAACAACAGCATAGCTGAATCTTTACACTTACCCTTCATTAGTGGGGTGTTACATCAACGGAAAACGATAGAATTTCCGTTGGTGAACTGCGAATGCTATTTAACATCCTATTTGTCAGTTTTTAATAGCATAACTAAACGTGGCAAGATTCCGTCAAACACTGAAAACAGCTCTATGTCGAACGCATTTATAACGAACGCTCACTTAATACGATCAGTGGCGGTGCTACCGTCAAAATATGCATTAGGGCGATGGGGCAACGTCTCAGATACAACGAACAAGCATGCTGGCGGAACTAGGTTAGAACGAACGAAGAGTCGCCGTGAATTCGCACCGCCATGCAGTGAAGAAACCCGCGCATCTGGTAAGCGCGGAGTTTGAAAAGCGCCTCCGAGCCCCCGTGACACCCGTCATCGGAAAAAATGTGGGGAACTAGAAAGGCAATAGGAAAGTCAAAACAATGAAGGAAAATGGCGCAGTTTTAGCAATTTGTGCCGTCAAAAACGAATGCCGTGAAAGGCGACGCCTGCACTAGACGTAAACATTGGCGTTAACGTACTTTTTGTGCGTGAGGATGAACGACTGAGACCGGCGGCAATATTTTGTCATTGGAAATTCTAGCAGTCTGTGGTACTTTGGCAGATACGCTTTTGTACGCTACAGGCCGAACTCGAAGAACTGCATAAAGCGTCACTTTTTGCTGCTATTCGAGGAGCAAGCAAACAGGCGATACAGGATTTTCACGTGAAGGGAATTGTTCACTTGAACCACGATAAAGCGAAAGAAGATTAGAACTCCTGGGCGTGCTTGACAAAAATGCGACGCATCACGTGTTGCTTTCTTTTTTTATTGCGGCACCAATGCAGTTCTCGCCACCGAATGAAAGTTGCAAGACTCAGCCACCGGACGTGGGCGTCATTCAGGGGCTCAAGAAGTCATCGCATTCGTTCTACATACAGCGCACGCAGGTAGCAGTTTACGCACCAGATGCTAGAGTTCGGATTCAGATATCTTTCTTCGCCGCTGTTGAAATAATTAAGGTCGTGTGGATGGGACTGACGGCCGAGTGCATCGGAAATTGATTGAGTAAAGCATGGTTAAAGGGAGAAGAAACGACAGAAGACGCTGTAGAACGCCCGCTTGATTAGACACATGTAGGTTTGTGACAACGCGTTGTTGATTCAGAGATGGCCGGACATCATTTCGCCTGGGATGACTTCGTGACCCCATTGTACGCGAAGTGTGAACCTTTCCCGACAGCAAGAACCCGGTGACGAGGAGGCCGACCAGTTTACGGTTGCCGTGAACGCTTTAACCAAGATTGGCTTAACCGCGTTATTAAAGGAAATTGTTGCTTGGCTTCGGGCGAGAAACATACGTATGACTGCTCTGCAGGGCATGTAAAGCGCGGTGATATGGTGTTCACGGAGGAAACCGACGCGCATCACGAAATTTGCTGAGGAACAAACGCCAGTTTCATCGGGCTGCGTATTTGTGGCTGTAAAAAAGAAAAGTCTACTTACGGGTTTATGGGTTTATGGGGGTTTAACGTCCCAAAGCGACTCAGACTATGAGAGACGCCGTAGTGAAGGGCTCCGGAAATTTCGACCGCCTGGGGTTCTTTAACGTGCACTGACATCGCACAGTACACGGGCCTCTAGAATTTCGCCTCCATCGAACTTCGACCGCCGCGGCCGGGATCGAACCCGCGTCTTTCGGGCCGGCAGCCGAGCGCCGTAACCACTCAGCCACCGCGGCGGCAAAAGTATGCTTACCACGAACTTCGAATACAATGAACACAATTCGCGCGAACGTCAATTTTTTTACAAGAGGGCTCGAGTGTGAATATTCCGATTTACAAAACCGACGCACATATCAGATATGAGCAATATCGTCCCATTTTAGTCTTCCCCTCTTTGACGCAAGTATTAGAAAAACATCTGCTATTGACAACGTCAAGTTTTTGAATAAGCACGAAACTCTGTCACTCAGTCAGTATGGTTGCCAAGGGACGAAAATTCTACTGGAGGACTTTCCTGACTTCTTAAACTCCCCCTTTGAATGTGACCAGGTTGTGTGTGCATTAATGTTTATGGAAGACAGCAAGGCCTTTGACAGCGTGTGTCGCACTATGTTGTAAACTGTCGATGCTTGGCTTTCGAGCTTTTCTTTCGTATTTAGAGAATTTTTTTTTACGGCAGAGAACGCAATATGCTACAATTTTGCGAGCCAGGAGTGATTTCGTGCCAATCAAAGCTGCCGTTCCTCAAGACTGCATATTTAGTATATTGTTATTTAACACCTACCTGAACGACCTTGCAAGGGCTGTGCCTGTAGGCTTTTGTCATACTGTCCTAGTAGCCCGATCGCCGAACAACCCTGACAAGCTTTCCTTTCTTCAAGGTGCTGCAACGAAGGCTATGGACTGGTTCTCGCAGTACCTTATTAAAGTTAGCACTTCGACTCAACTTATTTATTTCAAAGCCCATACAAAAATGGTCGACCTTAGTTAGCAGCTCTTGTTCCAAGGGGGCGATTGTTCTCATTGTAAATGTTAACCACTGAACTATGCAACTAAAGTAAAATATTGAGCAATATACTTTGACAGTGCCTTTTCATATAAAGATCCCCTCTCCCGTGTTTGTAAGAAGCTCCGAACCATCTCGTGCGTACTTTTCAACATCAGGCATCACGTGCCGAGTTCAGAACGAAAAATTATTGTAAACGATCTCGTTTATAGTATACTGCGATATTGAATAACGGTTTATGGCCGCTGTGCAGTTCGCTGGAAGTATAGGGATAAGTGTTTCTTACGTTGTCTGTTGTAAGATATTGACTATGATTTGGACCCAATTCTGATGTTTACAAAATATTTTCGCTGCCTGATTTTGACCGTCTTTTGATGGAAGCTGCTTTCGAGAAACATTTGATTTAGCAACTACCTGTATAATATCCCATATTGTCCCACACGGTCTGTTCGACCGAAGGAACAAGTTGCAAAGACATGGTAAGCCCGATTGGTGCCAAGATGGGGTAAGCCATTGAGAGATTATTACATTCCTTTTTGACTTTAACAGGCTACCTTCAAGTGTTTTTCGTGCAAAAACTAAATATAAACTCAAAACAATACTGAGATAGACTGACAACTTAAGTGCTAATGACTTTGTGTACATGAAATGTTTTACCGGTTTGAACATAAAATCTGACCGTCTGCGGGTTATTCCAAGGGTCTTCTTTTTATTGAAATTGAGAAATGCAGAGCGATTTACACCGAGCTCTTAATGACAATATGTTATTTAAACGCACCTGTAGTGATTTTCTCCTGCATTTCCATTTTCATTTGTGTTAGCTTTAATCTCGTAGCATTCTTGTTTTCTGTAACTCTACCTTTCAGAGGAGTGGTATTCAGTACAGAGCATGCTTTTTCTTTCTTTGTTTGGTCTCCTAACTAATTTGATTTTTGTCATGTTTATGTTGTCTTATCATGCCCTGTGTGTATGAATGCGCAGTTTCTCTGCCTGTCGTTCTCTGCTTCTCAAGCCCAATGAGACATTCGCAGTGGGGATCTCAGTACACTTCGTTTATATTTGGCGCAATGCGGTAGTGTTCTCGTTGTCATTGCTATTATTATTGTTATTATTAAACACCATTTATTAAAGAATTTCTTTAAATGCTCACTGGAACAGATGATATATATCATGGAGGAAGGAAAAATTAGAGAGGCCATCACGTGACATGTTTTGAAGCCGGAAACGAGCTCGGCGCCATATTGTCCGGGCGCGCTTTTGTTTATTTTTATCCGCGTTCTTGTTTAAGTTTCTCCGCGCGCGCGTTTCAAACCACGCGAAGGAGCCGGCCTAAAGAGACTCCAGTGCGAGTGTGTGCTTGGTTTCTGGCCGTTGTTCATGTACGGGAGACATCGGAAGCATTCGTGCGAGACATTCGGCTGCTTCCAGTTATTTCTCTTTGCCGCGTCGTCTCAGCACCATTCCCGCTCTCTCGTTCGAACGAAACAGTCCGGCCTTGCATGGCCATAATCAAGTAGCATTCGGCGAAGGCACTTATCGCAACTGCGGTAAGCGCGGGTAGGAACTTCACTTATTAAGGTGGCCCGCCATGGTACACAGTGTTTTTTGCCGCTTTTGCCTGCGTCGTTTTGCGACGGCGGATGCTGCTTACAGGCTGCACTTGGAGAAATATACTGGTTTACTTACATCCGGTTCATCCTAGTCTCGTGTTAATCGTAGGGATAGAAGGTTCATTTCACCAGATGAGGTGAAGGGCACAAAATTTTATTTCTTTGAAATTGTGGGTAAATATGCAGCTGCTGCCAGAATAGAGCAGAATAAATGAAAGCCTGATCTAGCATACACTTTAAAGAGCATGCTTGTTTGTGTTCTTTCATTTTTTTCTGATGTAAACTGTTACCCATGGCGCCATTAAAATAGAACTGGTTACTTTGCGCCATGTATCATCTTTCATTACTTTTTTTTTGCAGTGTGTCTTGGATCGCGCTGTGTATTTCATAATGCTTCCGAACCAACTACCCCACCTTAATGCAGTGTAAAGTACAGTGTTGTGTTTTATGGCACATAGGCAACTCAGGCCATCATGCACCAAACTCGAGGCAAGGAAAATTATTTTCTGCAAACTTTTTTATCAATATTAAATATAGGTGGTGTAGAGGGTGTAAAACATTAACTGTGTTACTTAATCATGAAAAAAGAAATTTTATGAATGGCTAATATTAAGAGCTATAAAGAAGGTCGGGTAGCCAGCAGGCATCCTTGGCTGGGCCAGGTAGTTGAGCCTCCCAACCAGTAATACAAAACCACAGCCGTTTTAGAAATGAGAAGCTGGCTGAGGTGTACAAAAAAATGAAGCGAATCAATGGGTAGAAATTTAGAGTTTGCTGAGGAAACCTGCTTCTCTTAAAAAGCTAAAAACACATGTCATGTCAGCAATTGCATCTTCACACAAAAGAAGCATTGGGTGTAAAGGAATGTGTCCATTGCAAAACTAAGTAAAATATTTTTTCCTAAGTTTTTCATGTTTTGTGCATAAGTATGAAATATGATTAACTGTTTGACCATCTCCGCATTTTTCACAAATAGACTTGTCTTCAATTGCCAATGGAAAGTTGTGAGTGATGTGCATGTGGCCTATAGCGAGATGACATAAAATAACTTCAATGAAACCCTCCCATTGCGAACATGACTTCCATTCACCTAGAACTGGATTTACCAAGTGCAGTTTGTTGTTTACTTCATTGTTCCAAGCTGTCTACCATTTTTTTCTTAATTCCCGTTGTACTAATCTAATGCAATCCTTAAAGATCATATTTACCTTTTTTATTTCCTTGCCACGAGATTGAGCAGCGCACAAATCTGCTCTCTCGTTTCCCTTTCTTCCTATATGACTCGTCACCCAGCACAGTTTTATGTTTTGCCCTAGAGCTATGGCTGCTACATTGTTGTGTATGCCACCAACCATAGCAGTGATTGCATATTTAGAGTGGAGAGCAGTAAGTAAACTTAAGGAGTATGTGTAAGTAATACTGTTTGTGAGGTACTCGTAAACTATTTGTTCAATGGCTACACAGACGGCGTAACATTCTGCAGTGGAAATTGATGTGCACTGTGGAAGCCTATTTCATTCCAATTCTATTTTATCACTGTGCTTCCAAAGTAAATATCTGCTTTTGAGCCATCTGTATAAAACGTGTGAAAGTACTGTATTTTGCCTCAAGTGCAAGATATTCTTCTGTATTATATGTCGTTGTGGAGTTTGTTTCTCACGGAACTGTGTAAGAGTAAAATCACAGATTGTAGGAAAATGAAACCATGGAGGCAGTGGATCTCATGTTCGAGCAATGCCAGGTAATGTCAAAGTAAAGTACTGCCTTTAAACTAAAGCTCACTGGAAATATTTAATACATGGCTCTCCTTGGAGGCTTCCTGTGTCCAGCTTGCTGGCACGGGGCTTTTATTTAAATGGCCTTCCGCAACACTTTGTATTTGAGAGAATAATGATTTTTGAGCGAACAGCTGTCAACTGTGCTTATGAGGTAGTAAAAAAAATCTTTCTTTGCTAGAATGAATTTAGAGCTTCATGCATGGCGTCCCTGAGCAAGGTTTTTAATGACGGGCTGTTTGCATGCTATGCTCCATAAAAGTGGCCCACATACTGGCCACACTTTAATCACGCTCTGTGGTGGATAGCACAACCCTCTCAGTTTTATGCTGAATGAGCGTGCACGTTTCTGCTTTTGGCTGAGTCGTGAACAATGCTGCCATGTATGGTCACACCCCAGTTTAGTGTTCAGCCTGCCTTTTAATGCTGCTCTTGTTTTTGAATGTTGCAACCTGTCTCCATTGCGTTTGCTTGGGCGCTGTGTCAACAGGGCCTTCTGCTACAGCAGTGAGGACGAGAAAAATCCTGTAGTATTTTGTTTTTGATCTTGAATGCTGTATTTATTTTCATAACTAGTTTTTGTGTGGCTGCCCATGACAGGAATGCTTTCTCATGCAGCAGTGAGGATGGGCAAATATACTAAAATTTAGAGTGATTGACCCTGAATGCAAAATGTAGTATCAGAACATGTTCATAAAGGTGGCCGTGCCAACAATGACTTTTGATTCACAACTCCAAGAGCCACTCATAGAGGTGACAGAAACAGAGAGGGCTGAAGTGCCTATAGTAGCACGGCAGGAGAGGATATATGGCGGTGGGGGTGTCACCCCCTTCCCGAAACCAGATATTTTACTGAGGAAAACCATGCTGAACCCTTTTTTCTCAACAACAATGGTCCAAGAAATACATGTCTCAAATTGGACTGGCCCCCTTCATCATCATCATCATCATCATCATCATTTATTGATCCCTTAAGGACCCTTCACAGGGTATTAAATAAGGGGGGTGACGTAGGTAGGACAATACGAGAACAAAGTCAAAGAGGTTGAAAAAAAAGAACAAATCTAGTAAAACATGTCTATAAACATACAATGAGGGCAATTAGGACAACGAACACAATCAGTAACATCAAATGAGAACACGATTAAAACAGTTAGAAAAAAATCAGTCGAGTAGAGAAAGGGATTTACAAGCGAATGGCTCAAGCACATCAAACTATAGGCGAGAAAAGAAATATAGACAAATTTATTGTTCAAAGAAAGACAGTAACCGGTCTTCGAATTTGACAGAGTCACTTTCCATGACAGTAGAATCTGGCAATTCATTCCATTAATGTATTGCGATTGGTAGAAATGACTTATTAAAATCAGATGTTGATCCATGCAGGCGTTGTATACTTAAGCTATTGAAAAAAGCGTCGAGATGAACGTGCTGGTGGATGAAGAAATGAAGAAGAGATTGGCGCAGATGCGTGAAATGATAGAATAGCTTGTGAAAGAGGCATAGTCGTGATATCCTGCGGCGAAAGACCAATGAGGGGAGCTCCAGTGATGATTTTATACTGCTGATACTGATTTTGTGGTCATATTTTGAAGATATAAAGCGAGCGGTGCGGTTCTGCACAGCTTCTAAAGAGCTGATGAGATAAGTCTGATGTGGACACCGGTTTGCGCATGCATATTCGAGTTTGGATCGTACGAAGGTTTCTTATGCCAGTTTACGGACGGCCGGGGGCAACAACGATAATGTTCTTCGAATAAAGCCCAGTGTTTTGGAGCACTCCGTGACCAGTTTAATTATATGCTCGGACCAAGTTAGATTGCTTGAGATAAGGATACCGAGGTAACGACACGTTAGTACTTGTGAAATATTGACTGAGTTTAAAGAGTACACGTGGATGATATTAGAGCGTTTGCGCGAAACATGCATAAACTTGCATTTTGAAATATTAAGCTGCATCAGCCACTTATTTCACCAGTCATCTGTTAAAATTAAGTCATCCTGAAGCATGTCTGCTCGGTTTGAGATGAAATTCGCCGGTAGAGGACACACTCATCTGCGAAGAGACGTATTGATGATGAAATGCCACAAGAAGGTCGTTAATATGGATGAGAAAAATAAGCGGGCCATGGACTGAGCCCTGTGGAACGCCATAAAGCACCTGGGTTGAGGCTGAAGGATGCCCTCCTATGACGGTGAACTGAAAGCGGTCGGTGAGGAAGCATTTGATCTATGATAAGAAAAATGGATCTAGGCTGAGAGAAGCAAGTTTACAGACGAGTCGCAAGTGAGGAACACGATCAAAAGCCTTAGAAAAGTCTAACAATATAACATCAGTTTGAAAAAATCAATCAAGGTTTAAATGAAGATCAGTCGTGAATTCAAAAAGCTGCGACTCACAAGAAAGACCAGAGCGGAAACCGTGGTAATCTGATTAGCGAAGAAGAATGCTTCATAAGAATGATTCATAAATCCACGCATTGTAGCACTGCAACACAGCATGTTTCACATCCACAGATCTAGATTGGGGCATAATATATATGACCGCAGCTTTTTCAGACTGCTTCTAGAAGTTTAGAAGTACAAAGTGGCTGCAGTATGTTGCAGAGTGCTGTGCATTATTTCAGTGCTGTATTTAATGTTTAATGTGCAGAGCTGCAGCTGTACGCACCAATTTTCACTACTTGATGAAATACTACTTGTAATGTTGCTACATAGTAGCACACTTTACTTGTCATCAACCATACAGGCAATGAAAGTGAATTTATTGTATGTAATGAACTCATGGAATTATTTTTCTTCAGCATAACCACAGGCATCACTAAAATTCAATGCACATATGTGGATCCTCATTTCACTAAGTGCTTTTTACCACAAATAACACTCTCACAGAACATGGGCACACTAAACACGTGTGCGAAAAGGCCTCCAAATTCAGTTAGAGCTTAACCGTTCGTTTTTGTACCAGAAAAGCAAGTGCAATACCTGCTACAGTAAACTGGTCTAAAAATAGCACGCGATCAAAAATACAGACTTCACCTCGATATGAACGAATACAGCTGAGCCCGGCACGTCACAGAGGCAAACACAGACGCTTCAGACGCTATACGCTTCAAACGGGCATGCAGCAAAGTTTCTGAATACTAAGCACAAAGCTAGCGCAGCTGCTTCCTTTACAATAGCGCTCTCCTCCCATATTATGGCCCCCGCCGCTAACACAAGCGCAATTTCTGGAAAACAAAATTGGCAGTTGAATTATACTCAACACCAGTTGCAATCGCTGGAGCGTTGCAAGAACACGTATGAGTAGCAACGAGGTTTCACTGCCGACGGAAACGGGAGCACGAATGGCACACGCACACTGCACGCTCAAGACACGAAACATTGGCACAACACGCCGACGAACACTCGGCAGCGCACGCCGTACTAAGCCAATGGTGAACAAACAGCGCGAATGGTCCTCGGTGAGCAGCGGCGGTCTCCCGACGGCTCCGAGCATTGTCGCAGAAGATGAAATGCCCATGCTATCGTTGTCGCCGAGCGCGTTAAATCCGGGCACGCTAAAAGATTTTTTGTGCTCAATTCCACCTTGAGATATGGGCGAACGCCGGCAAACGTCAGCCTGTGAGCACCACCAAAAAGAGAAACTCGAGCAGTTACGCCAACGCCGCACCACAAATGGCACGCCGCGGCCCGCTGCTGCCACCCGGTTTGTTAACAAGCTGCCCGGACAATCGAGAAAATTCACGTCACTTCCGCCACACTTTTCTCCTATGTTGTTGTATGGGAAGGGCCTCTCCTGAGTTTTACTTCCTCCATGATATATATCAATACAGCCGCCGCATTGGCTGAGGGGTTACGGCGCTCGGCTGCTGGCGCGAAAGCCGCGGGTTCGCTCTCGGCCGCGGCGGTCGAATTTCCATGGGGGCGAAATTCTAGAGGTCCGTGCGCTGTGCGATGTCAATGCTCGTTAAAGAACCCCAGGTGGTCAAAATTTCTGGTGCCCTCCACTACGGCGTCCCTCATAGCCTCAGTCGCTTTGGGACATTAAACACCCGTAAACTATAAACTATATATCAATACAGGACTGTCACAGCAACCATTACAAGTTAAGGATCATCCGCCCCGAAAAAAATGTGGGCAGACGCTGAGCACGAAAGAAAAACAAAAATAAGACTGATTGTTAATAGAGACCTCGCACGTACAGGAGGCTTAGCGGTCTGTTTTTATTTCATTGTCGGCGTCTGCATTTTCACATTTTATTACGATTGTCCAAGCCAGGCGAGTTTTTGTTCATGTCTCGACCTCATATAGGAATTTCAACAAAAGGGCGGCACCTGCGGATCCAAATATGCGTACACAAGAAAAGAGACCCCCCCCCCCCCCCTTATGCTATAATTTCAAGATCCACCAAATGGCCCAGCAGCAAGCTCACTGCACCAAATTTCATTTAGGGAACTGTTATTGTAAGCTACAGTATCTGATTTACGGATTGGAAAGCACTCTCACGGGCCCCGAGATCAATTGCGCCCTGGGCTGGGCAACCTTTGATTGGGTCGAGGTTTGCTCCAATAGCTGGAGGGAGACGACTTCGAAGATAAACACTGCGAGTAGAGTAAGTGGTAAACGAAGAACAGGCCAGCGCGTTCTCCGGCCGCCTTTTGTTGTTTGACGAATGCATGGGAGCGAGCTGTTCGCGGAAGGCCGCCTGTCGGGCATTGTGCAGCGCCGAGGGTTCAAGATCCAGTGCAGGAACGCATGGTGAGTCCCGTGACTATTGTGGACGTTGTTATGAGGGCGTCATGTTCCTAGATGCGGTGCCGTACTCGCGGGGCATCGACAGCTTGAGCCTCTATGCTTAGCTTGGCTCCCTTTTTCTCTGCTGTAGCGCATTAATACAGCTGTAATAGCTTTGTACGAGCCATCTGTAGAAGCAGTTTTGGGCGGTACAACGGCAGCCATGTAATGCGTTACGCTTAACAAGATCAGTAGACACCACCGGCACGTACGTCGCAGCGTGATTGAGGTGTCCACTTACCTAGTGAGCCAGTTATGCGCATTTCCTTTCCATTCCTAAAAGCAAACCAAATAGTTAGACTTTGAATAAGATAGCGCTGAGAATTGGACTATTTCCTTCGTGCAAGCGGGCCCTGGTGTCCATAAAGTGTGCCGGGAACGTGATCGAAGCAAAAACCGCAATAGGACGATTGCCGTGAATACCAAAAAGAGGCTTTGAAACGTCAAAATAGGCCAGTCACTTCTGACTTCTCGGCCACTGATGCCAATTCGTTTTCGCAGATAAATGTGCTACGCTGAGAACCCTAAATCTTATAATTTTTTGCGACCGCCGTTCAGCGCACCATGCTATTAGAGCAGGAAGCGCGCAGGGTTCATTCTGTACGTGTACAAAAACTTCTCCGAGGAGAGCTGGTGGAGTTGGGTTACCGCGCCCGCTTGGCTTAGCAAGAAAAACTGGAACGATGGAAATGGCGCTAAAAACAATACGAAGAATGGACGAGGATAAGGGTAACGCCTCTCCTGTCCTCGTTCTTCGCGTCGTTTTTACATTTGCTTTCTTCGTGCATGTATAATGGCGTCAAAATCCAGATTATCGCAAAAAATACAAAAAGGGGAAAAGGTGCCGGGCTGAAAGTGTAAATGGAAAGCGCACGTCAGATGCTGTTAAATGCTTGAAGGAGTGCAAGGGATGAAACGTCGCCTCTAAGCTCTAATTGGTCAAGACATTACTTCACCGGCAAATCAAATCGAGAGTGCCGAAGTCAATTAGCGCGCCACCTTGGTAACAATCGATGGCAAGATGTCGCTAATCGTATGGTCACCTAATTTGAATCTAAGACTCGCACAGCATCATTCTTTTATAGCGACGGTTGCTATGCACTACGTCACCCGGTTTCACTGCGGGTTGGTATAGTGCTAATACGTATTTTGTATATATATCGTTGACAGGTTGGGGTCATCACGGTAGTGCGAGCTTTCTGACACCTGTCAGCGCTTCTTCCACGCAAGGGTAGGCCAGCCGAAGAAACGTACTACGGCGAGGCAAATGAACACGGCTTTAAACACCATTTATATCTCCATAGTGCAAGAGTTCAGCACGCGGGGCTGACATCCTTGCTGGTTCTCGAGATGGAGCTCACTCGGTGATTATCAGCGAGGAGCCACTCGATGCACCAGCCGCTGTGCAACAGCACCGGCGCTGCATTCAACCGGGCGGCTTCGCGGCGGTTTGCAACGCCCCGGGGACGTCCGGACCTTTTGCTGGCGCTGGTAGGGCAGTGGGATGAACTTGCGAAGTGTCGATTAGCACTGAGCCTCGCTTCAACAGGCGCAGGGAACACCCGTTGCAAAAGTTCTGCCACGAGGCGCGAGAAAAGGGGCACATGGGGTGCGTGCGAGTGTCAGCCTTGCCTCTTCGAGGAACCATTTGAGCAACAGCTTTATAGGCCAAGGAGACACCGCACCCCGTGGACGCACAAGATTTGCGTCAAGCACGAGACCCTTCGAGGAACTAATTTACTGTACAGCCGAGGCCGGAAGGAAGAGGGCGTGCATGTGAATGCTAGGTGGCCTTTATGTGGCCGAGAAGAAGTTTCGGGGTCGGGACGCTGCATCTCTTTAACACCTGCGAATTTGCATGCACTGTTCCACGACTAAAATTTCATGCCACTAAATGAACGGCTTGGGCAGACACTGGAAGTATCAATGGCCGCCATGGGCGTGCTCAGTGGTTCTGTACATGAGGCCGAACCGTGGCCACGAAAGCAATCGCGATTTTCCACACGCGCTATGTGCTTTCGGGGATTCTGTTCGTGCGACAGGCTATCACGGCAATACACGGTTTCTCCTTCACGTTCTTCTGGTTGCGTCCATTTAGATGTGTCTAGCGATCGTAGTTCAGAATTGCTAATTTTGGGACTGACGATTATCACTGGCGCCTATTAATACTTTCCGGAGCGAATATGGCCCCGTTTTATGCTCTTTACGTTTCAGCGTCCTCCTACCGTGGTGGCGCGCAGAGCGGACCATTCCAGCCTGGCCGATACCTGACATGACGCCAGAGCCACAGTCTGCTGCCAAGGCGGGAGTCCTCGTCGGACGCCATCGGGTTGGAGATGTGATGAAGCAGCTTGTCGGGAGAACCGAGACAAGGCTATCCTCCTGTTGTGAAGGCAATGTCACAAGCTTCAGATACCCAGTGGAGCATTGCCCATCTTAAGAGGTCTGTGACTAGAGCCATGTGCAATTTTGCGGCCAGTTGTTGACAAGTGCGTGTAGGGTAAAAAAAAAAGTTGCCGCATATTAGAATTAGCTCTCAGTATTTCTCCGACAGACAATTAAAATTTGACTTTCGATTGTGTTAATCGCGCAATGAAATTTGAAAATAATTTCATATAATCAAGAACTGCCACTTTTAATTCACGACAACATGTGGTATACATATATAAATTATCGAATTGAAGCATATGACTCCTAGAATTTTCAGTCCTTGCCGAACGAATAGTAGTCTCACGAGCGAACCCTTCTGAAAAGCGAGCTCTCCGAACTAGAACACATGTGTCACGCGATTCTTGATTACTGAGTTTCTGATGAGAAAACTTTTAATGAGAAAACAATAGGTGTAAAGAGGGCACAGCAAAGAAGTAAAGCTGCTCACGACGTGTATTTTGCCAAGATACGTTATTTACGTCTTCTTTGCGACGTGCGAATTTTTTCGTCGAATTTGGCAGCAAAATCTCCTGGGTGCCAATTTCTTCGATGCGAACATCATCAGCTTGTCGATGACATCGGGGTGCGACCCACCCGCAAGGATCACTCGCCTGTCGCTTGGCAAGTTCGGATTCTACCAGGACATGTTCTGCGACGAAGGAGGCTGGTCTGCTACCCGTTGTGTGGCAGTGACGGTCTTCTCAGGCCGAAGTTTGAACTGGACCTAGTTGACAGGCTCCCATCAGTTTGTTGCTTGGGCATCCATTCCTCATACCCAGTCTTCGCCGAGGGGCTCTGCGCAGTCCTGTCGCTCGTCAGCCGCCTGGTTGCGCCGGGGCGACGATGTAGTCGCCGTCGGAAATGCGGTGGCAGCAGAACACCATGGCCGTCACCAACGACTCCTGCAGGACGAAACCGACCGTTAGGCTTTCAAGTATAGCAGCATGAGCGCCTGCTCTGAAATTGATTATTCGTTTATAATCTACATTTTTATATGTACTTAATACTTTGGTATAAAAACACCAATGTGTGTATGCCCACACACCCGGCACAACCTAGACAAAAGGAGAGCGGAAGATAAAGAGCCTGAAGGTGAAAATAACAATTCAAAGAAAACGAATGAAATGACAAAACCATGATTACGAGCGAAAACTTAATTTGTCCAGCAGAAGGGGATGAGACGCGGAATGAACGGCAACAACAGTAAAATATGAAGGTGCAAAGAATTAAAAACTAAGCAGAAAAGAACTAAAAAAGAAACCATTCGAATGATACAAAACAAGATTAACCGTAAGAAGTGTCTGGGAATCATTAACAACGAAGCTAAAACCGTAAAACCAAGAGGGAAAGTAGAAAACAACAATAAGCAAAGTTCTAAAAACGAGATTTCCTCATCAGAAAGCATAATGGACGGTGTGCTCACACAATTATTAATGTTCTTTGAGATTTTATAGTGTTAATACCAGTTGTGTTTCGATAACGGTGTTTAGTAAAGTTTTGTCAACGTGTGTATGTGTTGTATTGATTTATGTGTTGTTGTTTGGCATCTCACTTTACTGCTGCTGCCTTAAGGATGGGGCTTTCTAAGACACGGCGTTAGGATTGCGCCGGTTATTATTTCCCTTCCTGTTTTGGTTCTAGCCGTAGGGAGGAATTTTATGCTTTCGAGATGCGGTTGGCAATCACTTTTTTTCGCACTTTTTACAGTGTAAAGCTCGATTGCCTCCTAAGGTGGTAGAGATTGCGAACATGTTCAGCCGCTCTCTCATTGAAGCATCGCCCAGTTTGGCCGATGTACATCTTCCCACAGGATAATGAAACCTGATATATAACTTCTCTGGCACATTGTTTCTACTCAAGGCTGTCATTTAAGGTGCATCTTTGCTGTCTATCGTCTCTGTTCATGATTGCACACACTTTACCGAGCTTACATGGCGCCGCAAAACACGAGTTGGACACCGTATCTTCCTGCCACCTTCTTCTTTTACTGTTTTTACTATTCATTCGGCGCCTCATTCCATTATGCTGGACGAGTTTTCGCTCGTAATCATGGGTTTGTAGTTACATTCGCTCTTTTTGAATTGTTATCTTCACCTCAGCCTCTTTACCTTCCCCTCTCCTTGTGTCTAGGTCGTCACGGGTGTGTGGGCATGCACACATTGGTGTTTTTAGATTGGCTTTCCAGCTCAAGTTCAAGTTCAAGTTCAAGTTTATTTTCCTTTCTTACAAAGGAGGAGCCGGGACTAAAAGCTGTGGTAACAGCTTGACTGGAGGTCCCGACTCCTTGAGACAGTGGCAGTACAGAAGGAAGGCGAGGGTCACATCATTTACATCAATTAGTAATGTCATGGGTATCCGATGCAAATCCACATTTACGCGAAGCGCGAACACACATGCAAAACAAAAGTCGCAATACACACATGTACTCAAAGCAAATGTTCTACATCACTAAAATATACTAAAATATATCATGTCTGCTTCTTTCACAGATTGAAATTGTCTCGGCAGTAGTCACGGATATTGTGTTTTGAATTTCTGGTAATATCAAAATTGTCATGGATTAGTTTGTTTAGCAAGAGGGGAAGGTTGTAACTTAAGGACTGGTTCATAGAGTAAGTTCTTGGTGTTGGAGTGATCCGCGCTTTTGTACACTTCACTGTTAAGTTTATCTGGTTTTGTTTGATCTCGGCTGTGTCATGTGGTGGTTTTTGGGGCGTATAAAAAGGAATGCTCGAAGCGTTTCCGGATAAAAATTGGAAGTCTGCGGTCTGGTGTGTACCTGTTTCCTGTTCTGTCCCCGTTCTATAAGCGCCGTTTAACTCTCAAGCTTAGGCTTAAGCTGCGCGGATCTCTCTAGCGCCGCATAAGCATACGGTTGCTGCTCATGAGCATATCGAATACGCGTTCTCAAGAAAAAGTCGACAGAAAGTCTGCATTGCTCCCAATGTCGAGGATGCGCCACACGATCTGCACAAGGGGCGGTGCGCGAGTTGCAGCGTGAATGCCCAGGTCACTTCTTGCGGCTCACGCCGATGCTCACAGAAGAGGGAGAGTGGCAGAACAAAAAGGAATGCGCAGTGAAAGCGCAAGGTCAGGCGTGCACATATTTTCACTTTGCTTTTGCTCCGGTTGCTGTTCGCCGACGTCCGGATTGTGATTTCCAGTCTTCATCCCAACATTCAGTCGCTACGATTGGGAAAAGTTCCGTTAATTAGAAAGCTAACGTTAATATTAGTGTATTTGCCACGACGAATATTCTTGTCAGGACCGGTCTTGTCCCCTTTTGTGTCGCGCTAAAAGAGAATTTTTCATGTCAGCAGTCCAACAAACTCGTCAGTATAGGTGCATCAGCAAAAATAATAGAACTTCCTCAAGAAAGACTACATACCTTGACTCTATGGCCACCGCTTGCCACCGTTGAGCCCTGGTGGCTTCAAAATCGCACACCTGAAAAAATTTGAGACGCGAATATGAGCCTGGATAGGTGTTTCACAAAGCATTTAAAATCTAAACGGGAAAGAAGGAATGGCTAGGGACACAGGTGAATAGCAACCTCTGCCTCCCGATTCTTGGCCTATCCCCAGTGTAAGTGACATCTTTTGAAAGGCTACCAACCACAACAACAAGAACATATCATTCTACATATTTGCTATGCCTCGGCTTCTTCATCGCATGCATTCAAGGCTGCTCCCTAGTGTTCCTGAAACCGCACAGCTGAATGGAAATGCGCGTACAGCGATTCCGATAGCAACAGGGATACCGGAGGAGCTAGTCTATTAACAATTGCTGGTATTTTCGTCCCTTACCGAGGCGAGAGCGGAATACTTGTGTTGTGGTGTCATTTGACGCCACCAGGGCCGACAGGGTTAAAGCTAGATCAGAAATAGCGTTCTGCTCACAAGCAGTATGAAACGCGCTATATTAAATTGCCTAATTCTCTCTAGCGTCAGTGCAATGCAAGCGGGAAAAGCAGCCATACTTACCGCTCACTCCTATTCATTTTCCGATCTACTCCAAACGCCGGTGCTTTAAACCTTCCCCTTGTCGTACAATATGGAGCTGTTATTTTGTTGCGTCAGCGTTTCCACACAGAAGACGACGCTACCGGGTTGCACCGATATGCTGGCTCCCGTGCTAACAAGAGACGCTATGTTGCGTGAAAAACGCAGCTTCTCACCTCGGCAAAACCGGAAAATTGGGTCAGAGACCGACGGCCTCGCCGTGCCGTTTTCCGCGCCGGTCGGCGTCTCTGGCGGCCGAATCCGCTTCGCTCGTCGGATATTTGAACTAGTGCGAACGAGCCTTAAATGGAGTGGAGAAGTTGGTATTAGGGCAGCTACAGATAAGTCTACCCATGCAGTATGGGGCAAGGCAAATGATGATGATGATATCCTCAGGCTTAACGGCACATACTTACGGCGGGGCAATGGCCAGGGTGCATTGCAGAAACAAACGCACTCATGGACAAGGGGTGGAGTAATTGAATAATTTTGCGTCCTAGACTCAAATTTGGATAAACAAAAAAAAAGGCAAGAAGGCGCAGTGAATTCTCATTCTAGCAGAGAAATCTACCTGATCCAATTCCACAGACGAACATATATTCGCTGGCTGGTTTCAGGGTGTATCCCTTGGCGCGCTTCCCCGAAGGAGAGGAAAAAGTGATCTATGAGCTAAACTCCGCCACAAGACTCACAAAGGTGTGCAATAGAAAACCCAGATCGACGTAAATAAAATAAAGCCAAGACAAAGGCACGCCAGAACCGTCTTCGTCTTCTCTGTGTTCCACGCACGAGAGCAGTTAGTTGGCTTTCGCTGTCTTGATTTTGCGCTTTTATTTTCATTCTTTCTGCTTTGCTTAAGCAACGAAATACCCATGCAATCACTGGGCTTCGGCAAGTGAGGATGAGGGAATGTGGGGCTTGGCATCACATAAGCGAATCAATAATCAGGAACAATAGAAAAATACGCAGGAAAAGCTGTATTGCTATATACACCCGAAGGCAGATTACTGTGACGGCGAAGCTACAAGCGCGAGACCACCGCTTCCACGAGCGCGCCGTTGTCACAGCGTGCCGTTCTCACGAGCGCGCCGTTGTCACGAGCCCATGGCCAAGCCCTGCTGCATTGACCGCTGCTGACTTCAACAATGGAAACCCAGAAATCCACGGTGAGTTCACTGAGCTGTGCTTTAGCAGTTTCCAGGTTCTGCTTGCTGTACTTTCTTGCGCTTCGCTACCAGCGAGGAAGCGGCGTTCAAAGCATGGCTGCTGCGACCTTCTGCGCCCACTGTGTCAGCAATTCAGCCATGCTGTCGCAGTGTTTGTGGCCGCTCTGTAGCTCTCGGGCTGATCTTTGTTCGCTCCGCGTTGAGTGCGGCTGGCGTTCATGTGTCACGTTTAGAACTCGCTTCGCAGCTTTTGCCTCGGGTTGTATCGCTTTTGGCAGCGCTAGCACACAGCTTACCGTCCGTGTAAGCAGTCCCGAAGAGCTCATGGTAACGCGGTTGTGCCGCGCATTATGCTGCTGGAGGCGCTTTTGCTCTCCCGATGGGTGAGGCCTTTCAGTTTTGAGGGCTACGAGAGCGATTCGGATTTGGTTCATGGTAAGCAACGTGCGGCTCAGAGCGTCACTCTTTGTGCTGTGGGGGGATGGTATGAACAAATGGTTAGGCCCAGGAAAGCTTCGACTTCAGGAAAAAGCACGCACCAAACACAGGCTGGCGCTCGTGCCGAGGCTGATGACGGTAGACCCTTATTTTCGCGGCCCGAGTGTCCTACGCAGAGGAAGTAACTTTGATCTTAACGCGCACCTAACCGAAGAACGCTGCCAGGCTGAATGAGCGTCTCGTAGCTTAGACTTTTTCAAGCTGTGGTCACGTGGGTCTCAGTCGGCAGCAGCTTTCCAGCGCCACCTGTGCAGCGGAAATTACTTTATCCCATAACTGCTTTTTTTCGCACTTTCGTTCACCGACACTTTTGCCATGTGATCCCTGTTGTTTGGTACCAGTGGAAGAGTTGCTACCGTTAAAATGTTTTGCATCCTGCCGTCATTGTATTCTCCACCGAATTGAAGCGTGTAACAGGGGCGTAATGCCTACCCAGCAGTGACCAGCGACGGTGCGCCAAATGCGGCCCGGCCTCTAGCAGGTTTCACTCACGGCTGACGGCGGCGAAAGTATTCGCTCGTTAGCTGTAATTGTTGCGAGACAGAAGCGGTTGCGCCGTGCATCCTGCTGGTAGACGCGCTGCTGCTCTCCCGATGGGTGAGGACTGTCTATATTCAGGGCTACGAGAGTGGTGCGGCTAGCACACAGAGAGTATAGGTGACTGCTGAGTAAGAGAGCTTAGGAAAACAGGACGAAGAGAGCATGGCGAACTGAACGCACCCGGGAGGAATACGGGTATATCTTGGCTATACTCCAAATCACTCTGCGCTAATTGGTCCAGTTACCGCCCCTACCGGCCCTCCAGAGGCGCAGCACCAAAATGTAAGGAGACCGCAAAGCAAACTATGTGAGCGCGATCACTTTGAAAACTCCTTACGTGCATACTGTCACGTCTGCGCAGTCCCTAAGTAGTTTCCAATCATGCATAGCCCCTCATGGTCCCGCAAAGCCAACACCAGGACCTCCACTAGCGAGGGCACCACCGTAAGAGTACTCTAAACTCTGCAGAATACCGCCCTGATGAGGGCATGCGCGTTATACTGCGATAAGCCTGACACACTTTCTGCTTTCTTCTAGGACGGCTCTCCAGCTTCATCCGCCCTCAACGGCCAGGCCACGGTAAGAAAAACTAATTCTCCTCTTTGCATCACTGACCATGCTATGAGGAAAATAAGACTTTTTTTTAACTTTTGCCTTATAGGCGGCCCCCACCAACTGCAACACACCCTCCGAGCTCGCCGCATGGGACGCCGCCATCGTAAGCGTAACCATGTCTCGTGGATTGAAGTTATGCAACAACGCGTTTACAAGCTACATGAAGCATGCCTTCGCTAAATTCGGAGCCCTTCAGGTCCTCTGTGCTGGCATCCACCACCGGTGGCTAGATGACCATATGAACGTCACATTCTCCAATCTTAATCTCTCTTTGACTGATGACAAAGTCCAAATACATTTTAATATCTCAAACGATGCAGTCAACAGCCCCCATTTCCTTTGCTTCGTCAATGATCACAGCAAGCATTAAGACGCACCCATAAAATATGGTAAAGAAATATCCAACGGCACATTACAAGGCTTGGGTGACATGGGTGTCGAGGTGTACACCTCCTGGACCTCGAGCACTTGCTTTCTGTGCGTGTGCAGAACTTGGAGAAGGTACCGCCTCGCTCGAGCTCGGGTGTCAGCGCGGGTGCCGGCGCGGACAAATAACTAGAAGCGGCGGGGCCACCTGCAGCTGCCACAGCCGGCGCGGGAGAGATCGGGGAAGAATCTTCCCGAGAAATAAAAAATGTTAGGAAGAAGCGTCAACGGGCACCGAGGCGAGCACCCGCCCTGGAAGTACTTCCCGTTACGGGTGAGTGTGCGCCTTTTCCTGTCGGCTGAAAATGTCGCCTGACTCTTGTCCCAGTGCTCGCTCTTTCGGCGCGTTAATATTTGAGTGCTGTAGTCAAATATGCAACTCAAGAATGCAGCGGCAAACAACCCTCAAAGGGGAGGCAATCTAGAAAGTGTCATCGACCGATTGTCATGATGTCGCGGTTGATCCCATTTCACAGAGGCATCCGTCATTCGCCACCTGCGGTGTAACGCTAGGGGCTTTACCACGACGTCATGACAGTCAACACAATGGGCTGGAGGGCTTCCTTTGAGGGGCCTTCCCATGCCGTTTGGAATCGGCTGCTTAGAAACTGCGCGTGTGTCGCATCTGTGTCGTAGTGTCTTTTTCTACGAGCGCGGCTGCTATGACTTGGTGCGAGCGTTTTCGTGTTCTCATTCCTTTTCTTTTTTTTCAATAAAACTCTAGTGTGAGACAGTTTTTGTCTTCAGAGAGGTTCATTGAGCTAGCTAAGCCTGCATGAATTGCCGAAACCACGTTGCAAAAAGAGCAAGCAGAGTAAGAACGCAGTAGGCTCATTCCACGCCGAGCCCATCAGAATTTGCACTCGGCCCTTCCAGATTTCTTAACCAAAAGTTTACGGTTCCTTATCGGACGGTCGAATGTAACTTCTTTTAGTATATCTGTGACAAAATTTTTCATTCATGTGGCACCCATATGCAAAACTAGGTCTAAAAAACATAGTACGAACCTAAGTCTCGTTAAAATATTTACAGAAAATTTGTTTTTCGCTTATACGCTCCAAATTTTCCTTGAACAATGCAGAACCAGTGTTGTTTTGTATCAGCCGATAATAAACTGCCTGCAAAAAATATTTACACATCTCTTGTTTGTTTTATCCCAAAAAAGTACCATTTTTGCAAATCTTTCAGAAAACGTACCCAATATTTGTTAGCAACCTAATTAACTTCACCAACTCATTGTGACAAGGACTACTTGGTGAAAATGTCTCAACTCGGATAGAACAGAAGTAGTTTATGAAAAAAATCCTAATTTAAAAAAAACGTGAGATTTGTCGCATATTCAGCCTTAAATCTCATGCTGAGGTGCATGAAGCAAAAATGCAAAGTCCAGCTAACTACATAGCTAGTATAATTATAATTGCGTCCAATGATTTTTATAGGGGCAATTTTTGTTTTCGTTGAGAAAGAATTGGGAGTTGAATGCAGCAGATGATTGTGTTGCCGTAATTTCACTGCACTGCACAACACGGCGGCAGCGGCGCCGCTCGGTATCCTAATCTTCTATGTGCTCTCACCATGACTCTCATGTTCATGCCAGAGAGAGGAAAGCGCGAGCAAATTCCGTCCCGGCTAATTGAATAAACCTTCACTGAAGCCGCAACTGGTCCGCTATCCGCTATGAACGTAACTGACGGAGGAACTGGCGCTATCGTCTGTAATAAATAGCGACATACAGCCGCAAGAAGTTTCTGAAACCAGAAAAGCTGATCTCTCTCTCTCTCATTCTCTTTCCCTTTTTAATTTCTGACCCGCGCCGCCGTTGTAACCGCCTCGCACCCTTTGCGTGTTTCGCGAACTCGGTCCGCCTCATTATCTCGGGCCCTGTCGCCTGCTTTGCGGCGCCTCTTACAGACGCTTTGGCGTCGTGCTCCTTGTGTTAGTGATGTCAGAGATGCTACAGCTACGGTAGTGATTGGTTTTGTGTTCGTGACTTTAGAAATATCATGTGGCTGAGTTCAGCGAGACCCGCACGGATAGGACGAAAACTTCTACTAGGTATTGCTTTCTCGGGAGCCACCGCTCATTTCGACGCCGTGGAATATGAACTATGATTTAATCGCTGCTGTTGACGAAGCAGTCATTGTGTTTGGTCCGCAGAAGAGTGAGAACATCGTGGGAACCAATTATGAATCTCTGTGTTAACTGAAATGTATTGGTATTTGAATCCGGGCCGCGCCGTTCGCGTTCCGATGGAGGCGAAATGCTAAAGGCGCGTGTACAGGGCTATAGTCAATGCACGTTAGAAAATCTGAGGTGGTCGAAATTGGCCGGAGCCCTCCACTACAGCATCCCTCTTCGCTTAAGTCGCTTCGGGACAGTAACCCCATAAACTAACTTTGATATCGCATATATTAGCATGGACAGGGAAGGCCATCGCTTGCTAGTGGTTCGCCTTCATGGGCTTAAATGATCCTTCTGTATTTTGTGCAAACTTTGCACGGAATAATCGCACGTATTGCGTGAATGATGCACGAAATGATGCACTCAAAATGTCAGCCTCGCCGTTTGAGAGAAAACGTCTCTGGTGCGTCGACACACACTATCTGTATTGTACGAAATGCTGTAACATCGACATATAAGTTTATTTTGAGAAATGTATGTTTTAGACTGAAAGTAACGGTAATGATATATGTCGCAATAAAGCCATAGAAAATAAGTTCTTTGTTCTCTGTATATTGGTTCAGCGCTGCGGTTACCGTTATCATTGCTGACCAGCAACGCAACCAATTTTAAAAAGCCGCAATAGCAAAGAAATGGCGTACGGCAACCCAAGTACAGAGCGGCGCGCTGCCATGCGCAGAGCTGGCGGACAACGATACATGCGCCCACCACCCCTAGCGGGCCCGATTTTGGACCGGTCCGCGCATGAAGATGATGCCTTGGGAACACCGTCCGCGCCCGCGCGTTTTGGTCATACGTTGTCATGTAGATTCATGTGCCGTTTTTCGTCCGTCAACCGCTGTGACTGCCGGAGGAATTGGCGCTAGCGTCCGTAGTTCGTGGCCGCTGGGAGGAATAGGAAGTTTCACCCCCTTGTTCAGGCGTCCATGCTCCCACACCCTGGTCGTAGCACGCACCAGCGCTTTTCCCGTGCCCTCCTTAGACGCGCAATGGCGTGCGCGGTATCAATGGACTCGGGCATCCGGAGCAGCGCAGGGACGCGTCTCGTATTGCTCCGCTCTTCGTTTTCTTGCTCCCCCATGTTTAAGACGATACCGACACGTAGTACAATGGCCACTGAACTACTGATGTTTATTGCCCGCGTACCGGAAGTGTTCCAGCACGTTGCCAGACTGGCTGGCATGCATCGTACAGTTTTAGCGGTTGCATATACATCCTTTTCGCTTTAAATGTTTAGAAGCTGACAATACTGTAAGCCCTTCTCAAGAGGTAGCTAGTCGTATACGGGACGGGACGCCGTTATTCCGGAAGCCCAGTCGGCGGGAAGGGTTTCTGATTCTTGATCACCGTCGGCTTGGTTCTGCACCAACCATTCTACTCGTTCCAAGACATGTAGCATAACACCGCTCTGTAGCAGTCTCTGCAGATCCTCCTACAGCTTGCACAGCTGGCTGGTCCCCTGCTTGCGGCCTGGACGACACTCATGGCTCAGCTGCACGAAACACTATAGCTGCTCTAAGAAGCGTAGCAGGAAGTCATTCTAAGGCAGCCGTTGCTCCTATATACCTGCCGATGATGATGTAGGTGGTTCCAGCTGTGTAAGCGATGTGCACAGCTCCCTTGCGCAGACTGTTGATCTTGCACTAACTACCAAAATGTCAATACACGTAAAGGTCTGTTGCGCTCCGGTCGCTCCCTGCAACGCATGCTGACCCTCCATGCTTCCGGTGCTACGTCCTGCAGGATAAAGCTGCTGCGATGTTCAGTTGAAAGCCTGTTTAGTTCTTGGTTAGCCTTGACATTTCCTTCTAAATTCACTTCCGTCCTCTTGTCGTACTCTGAGCGATCTGGGGACACAAGACCCAAAACTTTAGCTTCTGTGGCCTGCTTGTTTCCACACACACACACACACACACACACACACACACACACACACACACACACACACACACACACACACACACACACACACACACACACACACACACACACACACACACACACACACACACACACACACACACACGCGCACACACACACACACACACACACACACACACGCACACACGCACACACACACACACACACACACACGCACACGCACACGCACACGCACACACACACACACACACACACACACACACACACGCACGCACGCACGCACGCACGCACACACGCACGCACGCCAAAAAAGCTCTCTTAACTCAAAAATCCTATTTTTAAAATTGTGTGGTCTTAGGTGAAACACCCTGTATAATCCCAACCGAAAGACTTGAGCAAGAATTTTGCATTGCGTTTTCGAGATTTTGAGAGCTGCTGAGCAGAATGCGAGTTAAGGTCTGGGAGTGGGTCCTGCTGTTGCAACCAATGAGGTATTAGGATGGCAAGACACCGCCTTCCAGCAGAGACGCACGGTAGTTGAGGGGGCCAAGCCAAAACTCCTCCTTTGATGGCCCTCTCTTCTTGAGCAGGCTATTAGATAATTCTTATGCTTTTCTCGGTGAGTCCGTCCGAATTCGAATTATAGGGACTGGAAACGATCTGCTCAAAGTCAGACATCCCAGCGAGGTAATAAATTCCTTGGCTGTGAACTGGAAACCACCATCACTGCAGATTTCGTGAGGCATCCAATAGTACGTACAAATATACGGGAAAGTTCTTTTATGACATCATTTCTCGTGGTGCCGTGCAACTCCTCAAGCTCTGGATAGTTACTCGATTGTACAAGGATTTAATCTGTATGCAGAGCAAGCATCGTACAAGAATAGATAAGGCTGCATAACCTGTTCACACAAGTCAGCTCCCACCCTGAGCCAGCACATGAGACTGCGTCTGCCCGTGATTTGCACTTGGCTATGCCCAGATGTCCCCGATGCAACCGACAAAGCATTTCTTTTCAAACCTGGGAGGAAATGACATCCTTAGTGCGTTTCAACAGCACACTTTTCACCACCGACATTTCTTTAGTGAGTGTTCTCCACTCCGCGTTCATATTCTCTGGCGCCTGCAGCTGTGCCATAACTTGCTGTAGTCCCGGGTTTCTAGGTGTGACGCATTTGAGTTTTTTCTATTGTTCTCCTGCACTCCCGATCCTCTAAGACACTTGTGGCATATAATTTAAGTCCTCTGAGCAGTCGCACGAGCAGCCTTTGCAGTCGAGGCGGTATGCCCCAAATCATTTCGTTGCGATAGATATCAATTAACTGTGATTAGCCTATATCACAGTTCTCTGACCCGAAACAAGCTCAATAAATTTCTTACAGCCAAACACTATTCCAAGGGCTTCCTTTTCAATCGGCGCGTATCGGCGCTCAGTTTGTCACGACCCTTGACGCTAGCCCTTAGGCCACTATTCTGTGCCAGTGGAGCTGCTGAAAGAGCGCTGCACCCAATGTAAATGCGAATGCGTACTTAGAAAGCTTTGTAAGTAGGGATGCATAAACAACGGAAAGTGCAGGAGCTTTCGTCCGCCTTTCTTTTAGATCGGCCCACTCGAAGCTCTCAGCAACAGACGACGAAGTGACTCTGTTTGATTTGCTAAGTTCTGCGAGTGCTTGCTGAAACAGTTCACTACGCGAAGTAACCTCTAGAGTTCTTTCTTTGTAACTGGTTTCTGGTAATGGGCTAGGCACTCTACTCGTTCTGGACTTAGTTTGATGCCTTCCTCACTTATGCTATCTCCAAGGAAGTCGATCTATTTTACTCCAAGCTTACATTTGTGCCGCCCTGGTTGTTTTCAAGGCCTTGTACAGTCTTTGTTGGTGCTCTTCTCGTGAAGCAGCCCAAACCAAAATGTCATCGATATAGATGCGCACACAGTCCAGTCCACAAAAAATTTCAGTCCTTGAACTCTGAAAACTCTCTGGAGCCGATGTAACACCAAAGGGTAGCCATAAGAAACACTAACTGCCAAATGTACTGGTAAATGTGCAAATTCGCGAGAACTTTCGTAAAAGTGGATTTGGTGGAATACTCTGTCGGCACCAAGCATGCTGAAAACTTCGCTCTTGCAATTTGCTTTCGATGGCCTGAAAGGAGACCGACAAGCACAATAGCCATGTAACAACTGATGTTTACTGCCCGCGCATCGGAAGTGTTCCAGCACCTTACCAGACTGGCTACCGTGCATCGTACAGTTCCCTCTCCCCCCCCAACTTCCCGTCCGACCGCGACAAATTTGGCCGGACTCCTGCAACATGTGACAGCAGTTATTCGCCTAATAGAGTAGATGTAATACAGCCCTTATTCCAAGTAAGGAAAAAGAATTTTTTTTCGTTCCAGTGGAGCATCCAAAGCAGTGAAGCGCTGCATCGTGTTGTTCTAGTAACAATGTTAATAATAGAGTTTGCTACAATAAAATTGCCCCAGTATATATAAAAAAGGAAATGCGTTCAACATCATGACTCGATACATTCTCTTTGGAAAAGTATGATTCGGGCTATTTCTTATTTTTTCTCACGAAACAATAAATTTATATTTTAAAAAAATTCTCAAACAACATAGTCCACGGCTTCAGATATGCATTCAAGTTGCGATACGGCTGGTTAATGCGACGGCTCTAAAGGCACGCGAGCCAATATTCCTCAAAGCTTTACGCAGCGTGACAGCCAAAGTGTTGCCACTATCAGAGCTTCAGTGCTGCCTTGTGTACATAGCTTTGGTGCCAACACATCTTGTCTTTACTGCGCCATGTTTACTCAGCTGACGTGATTTTTACCTTTTCCTACGGCATACACACGTTTTATTTCCGAAACAGACACCGCGGACTGCACTTATCTGTTAAGTTATTGCCGCAGCGTACTTACCGTGAGAAGTGGCGCCCCGGAAAATAAACTCCTAACTGTAAGCTGCGCAGGCCTAAAACACGAAGAGATACGATTGCGTGAACACGGCACCTGCATTCGGTCGTGTTACCCAACCCCGCAGCACAAAGCTTACACCACGACACTGAACTGAAAAGAAAGCAACTTGCTTGCGCAGCTATGAGGGTCTACTTAAGAGGACAGGGTAAGGAAAAACTCGAAAATTTTCCTTCTTTTATTTCTGTTCAATTGTTAACTCTGCATTTTTTGCATTTTTCCAGTATCGTAATTTTTCCTCCGTTGTGTATTTCACTTTTACAAATAGCTTTGAAAATGAAGAAGCACGGCCAGGCCACATTTTCGGTAGAGGCAATGTCTTACGAGCCATTTGAAACACAGTTCCATGACCGAAGCTAAATGTCTCTTACTTCAGTTGGGGTAACCACACATATAGGAAGAGACTTGGATCTCTCAGTGTGCCTTATAGCATTGTGGCCTTCAATCGCATCATCTGATCGCAAACTCCAAAAAATGCCTCTTTAGTACCAGAAGCACTAAGGATGTGCACAACAAATGCTCTCATAACGTACAACAGCGCTAAAGTAGTAAGCGCAAACATTCTGCCGCCCTTTTGGCTAATCTGAAGCAGCAACTCTCTCCAGCGCCTAAAAAAAGTTGACTGGTGACAAGTTTCTTCTGTTGGCTGAGCAGCATAGCAAGCGAAAAAAGGTGTTGGAGACTAAACGACCTTTACAAAACCCTAACTTGCATTGGAATAAAGACTATGGAGGTCGTGCCTGTGAGATTATTTGGTCAGCGAATGTTCGCAAATTGAAAAAGTTGGAAATAGTTACTTTTTAAAACTAATTTATCTCAAAACAATTTTTTTTGTTACGACGTGCCTTTATCTTCAAAACAGTACAAGGCATAAGGCCAATTCTTTGTCTATGCTTTATATCAGCATGTGGGAAAATACCGAACCAAAATTAGCCATGCGATTTTTTTTACTTTATATACAAAGGTAGTTATTTATATTGATTTTAATGGCGCAAAACCAACTTCGCCAAAAGCGGCCTTGATTATCTAGTCCTGGAGAGAAAAAATAATGAACAAATAGTGTTTCAATGATGTTACAAAGTGTTGATACAGTCGAAAGAGCGTAAGGCAAGGATAAAAATGATTAAACAGGTATGCGCTACCTCTATTGGTTTTTGAGAAAAGTGTATCGAAACATGTCCTACAATATATTGAAAAGAGTGGGCCTACCCTGTCCCTAAAAAACCAGAGCACAAAATGGCCGGTGTGTGCCTCTTACGTTGAGGCAAGGGTGTGCCATGCAGTGCAGTGGCATTACAGGACAATAATCGTCGGTGATGGCATTCAACTACAAAAACTTTTCTCGCCTAAGGCAGCAATTGCTTCGATAAAAATCGCTGAGTGCAGTTACGATCATATTAGCTATATGATAAGCCGTATTTTTTATTTTTACTTGGAATGCCCCTCTATGGAATTTAAAGCCGAATACGAAACAAATCGAACACTTTTTGAACCTGGAACCTTTTCTTACGTTCACTTACTTTGGTTTATTCGACTTCAAACATTTTTACCAAATAGTACACGTCCTTGAAAGTTGATGAAGGGTTTTATGATAGCTCGCGAATGTCGCATACGCTTTGTAGAAAAAAAATTAAGTCGTACTTTCTGCATTAAAATAAAGAACTAAAATTTTATAAAACATGTTCTGCTGGCAGTTCATTCTTGGCTGATACTAAAATACAGTGCGTGTAGATTGGGGAAAAATTCGAGCATAGAAAAGAATTTTTCAATAACACCTAGTTTTGCACTCTTTTGGAAAATTCAGAGCAGTGTCTTATGACCACAAGTTTTTTTTAAGATATTGGAGGAAATTACTTAAGACAGTCTGATGAAGGGCCATAAATTTTGGTTTAGAAATCGGGGAGGGTCGAGCGCAAAGTCTGGTACGCTTGGCGCGGTGTTTGGCTTGGAAGAACATATTAAGGAGCACAAAGCGGCACCGTGTGCCGTGATCTCTGCTGAGTTCCTGTCCATTGGCACCAGTGCACGTTTGTCAAGATGTTCTTGGCATTTTCCACATACCCCGAGGCAGTCGAAGGCGGTCGTCAGTATGAGTAGCTAATCCCACTGTACCCTAACAATACACACGCTCCGTCCCCGGCTCTCAGGTCACAACGAAATGGAGTGAATAAAATATTTTTCACTTTTTTATTTCATTTATTTGTTTTATTCTCGTTACGGAGACCGTAGCAAAGCCAAAAGGCAGGAAGCCTGACAAAGGGTTATGTGTAAAGTATGCAACTCCTTGAGCTATCATTAGCAACGTTCCCATTAAAAAAAAAATAGTGGCATGGGAGAGAACAGCTAAACTGTTGTTGCCAGAGCAGCCTGAAGTACACGTCTTGAGTATAAATTTTTGGAGTGTGCTGCAGACTTATCTCTGCAACCTCTGATGATGGCTGTCACGTAGCGCCCGTTCTCGTGACATGACGACCGAGTCGTTTCGATGCGTCTCCCTCAGTTACCTACCTTGAGAACATTGTTCTCTGTGACACATACTCGCTTTATCCACCTGCACAGTAAGCATCCAGTTCCGACATAGCAAGCCAGCTAACAAAGTACCGGAGACCACTCTGTTGCGTCTTACCGTATGAATTGCAACTCAACCAATCATCGTAATCCACTGAGCAGAAGTACCCGGGTTCGAACCCGACCGCGGCGGCCGCGATTCGATGGGGGCGGAACGCAAAAAGGCACCCGTGTGCTGTGTGTTGTCAGTGCACGTTAAAGATCCCCATGTGGTCGAAATTATTCCGGAGCCCTTCACTACGGTATCTCTTTCTTCCTTCTTTCTTTCACTCCTTTATCCGTTCCCTTACGGTGCGCTTCGGATGGGCACCGAGTTATGTGAGTCAGTTACCGCGATGTTTCCTCTCCTTAAAAACCAATTTTCATAATAATCTTTGTAAAATTGACGTTTTGGGCGCGAAGCCCACACAGCTTCTGGCCATTTTGATTTATGGTTCATACAGGGAGGCAACTGCGTCTGTGTGTGACTTTGCAGGCGAGGAAGACATTCCACTTACTGCGAGTGGCCGGCCACTGCGGCAAGCCGCAGTGGGAAAGAACTACAAGGAGCCTGGAGGTGGACGGTAAGTATGCATTTCATCTCCTTGGGACATGTGTGACGGTAGGCTGGCCGAAGGAGCGCAGTCTCTCATACGACCGACGATGGTATGGAAGAAGTTGAAGCTAGCCGTACTGACTGCTCCTAAAGTATAACGCGGCCGACCGTGTGCAAGAGGATGCGCCGAAAATAGCCGGGATGGAAGGTGAACCACAATTAGTTGATAGCTTCCACTGCATCATGCAGTGAGGTATTATTTTTAATTCTGAATATGTATACCTCCATGAGCGGCAACCCTGTCGCCGGGCATTCACTGTTTGTATGCAGAGGCCACATGGCAGTAAGCGGACGGTCAGTAACGTGAAACACGGGTGCGTATCATGCATATTTGCGACCAGGGCTGGTCTTGTGCGGGGTTGAAATGAGCTGCGCTGTCGCAATCACTTTCACGTGGCATCGAAAAGGGTCCTTGCCTCGTGCCACTTTTCTTAAGAAATGGTCCGAGCTCAAATACGAATTTTGTGGCCATGTAACCTGGCATCGCTGGGGAAGGTAATGAATACCTGTGCCAAAAACGGGTGCTCCCAGAAGGTCTTCGAACACTATTTCTGTTTAGATTGAGCAGAGCCCTGTTCCCACCGATAACAGCAGGAACCTGTAGCGTTCGCCGGCCGACTTCTGTTTTCTAAAAATAAAGGGACAATAAATGCTCGCTGCTTGAATGCCACGTTATAATGAATCCGGAAGTGTTAAAGACAGTTTGGCTGCTTTCCTAGTTATGGAAATGCTCACGTAATGCCACATCTAAATCCTATGCTAGGAGTTAAAAAGAAAACACCAACAAAAAATATTCACGCACTCAGTACTGGCTTTTACTGTACCTGCCTATACCGCTAGGAGTGTTTCTTTTTAGATCGAAATCAAGTGGCGTTTTTTATAGTTCCTGCTTTTGTCGTACCGATGCCCCTTCGTGCTGGACTCACAGAAGCATGCTGGAAGCATTGACTAAGCAGCGAAAATCAAAGCTCGAGGAGGCGGCCTCTACATAATGGAGGGAAGGGGGTCGACTCACTAACGATTGAAAGTAGGAAACAAGTGAAAGCTGTCGTCTTATTCTGTTAACTTCCACTCCTGACCGCAAGACAGCCTTCATCACGCCCGACGGGCTCTTAGCGCCAGCAACATTTCATCGGGTTATGGAAAGGGTGTTGGCAGGCTTCAAGTGTCAAACTTGCTTCGTGAACCTTGATGACATCGTTGTCTTAGGACTAACTTTCACGAACATCTAAAGAGATCGCCCGCACTACTCGAAGCAGTCGACGCTTGTGGGTTTAAAATAATGCGGAAAAATGTCGCTTCGACTTCCATTAGATAATTTCATAATAGGGGGACCCTATCGGTTAGGGGCATAGGGGAGTAGCAGGTCACCAGTGCGCACGCGGAGAACAATAGCCGGAAGGGCGTTATTGTTCTGCGATTGCGCACTGGCGCCCTGCTATTCCCTTATTCCCCTGACCTATGGGGTCCTCTCATTCCGAAAGTCTCAATCAGCAAGTACTGTGTCTTTTCCACAGATATCTAGGCTATTCACGTGACTTGACAGCGTCGCTTGAGCACCACCGTGATAGCACGATTGGCGTCGTCGCCACAGCAAACGCACGTTGTTTTAGCGATGCGGACTCTTTCAAACACAGTTAGGAGGAAGAGGAGGAGGAGGAGGAGGAGGAGGAGGAGGAGGAGGAGGAGGAGGAGGAGGAGGAGGAGGAGGAGGAGGAGGAGGAAAAAACTTTGAGGCCAGAACTAAGGCCCAGGGAAGAACAGCGCTTGGTCCGCCAAGGCCTGCTGATAACCTGCTGAGTCCGAGTGAAGCCAAATAAATTTAGAAAGGAGGGGAGGGTAAGGAAAATACGCAGGATCGTTGAGAAGCTCATTTTTTTTATATCTTGCTTCATGGAGGACTTTATTTGCCCCACTCCATCGGCCCTTTTCAGCGCGCGTGCTCTGCGCTTGGGCGCCCACGCGCCGGTCGGAGGAAGTCGGCTTAGGCGCAAAGTGTAGGGCGCCGCCGAGCGCGTCCACAGAACGCTCGGATCCGACAGCGCCAGATAGGCTGCACGCGCTCTACTCGCGGCAATCCATGTGCGATTTCCGGCGCGCCAACATCGACCAATCAGAGGGCGTTCTGCTTCTGTGTCCTGCTGAGGGCGCGTACTCGCGCCATGCGCTCGGAACTGTGTGCCCATTAAGGAAGGAAAAATTCCTCCATGTGTGTAGCGCTTTTATTGCGCGTACAGGCGCGGCGCTGGGCGCGCAGGCGCGTGGAACGCAGAAGTACATATGGAGTCGGACCTTAAGTGCTGAAAACCCGGAAACCTGGAAACCCCCTGGCACTTTCTCTTCGAGCCAGTGTATGCTTGTATATCGTGGATTTAATGCTCGAAATGACGCTAGCATCGCAATATGGTCGATACCGTGGCATAAATAAACATCTATTTTTTTCCTGCTCTGTTTCGTCTACAATCTCAGTGTCTGGTGTCACATCATAAAATCCCACCTGGCCAGTAAATATTCGGTACTAAAACTGCCAAGAGCAGTACTCGAAAGCACCCCTGAGCAATGCGTGGTCGTCCTCTAAGTTGTTTCTATCTTTATCTTATTATTATTATGATATTTATCTACTATCTTACCTAACTGCGTTCTTCATATTGTGAACAGACTTTATGTCTTTTCATTTTCTGCAGAAAACCAAGGCGCCGGTGACTTCAGCGACCTGTGTCCTACATATTTAAAGAATAACACCATCTGCCGGGCTAGTTGGCTGCGATCCACATGTATCAGCAGCGCGAACACAAAACCAGGAAGAAGGACATGCTAGTACAGAGCTCTGAACTTCCAACTTTTATTTGAACAAAAACTGAACCCGCACTTATATACACACACCAGGTAAAAGCCCATCAGGGTGAGTGGTCAAGGCACGCAAACGAACTGGGACCCACACGATGTCCAGAGCATCAAAAGATAACATCACACTATACGATGAGTTCTAAGATATGAAGCAAGAATTACTTGTGCAAAAAGACTGGAAAAACAGGGCTGTGTGTGCGCGAGTGACAAAAAAGGTGAAAAAAAGAAAAACAGAGTTGAGGGCACGAATTTTGGTAAAAACTTGAGAAGGCGAGACGACGGTAAAAAAAATAGCGAAACGAAGGAAGAGCGCCAACAATTAACACAGCTAGAATGAAAATGCAGCATGTGAAGTGTGCTTCTAAGAACCGGCTAAATTCCGATAAAACCAGAAAGAAAGGTGATTTCCTTTGGAGATAATGAGATAGATGGGGTGCTTACGCAACCTTCCTTAAGCCTTGGGATGTGGGCTGCCTCAATGAGTTCGCGCGTTAGCGGGTTTTGTTTTTTTCAAGACGGTTGCATTCTTACAGTGAGGAATGCATCTATTTTTGCGGTCACATGCCCGTCAATGGGCGGGCAAATTCTTCAATGTTGCCCCAGTTAAATCCTTCTTATGTTTCATTAACCTTTCATTTAAAAATATTCCTGTCTGGCCAACTCCCTCCACACAAGGCACAATAGGGTCTCGGTGCCGGTTTGTAAAGCCACTGTTCTTTTTGTTTTGTTGTACAGGCTTGACAGGTGCAGTGTGGCTGAGAAGACTACGTCTACACCTGCTTTTCTACCAATTTTCTTAAGATTATGCGATATTTGGTGCAGATACGGCAAAGCGGTAACCCTTTTGTTGCGCTGTCGCGTGTCATCCGGGGCTTCACTTCTATGCTTCATACCAATCAGTACTTTTTTTACTACAGATGACAGGAGAGATTGCGGGTACCCTGATTGCGTCAGCCTCAACAATTCATTCGAAAAACTGTCTGTGCAACTTGTGTTCACAAGATTTTGTGAGTGCTTTCTTAAAAGTTGACTTCACGATGTTCTTTTTTACAAGTTTAGAGTGGGCTCAATCGTAGGGAAGATGGGCTTATTGGCTTTTGGTTCGAATAACCAGCAGACGTGGCTTTCTCCGAAAAACACCTTTAACTCTGGAAACCGCATACCGTTTTGTTCTGGGAATTCATAGGTAACTTCAAGAGGTGATATAGTACTAGAAAAAACGTGGATGAGGTGACCTAGACAGGCAGAACACAACGGTGGACCTAAAAATTAACATGCAGAAAACCAAAGTAATGTTCCCCGGTGGCTCAGTGGCTATAGGGCAGTCGGCTGCTGTTCCCGAGTTCCCGGGTTCGAACCCGACCGCGGCGGCCGCATTTCGATGGAGGCGAAACGAAAAGGCGCCCGTGTGCTGTGCGATGTCTGTGCACGTTAAAGATCCGCAGGTGGTCGAAATTATTCCGGAGCCGTCCATTACGGCACCTCTTTCTTCCTTTCTCCTCTCAGTCCCACCTTTATCCCTTCCCTTACAGCGCGGTTCAAGTTTCTCTAGAGATGTGAGACAGATACTGCGCTATTTCCTTTCCCCAACAACCAATTTCCATTTTCCATGTTCAACAGTCTAGCAGGAATCAGCAGTTCACAATTGGCAGCGGGGTGCTTGAAGTGGTATAGGAATACGTCTACTTAGGACAGGTAGTGACAGATGGTCCGGATCATGAGAGGGAAAAAACTAGAAGGATAAGGATGGGGTGAAGCGCATATGGCAGGTTCTCTCATATCATGAATGACAGCTTACAAATATCCATCAAGAGAAAAGTGTACAACAACTGTACATTACCGGTAATCACCAATGGGGCCGAAACGTGGAGTCTAAAAAAAAGGCTACAGGTTATGTTAAGGACAACGCAGCGAGCCATGGAAAGAAAAATGATAGGTGGAAATTTAAGAGACCGAAAGCGGGCAGAGTGGGTGGGGGAACAAACGCGGGTGAATTACATCCTAGTCGAAATCAAAAGGAAGAAATGGGCTGGGGCAGGGCATGTAATGCGAAGGCAAGATAACCGCCGGTCTTGGAGGGTAACGGAGAGTATTCCAAGAGAAGGCAAGCGTAGCAGGAGACGCGCGGCAAAAGGTAGGGTGGGTGGATGAGATTAAGAAGTTTGCAAGCATAGTGTGGGCGCAGCTGGCAAAGGACATAACTAATTGGAGAGACATGAGAGAGGCCTTTACCCTGCGTGGGTGTAGTCAGTCTCATGATGAATGAGGAAACATATCGTGAACTTTCCCGCCTCCTTGCACGGACTGCGCGGCAGACCGATTGTTCTTTCATCCTGCGATAGCTTCTATACAAGCCGTAAATATAGTGACCATTAGGCTGCAACTCAAAAACGGAACAATTCAGCGAAACGCGCGCAAGGAAATGCGTCGATATTGTTTTGACTGAGATGATGTATGCGTTGTGTGCTTGGCGGGCACATGCAGGCTTCGACTCTGAGAAAAAAAGTAATGGCGCTTTTAGTACAGCTCAGGTTCAGTGTAAATATGTGCCCGCATTCCTCGCCTGCCCGGAAGTCGAGGAGACCACATAAGCATGGCGAATTCATTATGTTAGAAGTAGCGAAAGAACATTCTGTATACTTGATAAAACAAGCGAGTAAACCCATAGCCATGCATGCGAACATAATGGGGCATAAAGACTTACAATTCTGCTGCCCTTTATAAGAAGCACTGCTCGGAACTTGATGGAGAGAAGGAACGTGGGGGGAGGGGGGGATTGGGTGCGCAGAGAGGCAGAGGGGGACACGGAGCGAGTAGGAGGGAATGTGGTTTCTGAGTGCTAATCCAGGACACATGGGAAAGGTGGGTCGAATGACATCACACTAGCGCTGCGTACCCTAGCTGCTACAGTACAATGACAACGGGTGGCGGGGCGTGCAGTGGCAGGTAGGTCCACATGACACCCCCAAGAGCACAGGTGCCTCCGGGCTCACACACCACACCCAGTGGCGTCTCCTACAGGAAATACGATCTACCACTAGAGAAATAACACGATCTACCACCAGAGACGCTGCAGCTGCAACAGCTCCAGGGAAGGTGATGTGAGCGACGATCGAGGCAAGCGTAGAGGTGTCCACACTTCACTGAAGTCGGACGGCAGCTACATGAAGTCGGACGGCGGTATACAATTAGAGGCGTGCAGACTGAAAGAAGCACGATGGAAATGCCGCGCGAGAAGGGGAAGATAGTTGAGGAACTAGTACACAGCGATGGTGAGAAGTGAATAACGTGCGATGTCCACCGTGCAGCAAGAAAGCCGCACGAAGGACAAAGGACACCGGTGTCACCTCACTGTTGCATATAGGCAGTGACGCGGACAGGGCTACAGACACGCGAAGGTTCGCACGAAGACCGCCACAGGAAGAGTACCGGGCGACGATGGGAGGCCCACAGTATACTCACCCATAGCGGTGGTGGTGGCGAGAGCACGAATGGGCACAAACAATGGCCGCCGTGCAGGGGAGAAGCCGGACAGGCTACGAGGGATCCGCTGCTGAAACGCGCTCAGTTGCAATAAGGGTTATGTGCGAACACAAGCGCCCTCAAAGTTAGCACCATGATGAGGAACCTGCACATAATGATTCATGGTGTGGGAATTCTGAATTGAGCGCGCTCCGTTTCAAGCGTGCATCGTGGAGGCCGCAAAGATGGCAGGGCCGCCGCCGCCGCCGCCGCCTGCAAACTTCGAGACAGGCAGCTGTCGACTGAGAAAAGCGTCGAGCCGAAACAGGCCGCCAGAATTAGATGCGCCTTTCTGCATAAACTGTCGTCTATTATCTCTCTTAAAGAGGGCAGTAACAGAACCCATCTTCAACCCCGCACAGCACAAGTCCGAAAAGCCCGAAAAAATTGGATACTTTCCCTCCAACTCTTCTTTCATATATAAGATGTCTTAAATAGGGCTGAAATAGAACCAGTCTTCTGCCCCATATTTATACAGACGCCAAAAAGTGAGCCAAATTAAGATACCTTTCCCGCCAAAGCTTCGATCTCCTTTAAGACTCTTGAGAGGGCAGATATATGTGCCAGTCCTCTGCAGCCCTTTTTTAGGCGTATTGCCAGGACAGATCGAATCCTGACGGTAAAAGACGGCGTCAAAGAGCATGAAAGATTGCTGCACTCTGAGGCGAACGTGACTGCTCAAAGCGATGCAAATAAACTCCATCATCCCAATGCGGCGGCAGTTGCCTCACCGCGTTCAAAAGAGCGGTGCCGTAGTATGGTTCTGGTGCCGTAGTATGGATGGCAAGCTGGCTTTTTCACGAATATTTCTTCGTTCTGGCCACTTCTTCCTGCATGAGAGCATTTTGTCTACAACCTCTATCTCATGTGGCGTCTTCATGAGTACTTTGTGGACTCTGTTATCATCTTTTTCCTTTTCACCTTTTCGTGCCTTTTTGACAGCCGACTTTTTTTAGGTTTACTGCATTTCTTTGTAGTGTTTTGAATGTTTCTCCGCGTTAACATTCTCACGAAATGAATTTTCCCTGCTAGTTTTGCTTCTGTCATTCCTCCTGTTCTTTGCTTGCTGTGTCTCTGCTTTGTTTTCCTCTTTTTATGTCTTCAGCTGCTACCTCCCGGCAGTCTTGTGTCGCCCAGCCACTCTATCTGGGTTTCTCGGTCCTAGCTCATTGCTGCATTTTCGTTATTTTTATTTTGTATCCAGATACGACGACTTGGCGATTTTAACTCCGAGCTCATTTTTTTTTTTTGCATACCTTGTTTTCCTTGAAAATGTTTTCCTTCCACCGCCCAGCGAAATTACTTCATCACGCCACCCTTTCCTGTTCGGTTGGCATTACTCAGTCGCGACAAACCACCATGATGTTGCTCACTTTTTTTTTTGCTATAAGGTCACCCGACTGACTGGGGGTGAGGCTTTGTGTCCGCAAGAGTATTCACTGCCACGTATATATACAAGTCCAGGCGTCTGCACCACGACATGGACTTCTCGTCAACCCGCGGGGACAGTCACCTGACTTGAGACCGCCATTGCGTCTTGCCTCTGCGAAGGTTCCAATCTAATCAACATAGACGACGATAAAGCCGCAAAATCTTATTAAGGGGGAAGCGGAGACCAAGTCACAAGAATTGCGTAAAAAAAATTTTATTTTAAAAATCGCCACATTTGGTATCACCAGCTCTTTTGAATCACATTCCAAAAAAAATTCACCGAAAACAGCACACAGGTGACTTGAAAAAATGTCTTTGTGGCTGTAAAAAAAAAACTGGCTGAAACCTCCCCAGATGCGTCACAAGTGAGGGGCTATATCCAAGGGTTCTCTAGAACCCCGACCGAAGACGCCAGTTCGTTTGACCTCGTCAGTTTGGTTGCCCTCCAGCCTGGACTCCATGTGCGCGAAAGAGCGAGCGACGCGACAAGGCGGCACGGCGACGCTCGCTCTGTCGCTTGTGGGCAACCTCCATGCAAGCGAAGGCGGCAAGCGACGCGAACCCGCGACGTGCGCAGCGGACTCCGTGCTTTGCGCACTCAAGCTTAGAAACACACCCGTAACCTGTTTTCTCTCTTAAAATTTTGTGCGTGTGCCTCATAGTCAGGGCCAAAGGAATATTTCCTCTATGGCAGCGGTTTAGCGGCAGTGGAGATAGCCAACGGCGTGCTTGCGGAGACGAAGTCAGTCACGGGTTCACGGGGGAGGTGTGCTTTCGTTCGGTGCCTGTGCACTCCAGCTTAGTAAAAACACTGCCATAAACTGTCACCGCAATCTGACTGTAAGTGAGCAAGGTGGATCGAGCGCCGATACCCGCGGCTCGACACGCATCTCTCCCTGCAGCACGCCCGCTTGCGTAGCCCGTTCCAAATGCTGTTAGTCATCCGCACCCAACAAGTAGATTGTTTTAATAATTTAAATCATGCAGGTCTGCCTCTCAGCTACAAAACCAAAGATTTTCTCGACGGTGGCGATGACCAAGACGAGGGGCTGGTTTCGTGAGATGTACCCGTGCGAAACCGTGAACAAACCGGAAACGGCTTTGGGGGGCTCTGATTGGCCAGTCGCGTGGGGGACTTCCGGGCGACGAGCGAAATTTTCTGTGGGTGCAGATCCGAGCGACACAAGCATTTTGCTTTGCGCGACGGCGTCGCTCGTCGCTTGCCGCCGTCGCCTTCGCGTTCGCGTGAGTTTTCGCGTACATGGAGTCCAGGCTTCCCTGCGGCGCCGAGCGCGACCGCGCCTGTAGACGAGACGCTGATGCGACGCCGAAGAAATGCTGCATTGTGTTTGGGCCAACGTTTTAACAAACTGGTTCCTGACTGGCGGGCCCACTCTGTCGCCACTTTAAGCTAAAGAGAACTCAGGCCACGAGAGACGGCGAAGTGAAGGGCTCCGGAAATTTGAACCACCTGTGGCTTTTGGTTTAGCTAAGAGGATAAGAGGGACGCCGCACTGAAGGACGGCGGAAATTTCGACCACCTGGGGTTCTCTAACGTGCACTGACATCGCACAGCACACGGGCCTCTAGAATTTCGTCTTCATTGAAAGTCGACCGCCGCGGCCGGGATCGAACCTGCGTCGTTCGGGTCACCAGCCGAGCACCCTTACCACACATTCACCGTGACGCCGAAAGAATTAAGAGATGCAGTCAATAAATTTGACATGGGGTGATGAAATCAATAAATTAAGGAAGCAATATTACAAGCAACCATATCGTTGATCTTCAGTATGTTCAAAGATTTAAATAATTTGTCATTGTAACTGTATTAACTGCTTGTTATTATACGGAGCGCCCTTTCTCAAAGAGCTAATAAGGAGAGCACGAGCATAAGAATAAAAGTACATGCAGTAGACCAGTAGTTAGTACAGCAGGAGAGAAAAGGAAAGGAGCCATACAATGGGGGATGATAGCAACCAGCATCGAAGAATGCAGGCGCAAGCAACAGCAAGAAAAACAAACTCAATTATTGGCCGCCTCTACGAAGTCCAACTCTGTGGAAAAGAGCGACAAAGACTGGGTGCTAGCGCACCTGCTGCCGTATTTCTCTACATGGTGCGCTTAGAAGCTGACAGGCGCAGTCTTGAGTGCACGAAGTCTCTCCCAACCGAGCCACGCATCATTTGCATTTCTTCACGTGTGCAACCAAATGTGCGCTCTTGTCCTTTCAAACACTTCAATTACGGCCCCAAACGTTCGTTGATACAACGGCCAGTTTGGCCGACATAATGCTTTCCACATAATCATGGATATAGCATTGACGACTCCTGTGGAACGCTTGACAAACTGAGTATCATGTTTAATCTGAAATCCGCGTTCTTTGGAGCTGCATATATATATATATATATATATATATATATATATATATATATATATATATATATATATATATATATATATATATATATATATATATATATATATATATATATATATATATATATATATATATATATATATATCTTTTCCAGTACGTTGGGAGCCAAAAAAAAACAACAGGAACGTCATGCCTGTTTGCCACTTTCTTTAGGTTGTGCGAAGTCTTGTGCATGTCTGGCACAACTATTGGGCCTTCCGACGATCATCATCTTTAATTTGTGTTCCGAGCTTCATTTTTCAAGGAAGGTCTCGGAAACAGCAATCTAGACCGAATAGGGGAACCCCGCCACCAAAAGCCCGCTTGTCTGATCTTGAAAGTTTTTATTGCATTTGATGCAGGCAGGATTTTTTAAGACTATTCCATGCAGTGCGACACTATTTCCCTTTTCACAGTCTTGGAGTGCGCCGAATCATATGGCAACAAATCCATTTTCACCTCTATTCCTCTCCTTGTATATTGTCTCTGCCTTCCATCAATAAAAATGAGTTGACAGTCAGCGCATGCATGCTTGTGTCTCGTAAATCCTGTCTCATTCTGTGGCTGCATGTGTTCGCGCTGTTATATTTCTTTGATTCGAGTGGTCCGTCTGCTGCGTAAATGGTCCACGCTTGTCCACGCTGGCCCATGCCTCGCTATTGCAAGCCTAGAGTACGAGAGAGCAGAATGCTCGCGGGGTCGAGCCTTTGCGTCTGTACGTCGGCCGAGACTGAAAACTCTTCTTTAAGTGGTTCCATACGCAATCGGAGAAACACGATGCGCCGCTTGCCTCCTCATAGTTCGGCTCGATAAACTTATTCGTGTGGGTAATATGCGGCTGTGTAAAGTAGATTTGCGGGCCGCTTCGTCAGCCGTGCGCAAAACGCAACTCTGCTGACCTTCCACTTCTTACTGGCGGTGCTTAGCGCAACAACTCCCACACTTCGCTTCAAACACCTTGAAGTCGCAGTGGCGGCACTAAATTTTGCGAAGAGAGGGCCCCTTGGAGTTCACCTCTCAGCACCGACTGCAGCAGAAAGGCACTGAATTGAGGTTTTTCCTTGGTTTCTTTTAACTGAAGTGTGAAGAAATAAAAAAATTCACTGATTGAGATTTTTAGAAGTAATTTAAAAACTTATACGGAGAGAGTTCCGCAGCCTCAGCCTGCAGGGTGCTAAACTTCTATGTACTCCGTAAAGTCACCTCATTAAATACAAAATCAGACGCTTAGATGCCTCCCAAAGCTGCTTAGCAGCCTGCGAACTTGTCCCTAAATGCCTGCGGCTTTTAAAGAAGCCTGAACAACGAGCTTTCGAGCTTCAATGACGGGGCCTGAAATACGCTTACTATATCGGCTATATACTAGCTTTCACAAACGAACGCAGATGACAAGAGAACTCTCAAGCCGCTTTCAAATCTCAGGTTGCTTGGTATGCCTGCCTTGCAAGAAAGAATACCGCTATTAATAAGAGCCTGATAATAAAAGAGCTTAAGGGAAACGCTTCTCATAAAGAGGGTAAAAAAAGAGCTTCGGACATAAGGTGCTAGCGTTCGCACTTGCTTCTTCCTCTTTAGTGCTAACTTCGCCCACGCTTTCGCGCTTGCGTGACTTGAGTAAAGCAAGGCAGCACTAAAAGCTCTAAAAGCAAAAAAAAAGTATTAGAATACCTTATATGAGTTGGTATCGCTCACATATGTGTATTCTTAAATATTTGGAGCCGGCTTATCTTTAACTGTTAACAGAACATCGATTTTTCTACAACTGAAACTTAGAAAAAGAACTTTACAAAAATTAAGACCCTTTCTTCTTGCATATTTTCTCATTTTGCAGCCAATGGTTCCTTCAGTTCAGCAGTCCGCACCTCTTTACCATGTGAAGATATAAATAATGGAGACTTCTTAGAATAGGGAGACTCAATAGGTGAGGGGAATAGCGGGGCGCCAGTGCGCAGGCGCAAATAACGCCCCTACGGTTTTTTTCCTGTGCATGCGCGCTGCTATTCTCCTGATAGAGTCACCCTATTCTAAATGTCCCTTATATCTAAATGTAAGTTTGTTTAAATAAAGCGATAGTGTTTGAAATCAGGCTACTTTCTTGAATACGCATTTAGTGCGGATGTTAGCAGTCGTTTGCCAACGCTTAACGTGCCCGGGTAAGACTCTGGTTGCCAATGCCACTAAGCAGTCTTGTTTCAATAATCCAAAACCACGTGATTAACCACGTGATGAGCCACGTGATTAGCCACGGCGCCGCGCCGCAGGCAGCTTCTCCGCACCAAGTGACGAACCACGTGACAGCCTGGCGGCGCAGCCACAAGGCGGCGGGCAGCCATAGTGTTGCGCGCCGCCACGCTGAAGGCTCGAAATGCTAGCTTAATGTAGCTATCGCTACAAAAAGCGCTCTTCTAACTCAAAAAGCGTATTTTTAAACTGTAAAGTGTTACGTGAAACACCCTGTATGCAAGTTGTCATGCTCCATGCAAAGCCACACATATGACTGGTAGAACTTCAGGACTTGCTGAGCCAATACTAGCTTTCACAAACGAACCCAGATGACAAGAGAACTCTCCAAACTTTCGCAGCATCGTTGCATAAGCCTGGGATGGATCCTTGTAGAAAAATTATCCGTGACAGGTGGCTCCTGAAAGGTTGAAGAACGCAATGTGCTACACAATTCTTGATTACTGAGTTTTGAAAACGTTTACTTTAGGCTTCAAGAAACAATATGCAATGCATGCAAAGAGCACACAGCACACGAATAAAGCGCTAGAACATGGCCTGTATATTCGCATAATAGATACCGACGCCTTCATAGCGACGCGCTAATTTTTTCGTCTCTTTAATTTGGCAGCATTCGAACCTGGGTGGCACTTTCTTCGATCCTAACATCATCAGTGAGGCGATGACATCGGTCTCCAACCCACCCGCAAGCATCACCCCACTGTCGCTTGGCAAGTTCGGATTCCATCAAAGGATATTATGCGACTTCGAAGGCTGGTCCGCTGCCATTTCTGTGGCAGTGACAGGCTTATGAGGCTCAGGTTTGAACTGGGCCCAGTCGACAGGCTCCCATCAGCTTGTCCTTTGGGCATCCGTTGCTTCTAGCCAGTCTTCGAAGAGGGGCTTTGCACAGTCCTGACGATGAGCAGCCGCCTGGTTGCAGCGGGGCTGATATCCAGCCGCTGTCGGGAGCGCGTTGCGATTAGAAGGCCACGCCGTCACCGACGACTCCTACAGGACCAAACCGAGCGTCGGGATTTCAAGTACAGCAGCAGTTCTCAAACATAATATTTCCGTTTTGTATGTATTTAAATCTGTAATAAGTTTTAGTGTTCATACCACTTGTTTTTTCTATTATAGGTGTCTTTAGTAAATTTTTGGGGGAATGTCTCTGTGTTGCATTGATTTATACGGTAATGTATGGTGTCCTACCGTACTGCTGCTGCCTGAGGACTGTAGCATTTTAAGATATGGCGTTAGCAGTGCGCTGATTTAAGCTGGACAAACAGCAGGACGATGCACACACACGGCTGGAGTGCAACACCATACAATCGCACCGACTAGACCCGTTTGAAGCTTTGTCTTTTTAGAGCGCCTGGAAGTAACGTTTTCTCGAATTCCCTTGTGTGGATTGCGCTTTTGAGGCCCGATAGTGGATGACTCCAGACTAAGTTCAACTCCATGAGATTCTTTAAAAAGCCCTGTCAACACACACCACATCAGAACTGCTACGACGGGGCAGTTGTCAGTTGTATACGTGCCTGCGCATGAAGGGACTAAAGCGGAGCAGGGCGCGTTACATCATGCGGCCAGGCTTCGCAAGCCAGGGCTAAGGAAGTCGTTCCCTTTGCCCAATAATATGTGAGCCCGATTATTTCTTAATTTTCATACGCTCTCTCAGTTCTCTCCAGATAAACCGAGAAAATGCGAGGTTCTGTCGTCGTCCAAGGACTGAAAATGGCGAATGGGACACCCTGAGCATTACAGTCCAAGTGAAGCGGTGGAAGCAGAACAAAGGCGATGCAGTGCCCGACTTTAAGACTTTCGGAGGAACCAGTACCTATGCGAGAAGCGCGTTATAACAATGAAAACGAAAGTTGGGTAAGTTTTCGCATGGTTAACAGCCGCTTCATGGCTGCTGGCGCGAAACAGTTCAAGGGAGAGCAAAAAAAAAATAGAAATCCACATGACTCCTCGACCCTCGGCATTTTACAAGGGTCCCATGGCCGGCCTTGTATAATTGCCGACGTGATGTTCCCAGCTCATTCAGGTTGGTCGTTCTCTACAAAGTTTTTTTTTTTTGGTTCTGTTGCAAAAGGGATTAAATAAGAAAAATATCATGCCGACGTCTTACCACAAGAACTCAGGGGAGGAGAAGAGATGTTGCGGCTGTTCTTTTGTTGTGTTTTTTAAACGGGACGTTTTGTTATAAATGCCGTCATATCCTCTTTTTTTTTAAATCTCCATCATTGGTGCTTAGGTAACGAAGGGTGTGACAGCAACCTCAAAGTGTAGACCTGAAGTACGCCTTAAGAATAGGAATGAAGGGGGAAATGAAAGTGAGGAGAAGGTCGCCCCTTTTGGAGGAGTCCAGTGTAATTTTGAATGGTTTTTTACCTGTGCCCCGACATCGTATAAAACACGGGAGTATTTCGCAGTTCACCTCAATCCAAATCAAGCCACCGAGGCTGGGATTCAAACCTGCGACATCATACTGAAAAGCTGAACGCCATAACAATTGTTAGATGCAAAGTTAAGTAACACCATAATCCGCACGTTGCTTTCACTTTAGCCGCTAGCGCGGAATCGTTGTTGCCCCCTGACGTACGTACTGTTATCCATAATATGCGGCTGTGATCAAAAGTTAGACGTTTAAGAGCATTTCTGTCACGGTGCGCGAGAGGATGATCCTGTCGTGATCTTCAATATTTCGCGCGGTTTATTTAAACGGAGAGAAAAAAAACTAAACTAATGCCGATATCAAAATCAAGTTTACTGTTTAGGAGTTCGTGAGGAACGCGCTGTAAAGTTCCCACTAGAACGTTTGCCCTAACTACAATACATTAAGTATTAATTGTTTCAATATGTTAATTGGTCAATTGAAGAAAATAAAAATGACCATGACTTTCTAGGTATAGTGGTCAACAACATGGTTGAAGTCGCGTCCACATATTCTGACCCGGTATACATTGCAATCTTGGCTGAAGTCATCTAGGACATGCGGTATGGATGCGTAGATAGATTGAATATTTGTAGAAAGCAGGCGTGCTTGTTCGGCTGATGATCCCAAGGAACCGGGCCGCAAGGACCGCATTTCGATGGAGGCCAAATACAAAAAACAAATTGGTGTGCTTTGTGATTTAAGCGCCCGTTCCAGAATCCCAGATGGTCTAAATTAATTTGGAGCCCTTAAGGCGCGCTCACACTAGCGGGAAGCTTCCCGCGCCGGCACAGCGTCAACGTCGACGCTGCCTCGCAGCTCCTCGGAATGACGCTCACACTACGCGCGCTTTCTCGCTGCGGTTGTCTTGGAATGTGGAAAGAGGAGGCGCTGAGGGAGGACCCGAACGAGCAGAAAGAGAAGGGGATAGTCACGTGACACTAGAGAAGACTGGAAAGCGCACCCTGCTAGCTCCCCTCCCGTCGCCCTGGCAAAGCAGCCGCCGAGTGCCCCGGCCGGCCGGGGCCGGCCGGCCGGACGCGCGCAGCCTCCGCCTCCGCCGACGGGGTCACTGAACTGGGACCGACGTCACGGTTCACGGTCGGCGCCCATTGGCTGTTCTGTCACCGGCACGGGAAAAATAGGTACCGAACCCATCGCTCCGCGGGACGGGAGAGCAGGCTGTCCGCGGGAGAAAAATCGGCTTGGGCGGGAAGCGGCACGCGGGAAACGCCCGGCGTTGCGCGTTTTCCCGCTAATGTGAGCGCCCCTTTAGCAGCCTCGGGACGTTAAACTGCACATATAAGTATTTACAAAAATGTATTTGGCCTGATGTTTTGAGTCAGCGGGTTGTTTTAATAGGGTCGCCTCGGTGGCTCATTGGTTATGATGTTCGACTGCTGACCCGAAAGAGGCGGGTTCGATCCCGGCCGTGGTGCAGTAGTTTTAATGAAGACAAAAGAAAGAGGCCCATGTAGTGCGCGATGTCAGTGTACGTCAAATAATCCCAGGTGGTTGTAATCCTCCGGAGACCTCCACTACGGCGTCGATCATAGCCTAAGTCTCTTTGCGACACGAAATCCTTTAAAACGAAACCAAGCCTTTCCAAAGCGGATGCTCTTAACATCCGTCCGCTTAAGCCAGGAATGCCCCCGCATTGATGAGGTTCTGAAGCCTGTTGCTCAAGGCAAGCTCAAGCTCAAGGCCAGGGAGCTTGGGAAGGAGAAGGGGATTCGCTGCGGCCGCGAGGTGCGCGGAATCGCGAGAGCGATTTATATCCGGCTCCAGTGTGGGGTCGGCTTGTTCAGGCGCTTAACAGGGTACCATTGTCTTGTGTGAGGAGGTCCTGACTAGTAGGGAGAGTAGAAGTGCACGTTCCAAGCGATGGGCTTTCTGGTGTACCACAGTGTGCGTTAACCTAGTGAAGCGTGAAGGGGTTACCTCTGTCATGCAGTCGTAGAACATCGCGACGAATATCGGAAGTGACACGACTGCTGTACTGTACACTGGGGCGTGTTCGATATACTGCTCGCGTTTGTGTGTATAGGTGGTGATCAGCGAAGGTCCTCGTGTCGTTTGTCAGGACTGCATCGAGATAATCGCAGAGAGCTTTACAGATCGGCATGTGTACTCTGGATCGGGCAACTGGCAGTGTGGCAGTGGCGAACTGCCTGCTGAAATGCACATGTTCGTTGAAGTGCATGCGATCAAAATCGACGTCGAAGTATCTGCACGTTTTCAGAATGTTTTCCTCGGAGGCGTTTTGACGCTGCCTTGTTGTGGCCGCGCGCCTCACTCCATGACGAAAGCAGCACAAGGAGCCGCTAGTTACGGTTCACGCGCGAATAATGTGGTCACGTGGTCGTACGCGCCTGTTGACGGGCGACTACGCGGGACCCAGGGTATTCGTGCGACGGAAAAAAAGAAAAGACCACGTTCTCAACTGCTGACGCTCGAACGGCGCGCACACCGTAGTTTCTCCTCCACGAATACAGCGAGATCTTGTGGAAGATTTTTTTTTTTTTTTTTTGGGGGGGGGGGGGGGGGAAGGGTTGAGTCTCAACTTCGCGATTGAATATTCACTTCAAAAGTCGCCTCTTGGCAGCCGTCATGAACGCACGCATTATTTCGGAGTTGTTCGCAGTCAAGGTGCCGAACCAGAATTTACTTAGGCTTGCTTCACGTTAAGGTCAGGCATTTTCGTTGTCTGTTCCTGGTTCAACTCCGGAGTGACATTTCATTCCAATTCTAGCCGGTTCAAACGCCTTCTGGACCAAAAATATTTTGAATGAGGATAAAATTTGTAGCCAACCCCATTGTGCAGCCTCTCGACGCCTGTGTGTGAATTGTGAAGGAAACAAAGTCGGTTTTATGCGAAATGTTTTGACTTGACCCACTGTCCGCGGCAGAACCTATAACAAACTACGACGATTCAAATAAAGCAAAAAAATTCTTCCCCTAATATACTAATGCGTATATAAAACTTGTGCAGGATTTTCTTTATTTTTTCGGTTTGATTGTCCCGTGCTCCAAGCATTCACGTAAAAGCGTCTTTCAAAAACAGCTGGGTCAGGATAAGAGGGGTGTACGAGGCTCTTAAATAATAATGTGAGGCGGTATTTAAAGGCTAGAACAGCAAAACTGCGCGATGTGGGCCAGAAGGATACTTGTGTTCTTTGAGCTGCCAACAAATACTTTTTCTGTGATAAAAGTCATGTGTTGGAAATATCTTAATTTGCCACGGTCTTTCCTTCAGCTGATCAGCTTAAAAAGCTTATCCAGAAGTGCCCAATAAGGATAATAAAATGGTTGGGAATGTGCCTACAAGTTTTATTTAATATAAACTTCTGAATGTTCAGAAGAAAATTCGCGTAATCTAGGAGTGACGCAATTAGACCACTCATACGCCAGCGTTCCATCTCACGAGGTACAGTATAACACTAAAAGCTGGATGGTTTTGTATGTACACACTAGTTCTGCGTTTTCGAAAACACCGTCCCAGTAGTGGTAGGCCTGGCACCGAGGCGAAGAGTTCATTAACATCATTTCATAAGTTTTTCGGAAGATGGTTAATTGGCAGGTGCTTCAGAGAAGTCCAGCACTAATTTTTAAAACTCAGTTTTTCAGATAAATACATCCGACATGCTGGCTAAAGTCGTTATGGTGCTAGGCTGCTGACCCGAATGAAGCGGGTTCGATCACTGCGTAGAGATGTAAATTTCCAAAATATTTCGAAAATATAAAAAAACACGTTTTCAGTCAGCTTCCTGCATGCATCATGGGCTAAATTTCGATTTGATGCAAAAAAAAAATCTTGGTTAAATCGATTATAGTGCGGAAGCAATGTTTTTTTTTTTTTTTTGTACAAGTCGGCAATACTCTAATATCGCCGGTTGCCAGGAAAAACTTTTTTTGGACGTACCGGTTTTGGAGAAAATCGGCCAAGGTCAAATTTCGAACGGTGGTGGCCCGGGCCAAACACAGGAAATCGCCAGGACCATATTTTAAAGTCATCATCGTGTTCGCAACGGTCCAATATGATTGGATATCAGTTTTCGTCCTAATCGGCCAAGGCCAACTTTGCGGGGTAGCCTGGGCCAAAATTTGGAAACAGCCAGCGCCAAATTTGGAGGTATGTATGTGCTTACAAAGTGACATTGACCCCGTTTTATGCTCTTTACGTTCTAGCATCCTCCTGCCATGGTGGAACGCAGAGCGGACCAGTTCATTCTGGCGGATACCTGACATTACGCCAGAGCCGCAGTCTGCTGCTAAGGCGGGAGTCCTCGTCGGACGACATCGGGTTGGTGACGTGACGAAGCTGCTCGCCTAGAGAACCCAGACAAGATCATACTCCGGTTATGAATGCACTGTCATCCCGTTCAGATACCCAGTGAAGTACTGCCCATCTCACAAGGTCTGTGACTGGAGTAATATGCCCATTTGCTGGTATGTGTTTGTAGGGCCAAAAAAAAGGGGAGCATATTACAATTAGCTGTCACTGGTTCACCAACAGACCCAAATAAAGGCGGCTTACGAATATGTTAATGGCGTGCTGAATTATGAAAATAACCGGATAACCTCAAGAACTGCCACTTTTCGTCCACGGCTGCATGACGTGTACTTATTAAATTTCCATGCTCGATACGAAACGAAGCATATGAGTAGATAGAATTTTCCGTCCTTGGATTTCACAAGCAGTGGATTTCACAAGCTAACCCTGCTGACAAGCAAACTCTCCGAACTATCGCGACATTGTTGCATGAGCCTGGGGCGCATCTTTCTAGAGCCATAATCTATGACGGCTGGCTGCCGAAACCTTAACGAACATAAGTACTACACAGTTCTTGATTGTTGGGTTTTAATGAGAAAACTTGACTACTTAAGCTGCAAGAAACAATAAGCAATACACGTCAAGAGCATATGGCAAAGACATGTGGCAAATAAATAAAACTGTACACGAGCTGTACTTTGGGATCATAGTTTTTATCTCCTCCAAAGCGATGTGGCAATTTTTTCCTCTCTTTAAATTGGCAGCATTTACAGCCGGGTGACTCTCTCTCTCTTTGATGCGAATATCATCAGCTTGTCGATGACATCGGGCTCCGACCCACCCGCAAGGATCACCCCACTGTCGCTTGGCAAGTTCGGATTCTACCTGAACATGTTCTGCGACCAAGGAGGCTGGCCCGCTGCCCGTTGTGTGGCAGTGACGGCCTTCTGAGGCTGGAGACAAATTGGGCGCTGTCGACAAGGCTCCCATCAGCTCGTGCCTTGGACATCCGTTGCTGTCACCGAGTCTTCGCCGAGGGGCTTTGCGCAGTGCTGTCGCTGCGCAGCCGCCTGGTTGCGCCTGGCCACGATATAGTCTTGGTCGGAAATACGCTTGGAGTAAAACGCCACGCCGTCACCGACGACTCCTACAGGATCGCTGGACCTTTCAAGCACAGCAGCAAGAGCGCGTGCTCTAATTTTATTATTTGTGCGTGATATTGCTGTTTTATATGTATTAATTGTGTAATATCTCTTTGTGCTTGTACGATTTGAATTTCTGTGATAAGTGTGTTTTGTAAAGATTTTATCGATGTGTATTTGTTGTATAGATTTATGTGCTGATGTATGACGTCTTACGGTACTGCTGCAGCCAGAAGGATGCGGCTTTATAAGGCGGAAGGATAGGTTTGCGACGGTTCATACAGGACACACGACGGGACGATTCTCACGCACGGCTGAAGCTCAACACCCGTCAGTTCTAATAACGTGCAATCGCACCTATTACGCCCGTTCGAAGCTTTATGGGTCTTTTAGGGCACCTGGAGGTGATTTTCTTTTTAATACATTTCCTTGTGTGGATTGTTGTATGCAATAAAAGATTAGTGATGAAGAAAACATACACTCGCCAAGGTTCAAAGAAAATAAGAATGAATTGACGTTTCGGCGCCCGTACGGGTGCCTTGATCACAAAGAAGCGAAGGACGGGCAGGTGAGCTATATATGGGCAGTTTCTTGAAGGGTGCGCAGGTATATCTCTGGGAGATTGCCACGGGTCCGGTTAATCGTGTTTGGCGTGGATTGAATGCACAATGATTCTATGAGAAGGCGTTTTGGTAATGATTTTTCCTTTGCAATTACACGTGCTGCGTCCCAGTCGATGGTATGACCAGTTTCTTGATGATGTTGCGCCAAAGCGTTTGAGATAGATTTTCCTTTGGCGACGTCATTTTGATGCTGTTTGAGCCTTGTCTTGAATTTGCCTGTTTCTCCGATATAGGAAGCGTCGCAATCATGACAGGGGATCTTGTAGATCACGCCTGGAAAGATATCGATGTCAAGAGGGTCCTTGACTCGCAAGAGTCGTTGCCGAAGTTTGCACGACGGGACGTGGGCCACATGAATGTTATAATCTGAAAAGATGCGAGCAAGGTTCTCACTCACACCGTGGGCATACGGAATCGGCACCCGCTTCTTTGCGCATGCGTCAGTTCGGATAGTCGGAGCAGAGGCGCGTCGTTCCTGGGATCGTAGTATTCGGGCTGGGTAACCGTTCCGTATCAGGTCTTGCCTGACCTGTTTCACTTCTGCTGCTCTGCGCTAGGACTTGAGCGTATCCTAAATCCGCGGTTGAACAGAGCCGCCGCGACTGAGCGCTTGTGCCCGATGGGATGAGATGACTGAAAGTTTAGGTACCTTCCGGTGTGAGTGGGTTTACGATAGACGGTGGTTTGCAGAGAATGCGGTGAGCGTTCCACGAGGACGTCGAGGAAAGCGATGTGGCCATCCTCTTCCTCCTCTAGGGTGAACTGAATGCTTTGCTGGAACGTGTTGAGGTGCGCTAGAAACCTGTGTACGTCTGGCCGGTTGATGACAGAGAAGCAGTCATCGACATAGCGTACAAAAAACTGCGGTGGGGGGGTCGAATGAGGCAAGTGCTGCGGATTCTATTGATTCTAAGGCAAGGTTAGCACATACTACAGAAACTGAGGCACCCATGGCTGTTCCGAAAGTCTGTCTGTAGAAGTTCTTGTTGAAGGTGAAATAAGTATTCGAGAGGCAGAATTTTAGGAGTCGGCAGAGGTCGTCGGCTTCAATCGGGGTTCGTTCAGGCAAAGTCGTGCCGAAAAACTCGAGCCGAAAAACTTCTACTACAAGCGAGAATTCTGGAGACAAGATCAACGATTAAGCGTCTGGAGAACGACATCTTCTTCGCTCAACAGGCACTAGAACGTACCCTAGCTATGGACGCCTTTGATGTCCTGCTCTACGCGAACAGTGTGGCAGCGAACACTCAGGAACAAAGACAGCAGAATCAAGAAACGAAGTTCCGGTTGCTCCTAGGGCGGCAGACAGAAGAGACAGCAACTTCTTGCGTACACAACCTGTCTTCGTACAAGCTAGACCATGCTGAACTCTCGCTTCTTAACAAGGGACTCAACTTCAACACTGGACCCGTCCCTGATGAGAAAAGCATGACATGTGCCGGTGAGCTAGCAGTGCGAAAGATTGACGCCAGCCTACGCGACCAAGCACGTTCTCGTGCCATCGGAGCACTTTCAAAGTTACGAAAAGAAAAAGACCGCGCACTCCCACGCCCTGAAAAGGAAGCCCTCAAAAAATTACAAAAGAATGAGGCAGTCGTGATCCTTCCGGCCGACAAGGGGAACGCCACTGTGGTGCTAGATCGGACTGAATATATAAAAAAGATGTCGGCACTTTTGGAGGACAAAAATACCTATACAAAGATAAACCGGGATCCGACCAGAAAGATAGAAGCTGAACTTCAGAAGCTTCTCGCTGATGTATTCAAATACGTCCCCCCGTCCGACGGTCAATATATCTACAACAAGCTACTGTGTCACAATGGCGCCGCTCCTGCCATCTACGGCGTACCAAAAGTGCACAAGGAGGGCACACCGCTCCGTCCAATTGTGGACTTTACACGGTCCCCGTTGAACAAGCTCTCTGGCTACCTTCACCGGGTGCTGGCCCCTCTAGCGGGAAAAACCGCCACGCACGTCCGGAATGCAAGCGACTTCGTCGAGAAGCTGAAGAATGTGCCCATTGACGACACCCAAGTAATGGCTTCTTTCGATGTGAAGTCTCTGTTCACATCTGTGCCTGTGGATTTTGCGGTGGAGTGTTGCAAGAAAGCCCTGAACGAAGACACGACTTTGCCTGAACGAACCCCGATTGAAGCCGACGACCTCTGCCGACTCCTAAAATTCTGCCTCTCGAATACTTATTTCACCTTCAACAAGAACTTCTACAGACAGACTTTCGGAACAGCCATGGGTGCCTCAGTTTCTGTAGTATGTGCTAACCTTGCCTTAGAATCAATAGAATCCACAGCACTTGCCTCATTCGACCCCCCACCGCAGTTTTTTGTACGCTATGTCGATGACTGCTTCTCTGTCATCAACCGGCCAGACGTACACAGGTTTCTAGCGCACCTCAACACGTTCCAGCGAAGCATTCAGTTCACCCTAGAGGAGGAAGTGGATGGCCACATCGCTTTCCTCGACGTCCTCGTGGAACGCTCACCGCATTCTCTGCAAACCACCGTCTATCCTAAACCCACTCACATCGGAAGGTACCTAAACTTTCAGTCATCTCATCCCATCGGGCACAAGCGCTCAGTCGCGGCGTCTCTGTTCAACCGCGCATTTAGGATATGCTCAAGTCCTAAGCGCAGAGCAGCAGAAGTGAAACAGGTCAGGCAAGACCTGATACGGAACGGTTACCCAGCCCGAATACTACGATCCCAGGAACGACGCGCCTCTGCTCCGACTATCCGAACTGACGCATGCGCAAAGAAGCGGGTGCCGATTCCGTATGCCCACGGTGTGAGTGAGAACCTTGCTCGCATCTTTTCAGATTATAACATTCATGTGGCCCACGTCCCGTCGTGCAAACTTCGGCAACGACTCTTGCGAGTCAAGGACCCTCTTGACATCGATATCTTTCCAGGCGTGATCTACAAGATTCCCTGTCATGATTGCGACGCTTCCTATATCGGAGAAACAGGCAAATTCAAGACAAGGCTCAAACAGCATCAAAATGACGTCGCTAAAGGAAAATCTATCTCAAACGCTTTGGCGCATCATCATCAAGAAACTGGCCATACCATCGACTGGGACGCAGCACGTGTAATTGCAAAGGAAAAAATCATTACCAAAACGCCTTCTCATAGAATCATTGTGCATTCAATCCACGCCAAACACGATTAACCGGACCCGTGGCAATCTCCCAGAGATATACCTGCGCACCCTTCAAAAAAATGCCCATATATAGCTCACCTGCCCGTCCTTCGCTTCTTTGTGATCAAGGCACCCGTACGGGCGCCGCAACGTCAATTCATTCTTATTTTCTTTTAACCTTGGCGAGTGTATGTTTTCTTCATCAGTATGAATTTTCCCCGCCAGACGGGATTCCGTCCAACCCTAGACTTCAATAAAAGATTAGACATCCCCAAGCTGCTCGTGGGTAGAGTGAGGCGGCCATACTGGATCACTGAAGATTAATTGAAACCACCAAAGGTTCTTTAACAAGCACTGGCATCGCAGAAGACGTGACAGCTCTTGCAACGCGCTAGCTATCTGTGTGACATCCAGGCGCATGGAGGGATGCAAAACTCGGGAGGGCGCATTTTGGGCAATAAATTGCGGCAATAAAATGGGCAATCGAATGCGGGCCCGACTTTCTCTTATTTTTAAGGGATCGATCAGTTTTCGCCAGATAAACCGAGGCCATGCGAGGTTCGTACGCCCTCCGAGGACTGGCAATGCGAAGAGGACGCGCTAAGCAGAGCAGGCAAAGTGACGCGGCGGCAGGAAAACGAAGACGAATGCAGGGCCCGTCTATAACACTTGAGGAGGAACTTGCACGTATGCCGGAAAGGCTTTATAAAAATGAAAACGAAAGTGTGTCTAACAGCGCAGTACGAGTGTTGAGGGCACGTTGCTGGGCAACTGTGTGTCTGGGACAGTCACTGAGCAGGTCTGGCAAAAGTCGGCCCTGGTGTGGCAGGTATACTGCGCAGATGGCTGGAACATCTGGCGGTGTCCCACAACGATAAACGCGGTAGAGAAGGAGTGGAATCAATAGCGTCTTCGTTGGGATTTTTCGAAGCGTGACGGTCTGCTCGCGCAAGAACTCAAGGTAAGGCAGCTTCGGAACGAGAAGGGGATCGCTGTGGCCGCGAGGTACGCGGAATCGCGAAAGCGATTCATATCTTTCTCCCGTATGGGGATCGGCTTCTTTAGGAGCTCGGCGGGGTGCCGCTGCCGTGCGTGAGAAGGTGCTGGCTAGCACGGAAATGTGGATGTGCACGTGCCAAGCGACGGACATTCTCGTTCTCCGGGATACTTCCATTTGAGATAACCCAGTGAAGAGTGAAGTCGTGACCACTGTCATGTAGTCGGAAAACCTTAAGGTGAATGTGATGACCTTCGAAGGTATTCGTGTCATTTGTCATGACTGCATCGAGATCATCTAAGACAGCCTTGCAGATCGGCTTACGTTGAAGCGTCGTGCGCCGGCTTTGGTTTCAAGCCACCGACTTTAAACGCGACCGCCCTCGAGCACCCATTTGTTTTTTCTGGCAAAAAATAAATAAATAACTTGGCCCATGCAACCGTGGAAGACCTCAACGCTGCCTGCTGCGCCGTGCAACCGCTCCGTTCAAGGAATCACAATCCGTTGGCCCCAAAGCCCCGGCCAGCCTCCGATGGGCGCAACGCACCCCTCGCGACTCCCCGTACTCGGGTTATGATATTTAGTTTGCAACGGCTGCTCTCTGAGGAAGGGGGAAACCACCCGCCGGCGCTTAACCTAACCGTGCTCCCTCAAAAGCATAGCACGCTCTGTGGGGCTGAGGTCGCTGAAATGCAGGCCGGAGTTTTTGCGAGAACTACGTCGTCGGGTTCGGGAACGGGATCCATCGTAACGCTGGCAAGACGCCGGTGCAAACGTAAACGAAGCGACGGTGGCGACCCCCGATAGATGCCTTCAAAGTGCGGCGGCGGTAGCTTTCATTTCGGCAGTTGCTAGACCGCACCGCAAGCCGCCAGAAATCACGGAGTCTCCATTTACGTCACGTTTCACGTCACTCCGTTCTGTGTCGTCATAAGAGTTCTCCGTGTCGTCATAAGAGTTCTCGAGTTTGAATCGGAGCGGCGGGAATGAATGAATGAATGAATGAAAAACTTTATTGGTTCCTTTAGGAAGTAGTAGCGGTAGAGGACGAAGTCTTCGTCTTGAAGCTTGGGTCCTCCTTGGCCGTGGGTGGGCCCCTAGTCCAGGGCTCCACTGAGTCGGGCCACCTCGCTTGCGTGTGCTATGAGGGCCCTTTGGACCCCTAGCTCGCAGCTGGTGAGCCGGCTCTCCCATTGCTCCGCACTTGGTGTTTTGTGTTTGTGGAATGCTTGATTTCTTCCGCACTCCCATGTGACATGATATAGTGTTGGTTTTGCTCCGCACAACGGACAGTTGGCGCTATACTGTGTGGGGAACATCTTGTTTAATACGTATAAGTTTGGGAAGGAGCCTGTTTGCAGTCTTCGCCATCCTGTGGCTTCTTCCTTGGATAATGCTTTATGTGGTGGGGGGTATTGGAATCTTAGCCCCTTATATAGGTTTAATAATTCCGAATAGCTGTCCCCGCAATTAATGTGGGGCCCCTCCGGGGTTAATGACGTTCCTGCTCGGCTGGTCATTCCTCGAGCTAGGTTGTCTGCCCCTTCGTTGCCCCTGATCCCTGCGTGACTCGGTATCCAGATTATGTTGTGTATTGGTCGTCCCTCAGGGAGCAGAGCTCTACTGAGTATCTTGAGTGCCGTGCTGCTAATTCTGCCTCTAGTATAGTTCCGGCACGCCTCTTGTGAATTCGTTAAGATGTTAAGGGATCTCCCTGTCCTATATCCTTCATTAGCTGCCAGGGCGACAGCAATCTCCTCTGCCTCCGTTATGTTAGATACTTCGGCTGTGAGGCTTGTGATGTGTTCTCCGAGGTAATTTACAACTACTGCTACCGCGCTATTTCTGTGTGTTTGGGGGTATAGGAGCGGCGGGAAAAAATTTTTCAACTTCGAATCCGAATTTCTTTGATATGAATGTATCTTTCGCTCCCGGACAAGCGTCAACAAACCATGAAATGCCGAACTATCAGATATTGCTAACAAAAAAATTGCGATAGGGTTCTCCTCAGTGTCCCTTTAACGTCGGCGAAGAACCCAACGACAGCGACGAGATTTAATTGATAAAATCAAGGCGCTAAGAGCCGGCATCGTCAGATTATAAACAGACCATGTAAACAGAACTACAGCGTCCGCTGCTGTAGCAGTCTCTCGACCGCACAATTCTCTCCTGCGTTAATCACTGTTAGAAATCGCACGTCCACGAAGGCTGCTTAATCAGCCACTAGTTTGCGTACCAATTAACTTACAGGAACGACTCACACTTGAAGGACGATGCCTATCCATACTACGGCTGCAGTCCAACACCCGCGAAGGGCACGACTCGCTCCGCGTACGTCAGCTCCGCCATTTTTAGACAGGAAGTTAGCCTGCATCGATGTTGACTTCGCCGAAGCAGTTTTATGGAGGAAAAACGCTAGGGCGCCCGTGTGCTGTTCGATGTCAGTGCACGTTAAAGATCCCCAGGTGGTCGAAATTATTCCGGAGCTCTCCACTACGGCACCTCTTTCTTCTTTCGCTGCCTCCTTTATCCCTTCCCTTACGGCGCGGTTCAGGTCTCCGCCGATATATGAGACAGATACTGCGCCATTTCCTTTCCACAAAGACCAATTATTATTATTATTATTATTATTATTATTATTATTATTATTATTATTATTATTATTATTATTATTATTATTATTATTATTATTATTATTATTATTATTATTATTATTATTATTATTATGCAGATGTCCATCTTGGACTGCTTCGTGAGAAATGGCACGCGTCCACAGGTGGCGGCTGTCCGGCTAGACGTCTAAGCTAGTAGCCGTCTACTTGGAGGTACTGGAATGCACCCATTGTTTCGCTACACTGGTTGAGGTTCAGAGCACAGGACACCGGATCCTCGATCTTTTTTTTTTTCCTGTGCAATATTAAATCACCACGATTCTGATTGTAGTTTTATTTCGGAAAATTTTATAATGCTATTAAAATATCACGCGCTCAATGTGTTCTTATAACGCTACTATAATAGGATACAATTTAAAAAAACAGCAGTTGTTAACACTGGGCCACGTTCCGCGGCGTACTGTATTACTCCGCAAGCCGGTCACAAAAATAAATGAAATCAGCTTTTTAATGTTTGACTTTATTAAACAAGCCAGGTATCAAAATTCAAGATCTTATAACTTGTTTCTCGTGATCAGCTTCTTGTTTAGGTGACAAGAGAAGTTTCAATACCGGACTATGTTTTTGTAGTGGAGAAATTCTGTGCGCCGGTTCTAAATGTGGGCGGAGCTTCGCTGCAGACTTAAGTTGTATCCTGCTATAGGAGATTTTATAGCTACCCTTCCCCTGTTGGACATTCATGGCTAGTGGGACGGGCGGATGTAGCAGCTGCATGGGAGTACGACGCCCACTATTCTAAAATGAAGGCCATTCATGCAAATCGTTTTATAGTGCGCCATTTTCTACCCATGGTGTCAGTGCTTATTTTTTGTTCAAGTTCACTTAAATTTGTAGCGCCATTAATTATAATGGCCAACCCATACTGTTTCTGGTTCTTCTTATATTCGCTTCTCAAAGCTTTGGTTTTCACTACTAAATTATTAATGCAGACCTTATAATTGAATTTCATGTCGCTCCTGCCTGGTCTTAGAAATGACTGTTTTTTTTTCAAATTTCAACTTTAACGTAACCGCTAGCTAAATAAATGCAATTTTAGAATTATAAAATGCTCATTTTGATGCAGCTAAACACGCAACGAACTTCCGCTTTTATTAGAGCATTCATTTCGGGCTTCGACGTACGTTCACAGATAGCACATATTCACAAATAAAATATCAGCTGTTATGTTCACATGGCACATATATGCAGAAAACTGCCCGTTTCCACTTTGTACTGGTGCTCGCTCAAGCGATGGAAAGAGTGATTTAAAGGGACCGTGGCGGACGCCTTAATGGTGGCACTGCAGGGACTGCGGCTGCCTGCCAGTCTTTGAGAGCTGCTCAGTGATCGCGAATAGGAGCTGCCTTACCAAAGAAATAACAGAAACTGTTCAAATTACTTCTGCCGCATCAGCGAACCCTCTCTCATTCTCACAGAAAGGGAAATGTCGTTTATGACCGCGTCGGCGGACGCAGCTCTCTAATCCGTTTGTTTCTTCCCATAGTTTTATTTATTGCCTTGTTTTTCCTGCTTAATGAGCATTTGCTTTATTGTATTTTTTTTTCGCGCTTCCCTTTTCTTTCGCCGTCGTGATGGTGGATGAGCAGTGGTTGTAGTGCGCGCTTGGCTGCAAAACTCGAAAGATTCGGGTTGGATCCCGGCCGCAGCGGTCGCATATTTCGATGGAGGCGATTGCTATAAAGGCACGCGTGTACTGTGCGATGTCAGTGCACATTAAAGAACGTACCCCAGGGGTCCGAAATTATCCAGAGTGCCTACGGCGTCCCTTGTAACTTGAGTCACTTGTCCCAAAGCGACTCAGGTTACGACGTTCAGCCCCATCTTTATCTTTTCCCACACCTCCGTTCGTTCCTTTACTCTTCGTCCACACCCGTTCATTCTTGCTGTATCGTCGTATCGGGCTTTTGCCGAGTGTTGTTGGTGTTGTTTGCCTAACACCTCACCTCATTTCTTCTTCTTCTTCTTCTTCTCCTCAAGTAATATGGCACATACCCACGTGGGGGGGATTGGCCAAGGTATAGGGTAGAATGCCAATGAAGCATTTGCGCGGGGAAGGAAACGTCAGAAGACTGAATCAAGATAAAAAAAATTGGGAAAAATAAAATGAATTCAAGAGGTATGAGTCATCCGGAATAGAATCAATCTAGCCTTTTTTGGACATGCGAAAGAATTTTGTGTATTGCTAACAAGATAATCGATTAGTTGCACTTATGTAATCGTGAAGGTAGCCGCATACACTGCTTAACGGGAATCCCTTGGCACTCGCACCGAACGATAGAAAAACTGTAAGAGACAGAGGCAGTCCTAGTCTCGAAAGAGGAACCTCCAGATATTGCTTTCTCTGAACCGCGAACCGCCGGCAAGAGAGGAGAAAATGATCGATTGATTCAACTTGCCCACATGATACACAAAGGTTTGTCGCAGCGAACCCGCACCTGCATAAGTACAAGTTTAAGTGAGGGATTCTACATCGCAGGAGCGTCATGGACACTTCACAAAGCCTTGACTTACACCACCGGATATTCCATGGGTACTTTAGGTGTTGAAAGTCCACGGTATTCAGCAACGGATCACTCAAAGTGGCTGAAATATGTTGGAACCGCTGGAAACGTGAAGCTGCTAACAGAATGAGGTGAGGGACGGGATATATTACAGGTGCGCTGAGAGCTGACCTTGCCAATAAATCAGCCACCTCGTTAAAATAGACGCCTGAATGCCCAGGTACCCAGACCAAACGGATCTCGCACACTGTGCTCGGAACAAAAAACCTAAGGGAACGAGTCAAGAAAGATTTTTCCGAATTTTGGAGAGAGACAATAACTGAAAGGCAGTCTGTGAGAATAAGAACCCGTGCGACATGTCTGGGAATTTTGAGAAGAGCCAAACCAATGGCCAAAAACTCTGCGAAGAATATAGGAGTATGATCAGGGATACGAACGGAGTAGCTCCAATCTAGATCCTGCGAATATTTCTTCTTCTTCTTCTCCTCAAGTAATATGGCAAAGTAATATGGCGAATATTTCATTTAGCCATTCTTCTTTCACCTCCTCCTCGAGCTTCACTGCTCATCGCTTGTAATTGTTCAACTTTGCCGGCGTTCGCTGGCCGTAGGACTCAAATGTTCTGCCGAGAAATCTGAAGCGCTCTTCCTCGGCCCACAAAAGAGACAAACAAAGCCCCATGAACATGGGATAACGCTAACGGTAAACGGGGACAAAATACCATCAGTGGAGATGATTAGAGTACTGGGTCTTAGGATACAGACAAACGGTAAGAACACCGAAACGATACGAAAACTCGAATCGAGTGTAAGCCAGACGTGTAGGCTACTCAAAAGAATAGCAAATAAACACGCGGGAATGAAGGAGACGAACCTCTTAAGACTAATTCAGTCATTTGTAATCAGCAGAATCACATACGTGGCACCATACCTACGGCTAGCCAAAGCAGAAAAAAACAAGATTGAAATCCTAATTAGGAAGGGCGTCAAAACCGCTCTGGGCCTCCCCCCGTACACATCCACCCAGAAAATTCTGAACATGGGGATTTCAAACACCCTAGACGAGCTCATTGAGGCTACCAGAGTAGCGCAACAACAACGACTTCTACGCAGCCATTCGGGGCTAAAAATACTAGAAAAGCTAGGCTTCGAACCTCGAGCGCGGCTCAAACACACGGAGAATATCCCAACAGACATAAGGAACAAAATCAGAATCCCACCACTCCCAAGGAATATGCATCCGGTACACCATGAGGGTAGGCGAAAGGACAGAGCGAAAGCTCTGCAGAAAAAATTAGCCAATAGACAGGACGTGGTTTACACGGACGCGGCGGAATATGAAGGCAGAACGGGTTTCGTAGCCCTGGCGACCAGGGAGGGCGGAGACCGAGTCTCGTGCTGCAGCACCCAACAGAGTGATGCAACAGCGGCTGAGGAGGTAGCCATTGCGCTGGCTTTAACTCAACGGAATGTTAGGGTGATTATAACAGATTCCAAATCGGCTATCCGCAACTACAACGCAGGCAGGGTATCTGTCGAAGCAGTCAAAATTCTCACAGCCGGCCCGACACCGGCAGAACTAATTAACCTTGTTTGGACTCCGGCCCACGAGGGCCTCCGGGGAAACGAGACAGCGCACGCATTGGCCCGAGGACTCACACACCGGGACCCCAATGCGGTCTCGTCGAGTAGAGAGTCCCTTCAGACGAGCGAGGAGCTGAACACGTACCAAGATATTCTTAACCATTACAGATTAGGAAGACAGACATTACCTGGAGCATGCAAGGGCCTCAGCAAAAAGGAAGAGGTCATATGGAGAAAGTTACAGGCGGGAGTTTTTCCGAACCCACTCGCACTAAGCAGATGGCATCCGGCGATCCAAGACCCCAAGTGTAAACAGTGTAATGAAATAGCAGACATGATCCACATGGTGTGGACATGCCCTAGCCACAACGAACCAGACAGGAATATAGAGTCCTGGGAGGCTTTAATGGCCAGCCAGAAAGAAGAAGAACAAAAAGAAGTCATCCGTCTGGCCCTGGACACCGCTGAATCCCAAGGGATCCCAGCCTGCTGAAAGGGGAGGAAGATGACGGCGGTCAAGACTCGTCTTTTTCGCCCTCTGATTCCTTGACGGGTGCAAATAAAGTTATTTCATCATGGCCGCCTACTCGCTCTTGTTACGTTCGGAGAACGCCAACCTCCCACGAATGTTCGAGCGACTGGGAATCATCAATCGACAGAGGCTTCAAAGGTCTGTCGACGTGGTTGCGGCGCCACGAATGCAGGTGGCGGCGTCTACAAGGGACCTTAACCCCCCCTGCTGTTTACGGGGGTGAAATGGTCATCCGCTGCCTCGGAGCGTTTTTCGGGTGCATGGTTGCCGTTCGTTCAAGACGCCGGACCCACCCAGGACATGACGACTTCGTTCTCCCGGAAGGGACGGCGGGGAGGCGGCAAGCGGCGCGGGGCAGCAAATGAGCCGCGGCAAACGCGGCCGTGTTTGACTAAGCCAACGACGCCGGAATGCTCGTGCTTCGTAAACGACCTCAAGTGTCTTCCCTTACATGGAACCATCTGCAAAGTGCAGCGGCAGCCTTTCGTTCCCACGGAGCGCTGTGAAGTGCAGGTGACCGACCTTCGACGCCGCTTGGGGGCCCCTTCGGGCTATTAATCACTGCTGCCTGGACATCACGGACCATAACTTGCCAGAAGTGGCGAGCGTGTGTGGTTGGGGACGTCCGGGAAGGCGGATCCTAAAGACTGGACACGTGATCGACATCACGCTGATTAGACGCATTTTTAATTAAATAAATTCCACAACTAGGGACCTGAAAACACTATTTAAGCAGCGATCTGGCATGTGATCAGCCAACTCCCGATTCACTATTGAACTATGTAAACATGTAAATAAACCCTTTTCAGTCTCTTCACCTCGAAGACCATCTCGTCTCTTCGTCACCCCACAACAGCAGTCTCCCGATCCGGAACCCGTGGACATCGACCTTGGCGAGAGACGGCCCAGGCGAACCAGGGGCCCGCATCTAACAACTGGTGTCAGCGGTGCGATCGAAGCGCAATCCCCCAACACCGGTGACCTGCTATGGGATAGAAGCCCCACCTCTAACAACTGGTGGCAGTGGTAGGATCAAAGCGCAATCCCCCAACACCGGTGGCCTGCTATGGGATAGAAGCCCCACCTCTAACACATGGCAGAGGCTGTGGGAAAATCATTTATTTTCAAGTTTGCTGCGTGACGATGATTCAGGTTGGACAACACAGCTGGGCAAGCTGCTGTAGCACGGCTAAGACATTCATAAAGTGCTTAACGGAGTTGTCCTCCTGTGAACTGATCAGTCATATCTGAAGTAATCGTTGCACTCCTCTTGCAAGAGTACTCTTCCACTGCACTCATATTCCTCGTTCAGCTCTTGCGCAATTACCTCACAATGCGTCGAGCCTGCAAAGATAGGCATGGTGTCATGATGAACCCAAATAAAAAATGTGGCAGTCACAGGACAAAAACAGAAATGATTAAATAACACTGAATTTTGTGAGGCACAGTCGGCGTGAAAGCACTCGACACACATTTTACAGGATAATTTGTAAGAACTAGCACATTTCTTGCACAAAGTTAAATTTAATTTGCCTTGTAACAATTTGGTAATTTTTAGTTTAATGCGCCGCTTAGCACCTCCAGTAAGATACTCAACGTGAAAAAAAGTAATGTGATATTGTAAGGAAATTAATGTATTATTTTGTTTTAATATCATAACTACGTATCTCTAAATTGAGAGCGCATTTTTTATTCGGGTAAAGATGCACAGGTTGTACCATCTCCTCCACACAGAGTCGAAACAACAGTTTTGAACAAAGCTCGTTTTTTTGGATGGGGTTCAAAATCAATACGCCGTGTGGAAAGAACTCAGTACACCTTTGTTTTTGTAAATCCAGCAGTTTATCTTAGTCGCTTCCATTGCATGTAATACAGATTCGAAACTGACTTGAAAACAACACAAAACACCCGTCTGACAGTCCAGAGTAATGCTATTTTTTTCATTGAGATCTTGGCAAAAGCTTTAACCATAAATTGCTAATTTTCTATTGAACCTGCAAGTGTGTTAGCCGAAGAGGAACAGCGCTGAAGTAATTAGTACACATATCCTTACCGACTGGTCTGTAGTGGAACCCAAAAGTGCTCCGATTCCTATCCTGCATAAGCTGTACATGACAAACGTATTCCTGAATGCATCGGATGTCAGGTCACATGAATTCAAACCTGCTGTTCGACAAAGTAGTGAATTTTTTGTGAATTCATTGCGCCAAAGACGAAAAATAAAGTTCTTACCATTCAGGCAGGTCTGCACTGCGCACGACGTCAAGTCAGACATTTGGCAATGAGAGTAGATACATAGAAGTCGTCCTCGTGCTTTGTCTCGTTCTCTGTTCCTGCCGGAAAAAGTAAAGCCGCATGTAGTCAAAGCAACACTTACTCCCATAATCACATTCATTTCCGAACGTATCTGAAGATAAAATATTTGTAGTACTTACAAATAAGATATTGCAGGCCAGGGTAGCAAACCGCGTCAGAGCTCTCATATAGTATCAGATGTGGGCTTTCGCTTGCGCAGACTACGAACGGAGCCAGCTCGAGTGTGCATGCTCTTTCGTCGCACTGGTTGTGCGGTTGGGCGCCGCCGTGCCAGGCAAGGCAACACTCGTCCAGTCAAGAATGTGTCGTGGCAATGCATAGCGCTGTGAAGAATGACAGGGGAGACGACGGTGATGGAGGAAGGAGGGGGTGGTGGCTGCAGGGGGGAGAGCAATATTTTTACACAGCTTTCGTGGTCGCAAAAAAGTTTCCAGCTGAAAGGTAGAGGAAAGAAGATCTTAGGCGGGGGCTTTGGGAAGGAGGGGGGGGGGGGGGGGGGGGGGCACGAACGGCGCAGCGTGTAGCTGCGCACGGGAAAAACACCTAGGAGAAAGTGAGTAAAAAAATTAATATGGATTATCCCAGCTAATCCAGGATGTACAAAGCGAAAAGCGAGATTAAGGTCTCCACTGACCCACGGAGCCGGCTTTGCGCCTTTCGTTTCGTGAAAATGAACGGAGTTTGCAAAGTTGTCAACGCCAATGAACTCTATGAACACCGTCGGCTCCCTTGTTTTGTTTGGTTTTTTATCATTTTGCCGCCATTTAGCAAGGCGTGCCTCTCGTGATTCTGGCATTTCAGCCGCTTGTCTAGTCTTACACTTTTCATATCTTCGCTGCTTTTGAGTCAACTCCCACGCTACCACTTCTGGGTCTTCTCCTACCACGGCGAAAGGTCAGACGACGGAGGCAGCGCGCGGTGGCGACGACGGCTGCGGCAGCAGCGGCCACCTGCGCTCCGCGTGACGTCACTCGGTTTCACGCATGCGCAGCTGTGGCAAATCTGTAGTGTGGCGCACGCGAAGCCCGGTGTTGACGAGCCTAGTGAAGCTTTTCGCTTCAAAAGTCGACGTCGTTCCCGTTATACCAAACCCAAGTGCTGAGCAATGGGAGGGTATGCTCTCCAGCGAATGCCGCGATGACCACATCGGTCTGATACGGCGAGCTCAGCTGACGGCACCATCCAGCGGAGCGCTGGAATAGGGACAACCGACCGTTGCGGAGATGGGCTCACCTCAACCGCATAAAAGCACTCACGCTAGAGCTCAATAAAGTTATCCTATTCTATCAGCAGTACTTAAGCCGCAGCTATTTTTTTAAGCGACAAGCTTCACTACGCTAGTTAACACCGCGCTTCGCGAAGCCTGCGTATGTCGGAGCACGAGTGACCTCAGGCACGGCGCAGGTGGCCGCTGCCGACTCCGTCGCCTGGTTCCATCCGTTTGTTTCTCTCTCGCGCGCGCTCCCTAGTCACTACTGCGCATGCGCCACTAGTAGCACCGAGTCACAGGCACTGTTCCGCCGCTGCGCAGCGCCGCGCCTTTCCTCAAAATCCAACTTTCAATTTTCAGTTTTCTCTTTCTTCTTTCCCTCCCTCCTTTGTCCCTTCCCTTACGGCACGGTTCGGGTGTACACCGAGATATGCGAGATGGCTAGCGTGCCATTTCCTTTCCTCAAAAACCAAACAAAACAAGTGAGCCGACGGCGTTCATAGCGTTCATTGACGTTGACAACTTAATTTCACGAAAATAAAGGCGCACAATCGGCTCCGTGGGTCAATTGGAGACCTTAATATCGCTTTCACTTTGTATATCCTGGACTAGCTGGGCTAGTCCACATTAATTTTTTAATGGATTTCCCAGACTCTCTGTCTACTGATGTCAGAGCGGTGCATCAGAGCTTAGCGTTACTAGGGAAGGCACCCGCACCTCCGCTACGGTACCACCACTTTCCTGTCTCCTTTCACTCCCTCCTTTATCCCTTCCCTTGTGGCGCGATTCGGGTGTGCACCGAGATAGGTGAGACAGTTACTGCGCCATTTCCTTTCCTCAAAAACCAATTTTCAATCTCCAGGCACTCGCAATACGGTCAATTTACGTGGCTGCCACCCACTAATCGCATAACAGCCGAAATGCTGGTTTGCGGCTTAACTGAATTCTTCTAATAAAAATTTCATGCAATGCTTTAAGTGCACTGCCAGTAAGGAAAGCAACAACGGCCTCTACAAAGCTGCAATAAATGCATAATTTAATTATGACAGGCAAGCCATCACTAATTCCAGCGCTAAATACGAATAGATATTGTAGAGTGCGTTGAGTCCACCGGCTCCAATTGCAGTCTGAACGGCAGTTTATTGCGTCCTCGATATGTTGTACATGACTGGTTTCAGCTGTTAGACGCGTACAAGAATCCAACGCGAACTCAGTGCGCACTCCATTCCGCGGTAAGAAGAACTTCATTACACCCAAAAAAAGAAAAAAAGCTATGTGGATTAGCTCAGCTAATCCAGGATATACACAGCGAAAGATGTCGGTGCTCACTGTGTTTATTGGCGTTGGCGTTGATAATGCTCTAGATAGCGGTGGATTTGAGCAAAGGAAGTGCGCATAACTGGCTCCCTGGATACATGTGGCGGTGGTGAGAGATGTGGCCTGGAATCATTAGCGCTGACAGCGTTGTGGCTGACATGCGGCACTGCAGCGTTCAGTTGGTGATCAATCTCTCCCGATCAACCTTTAACTGCATGCCACCTCCCAGCGTGGCAGGGAGGGCGCGCTGCTTATATATAGAGTGTGCGGAACGCAATCAAAGCAGGCTTTTGCAGTTGGACACGAACGCCACGTACATGAAAGCGAGATTGAGGTCTCCACTTACCCGCGGAGCCGATTGTGCGCCTTTCCTTTCGTGAAAATGAACGGCCTTTGCAAAGTTGTCAACGCCAATAAACTCTATGAAAGCCGTCGGCTCACTTGTTTGGTTTTGGGGGAAATGAAATGGCACAGTAACCGTCTCACATATCTCGGTGGACGCCCGAACCGCGCCTTAAAGGAAGGGATAAAGGAGGTAGGGAAAGAAGAGAAAACTGATCATTGAAAGTAGGATTTTGAGGCAAGGCGCGGCGCTGCAGCGCGGTACACCTGTGGCTCGGTGCTACCAGGGGCGCATGCGCAGTAGTAACTAGGGAGTGAGAGAGAGAGAGAAACGCGGCAGCGGCGAAAGGTCAGGCGACGGAGTCGGCGGCGGCCACCTGCGCCGTGCGTAACGTCACTCGTGCTCTGACATACGCCGGTTCGCGCGAAGCGCGGTGCTGACTAGCGTACTGAAGCTTTTCGATTCAAAAGCGCTTCGCGGAGTAGGGGTTAGCACGCTGCCTTGAAAAGGGCATGTCCGTCCGGGAGATGAGTTGGGGAGATACGAGACTTTAAAGGAGAGAGGGGATGGGGCCGGAACATGTGAAAGAGGTTTGGAATTCTCGGAGAATTAGTCATAAGCAGTTTTGAAGGCAAGGGTGTGGAAAACACGGAAGCGTCAAAGTATTCTTGCAAAGCCCCAGGAGAAGCATCATAAAACAATAAATAAAATGTTATGCAAGCAAATTCGCATACGGGACATGTGGCAAACAAGCTAGGTTAACATGCGTCTAACACCATTTGTCAGTAGATTTATTCGCTGGTCGTCGAAGAATCCTCCAACTTTTTGTTGGTGTGGAAATTTCACGCAAACAGCTAAAACAAACAGAACCGTGTTGAACTGTGGCTCGAAACTATTTCCGATGCTTTTCATCAATAAAGGTAATGTTCGAAGGCAAAAAAATCAATTTTCGAGCAAATAAGTAAAGACGTCACCAAGAGCTATAGCCCTCAATGCAAATTACGCAACAGAACAATAAAATGCACAAAAAACAACATTTTTGAAACATTACGGTCTGCAGAAAACGAAGGAAAAAGCAAATCAAAAAACACAGGGCAAGGCGCGATCACAGGGAACGACGTACGGAAGTGTAGGAATCTCTTACCACGTGATCGCGTGCGTTTATGAAGCGGCGGCCTAATATTTCGCGCGTGCGCAACTTATAATTGCTCGAGGCCACTGCTTCGTTTCTGAACGTTACCATAATTGCGCGCAAAGTCGGCTTAGGGAATGCACTTGCACTATGCTATTACGTTTGGTTTAGGATCTCCATTAAGCAGACACCCGCTGCTCAGTGTGGCAGTGAATTCTCTAGTGTGAAGCAAAAAAATCACTTTTTTAATAAAAAAAAATTATGAAATGAAAGTCATTCGATTTTTTTTAGAAGGAAGCCCTCTTTTGCTGGTCTTCAGATACTCGCGCAAGCAGAGCGTGCAAAAACGCTTTCAAATACATAAATTCCTTAAAATAGGCGGGTTATTATGCCCAGAAATCGGACAAAGGCCACAGCGTGAGCTCTGTCTGTTCACTTCTAAAAAAAGTATATTTTCTTATTAGCGGCTTCGCTAAGCCATATATAGTTAAACGAATCATTAAAACTGGGTTATGCCAACGCGCATTCGTTATTTACTAAATTTATGAGACATTCTAAAAGACATTTTAGTGGTTAGTTGCAGCGAACGGACAGAACAAAAGTCGATTGCAGCAACATCAATGCTATACAGCGAGCGAATGCGTTTGGAATGCTTCCGAATGCGTTTGAAAATTGTTGCGAAGCACCAATTAGAACTCAACTGGTCAGCAACGGAGCCCGCGGCAGACGTGGCCGCGCCGCGCCTCGACGGCGTAGACATATACTCCTTTAGTTTCTCCTGTACTAGAGCTCCCTCTGGCCGGCGCGATCTGCCGACAGCTTCGGTTTCATTCTTTTTTTCTTCCATAACTATCCTCTTTCTCCGACTGCGCAGTCGGAAAATATTCGTTGTTTATCCAACTTGACGCATATACTGCGAAAGTATTCGGTAAGAAAAAGATGAATAAACTTCAAATTTTTGAACTCGCACAAACCCAGCCCAGGAGCTCAAACGAGTTTTAGCGCGTTCGAAATTTATAGACTGCCGAGATGGTACTCAACAAAAAATCAATCTTCTACCCAGTATAATAAATGGTACAATGTTCACCAACATCCGCCATATACTTTTAACATTGGATAAGGGGTGGCAAGCCAAGGCCAATATAGCCAGGTTTAAAAAATGGCTTAGCCAATTATGGCAAAGACTGGAAGAACTCTGGCTAACATGGCCCACAATAGCCAGGTTTCGAAAATGGTTCAGCCAATTCTGGCAAAGACTGGGAGAACTCTGGCTAACATGGCCTATGGTAGCCATGATTTGATGACGGCGCAACCAATATCAGATGCTCATTGGCAACTCTGGGCCTATTTAGGGCCACGCTTTGGCAGTGGCTTTCCAATATTGGCCCGCTGTCATGTGCTACCTGGGAACTGGTTGGCAGCGGTTGGATCGACCATGCGGCGTGGTGTTGCTTCTGTGGCTGAATGCTTGAACTTTAGAACTTTACTTGAGATTCGCCAGGCTTCAGGTGTTTTGGTTAATACATTGAACTGCTGGGAATCGAGGGAAATTGATCAGTGAGACGAGTGTGTACGTGTAGCTCACGTCAACAGTTGTTCAGCAAAGTCAAGGCTCAGAGCAGCACACATGGATCTAATGAAGCTGCTAAGGACAGATTTGCTGTCATTGTGCGAAGAGTTGGGTGTAGATGTAGGGGTTACGATCAAAAAGTCGGACATTTGCAAATTGCTCTTGGAAACCGCCGAGGAAGGAATAATTAGCGATACGTGGGAACTCCTCGAAGCAGAGCGAAAGAAAAAGGAAGATGAGCGAAAAAAAAAAGGAACGATGGCGAGCGGCAGAGCAAGAGGAGCGGGAGCTCAGATGGTTGCAGCTCGCGTATGAACAAAATGAACTGGAATACGAGAGCTCGAGAGGCGCGACTCCAGAGAGAGTCAGGCCGAATCGTTTCAGTTGGACAGATGTGACGCCGTAAGAACGGATTGTGGAACGGCGCACAACCTGCGTGAAGACTGAAGGCAAAGGACGAAAGCTCAATTGCAGACGAGCAGGGCGTTTTAGGGACAAGCGCTCAGGCCGATAAGCGGGCGGTGGAGGACTGCCTTCAGGAAAGCGAACTGCCCAGCTCGGGGGCAGGGGAATTCGTACGTCTGTCAGCAGTGTGGAGCTAACACTGAGCCGCGAAGGCAAAGCGGCTAGTTTGCAATTGGAAGATAGTCTCCGAGGTGCCCCTGAAAAACTAGATGAAGCTAGTTGTGGTCAGGAGACGCAAACACAAGTGTCAAGGCGTAAAAAAGGAATAGGGCAAGGACCAAGAAAAAGCGGTTGAAATGTCAAAAACTAAAATTACCTGCGCAGACAGGTGCCAATGTTAGCGCACATGGAAATGCGGCAGAAGGGAAATAAAAACCTTCCCGTATTGGATCCTTGTAATCTTGCAGCTAAAGTTACTGGTCAGGCGGGATGCGCAAGTGGTTCTAAAGTTGACCGCAGTAACAGAAAGAGAAAACCGCATTTTGCAAGCAGGACAGGAGCGAGTTTCTGCAAAGGGCATTGGCCTGCGGGAAGACCCAGACCACTTCGACCTGACAGAAAGGCGGTAAGGAAGAAAGGAAATCTACCCGAAAGATCAGAACGCGCTAGATTGCGGGACACCCGGCACATGTGAGCACAGGGGTCGAGCAACAGAGACCACCCATGCAGGCGTGTTCAGCGCTGGCACTTGAAGGACTTCGCTTTCCGCACCATGTGCTATTCACTTAGGTGGAACTGCTGAGAGCTAGCAAGTTTTTTTGTGTTTGAAAATTTGGCACAGGTTTGCTTTTGTATCTCAAGTAGATTCAGACATGTAGGAGTTGGTCGAGATACCAAGTGCTGTTCGCTACATAACGGCAGTGTTGCTAATGTCAGGCGAAGGCAAAGAAAGCACGGATATTTGTGCCCATCTGAGTACTTGTGTTTAGCGGCGCTGGGTTACCTAGCCGATTTCGGTATTCAAAGATTAAGCAAACGAAGTGAGGCTGCAGAATTCTGCGGAGAACAGCTGTAGCAGCTTTCTGTAAAGGTGATGGTGACGAGGTGCATAATTGACTCATTGAGTTTAAGAGAAGTCTCTCGCCAGTACGGGAATGAGTAAGGATTGCGATGCGCAGTCGCATCTTTGTGAGTTCAACTCCAACAATTGATTATTAGACTTCAGCGTCAAGCTCCTTTGAAAAGAGCCAGTGGATTAATTTGACAGTGGGCCAAATTTTAAGCAGGCTATCGGTATTCTGATGGTATAAGGGGATCGGAGCTTTGGTTGATAAGGAATAGAGTTTCTAATCAAAAATTTGTAGGCTTTGACGCACCACCGCTTATTGTACAACTTGGCAGTCTGTCTTAGGCGACCTCAGATGAGACGCGGACGCGCGCTTGACCTATACTTCCGGGCAAAACTGAGGTGCCAGGTTTTTTGTTTTTTTTGCGTAGTGTATAGTCATTAACATTATTCTTGTTTCGCTTCCAAATTTGCCAGCCCTCTTCAAGTCGTGTACGGCGAATCGGGCTTTGGCAGCGAATTTGGCAGACATGGAAGCTGGTCTTAGTAGCCGAGACTATTGCTGTCAGCTAAAAAATCTGTTCTTACATTTATGTCTACAATCCAGTCGTATTGCATAACAGCCTGGCGGCTCTTGGGTGAATTTCGCGCATTGCCTGGGGATTGGCGCTATGTTGAGTGGTTGGTTTCGACTAATGCCTCTGTTGTACGACGTTTAGGACTCTGCTCTGTGCTCGCAGACAAGATCAAGAAGGGCCTCCTACGCTACAACTCAAGTCCATCTCTCCTCGGCTAGTGATTGTGACCACTGGCCGATCGAGATTCTCCTGGCCGCAGAGGAGCTGTTACGTTCAAAGAACGCCAACATGCCACAAATATTCGAGCGACTGGGAATCATCAATCGACGGAGGCTTCAAAGGGCCGTCGATGTGGTTGCGGCGCCACGAATGCAGGTGGCGGCATCTACAAGGGACCTTAACCCCCCCCCCCTCCCCCCCCCCCCAACCTGCTGTTTACGGGGGTGAAATGGTCATCCGCTGCCTGAGAGCGTTTTTCAGGTGCATGGTTGCCGTTCGTTCAAGACGCCGGACCCACCCAGGACATGACGACTTCGTTCTCCCGGAAGGGACGGCGGGGAGGCGGCAAGCGGCGCGGGGCAGCAAATGAGCCGCGGCAAACGCGGCCGTGTTTGACTAAGCCAACGACGCCGGAATGCTCGTGCTTCGTAAACGACCTCAAGTGTCTTCCCTTACATGGAACCATCTGCAAAGTGCAGCGGCAGCCTTTCGTTCCCACGGAGCGCTGTGAAGTGCAGGTGACCGACCTTCGACGCCGCTTGGGGGCCCCTTCGGGCTATTAATCACTGCTGCCTGGACATCACGGACCATAACTTGCCAGAAGTGGCGAGCGTGTGTGGTTGGGGACGTCCGGGAAGGCGGATCCTAAAGACTGGACACGTGATCGACATCACGCTGATTAGACGCATTTTTAATTAAATAAATTCCACAACTAGGGACCTGAAAACACTATTTAAGCAGCGATCTGGCATGTGATCAGCCAACTCCCGATTCACTATTGAACTATGTAAACATGTAAATAAACCCTTTTCAGTCTCTTCACCTCGAAGACCATCTCGTCTCTTCGTCACCCCACAACAGCAGTCTCCCGATCCGGAACCCGTGGACATCGACCTTGGCGAGAGACGGCCCAGGCGAACCAGGGGCCCGCATCTAACAACTGGTGTCAGCGGTGCGATCGAAGCGCAATCCCCCAACACCGGTGACCTGCTATGGGATAGAAGCCCCACCTCTAACAACTGGTGGCAGTGGTGGGATCAAAGCGCAATCCCCCAACACCGGTGGCCTGCTATGGGATAGAAGCCCCACCTCTAACACATGGCAGAGGCTGTGGGAAAATCATTTATTTTCAAGTTTGCTGCGTGACGATGATTCAGGTTGGACAACACAGCTGGGCAAGCTGCTGTAGCACGGCTAAGACATCCATAAAGTGCTTAACGGAGTTGTCCTCCTGTGAACTGATCAGTCATATCTGAAGTAATCGTTGCACTCCTCTTGCAAGAGTACTCTTCCACTGCACTCATATTCCTCCTTCAGCTCTTGCGCAATTACGTCACAATGCGTCGAGCCTGCAAAGATAGGCATGGTGTCATGATGAACCCAAATAAAAAATGTGGCAGTCACAGGACAAAAACAGAAATGATTAAATAACACTGAATTTTGTGAGGCACAGTCGGCGTGAAAGCACTCGACACACATTTTACAGGATAATTTGTAAGAACTAGCACATTTCTTGCACAAAGTTAAATTTAATTTGCCTTGTAACAATTTGGTAATTTTTAGTTTAATGCGCCGCTTAGCACCTCCAGTAAGATACTCAACGTGAAAAAAAGTAATGTGATATTGTAAGGAAATTAATGTATTATTTTGTTTTAATATCATAACTACGTATCTCTAAATTGAGAGCGCATTTTTTATTCGGGTAAAGATGCACAGGTTGTACCATCTCCTCCACACAGAGTCGAAACAACAGTTTTGAACAAAGCTCGTTTTTTTGGATGGGGTTCAAAATCAATACGCCGTGTGGAAAGAACTCAGTACACCTTTGTTTTTGTAAATCCAGCAGTTTATCTTAGTCGCTTCCATTGCATGTAATACAGATTCGAAACTGACTTGAAAACAACACAAAACACCCGTCTGACAGTCCAGAGTAATGCTTTTTTTTTTCATTGAGATCTTGGCAAAAGCTTTAACCATAAATTGCTAATTTTCTATTGAACCTGCAAGTGTGTTAGCAGAAGAGGAACAGCGCTGAAGTAATTAGTACACATATCCTTACCGACTGGTCTGTAGTGGAACCCAAAAGTGCTCCGATTCCTATCCTGCATAAGCTGTACATGACAAACGTATTCCTGAATGCATCGGATGTCAGGTCACATGAATTCAAACCTGCTGTTCGACAAAGTAGTGAATGTTTGGTGAATTCATTGCGCCAAAGACGAAAAATAATGTTCTTACCATTCGGGCAGGTCTGCACTGCGCACGACGTCAAGCCAGACATTTGGCAATGAGAGTAGATACATAGAAGTCGTCCTCGTGCTTTGTCTCGTTCTCTGTTCCTGCCGGAAAAAGTAAAGCCGCATGTAGTCAAAGCAACACTTACTCCCATAATCACATTCATTTCCGAACGTATCTGAAGATAAAATATTTGTAGTACTTACAAATAAGATATTGCAGGCCATGGTAGCAAACCGCGTCAGAGCTCTCATATAGTATCAGATGTGGGCTTTCGCTTGCGCAGACTACGAACGGAGCCAGCTCGAGTGTGCATGCTCTTTCGTCGCACTGGTTGTGCGGTTGGGCGCCGCCGTGCCAGGCAAGGCAACACTCGTCCAGTCAAGAATGTGTCGTGGCAATGCATAGCGCTGTGAAGAATGACAGGGGAGACGACGGTGATGGAGGAAGGAGGGGGTGGTGGCTGCAGGGGGGAGAGCAATATTTTTACACAGCTTTTGTGGTCGCAAAAAAGTTTCCAGCTGAAAGGTAGAGGAAAGAAGATCTTAGGCGGGGGCTTTGGGAAGGAGGGGGGGGGGGGGGGGGGGGGGGGGCACGAACGGCGCAGCGTGTAGCTGCGCACGGGAAAAACACCTAGGAGAAAGTGAGTAAAAAAATTAATATGGATTATCCCAGCTAATCCAGGATGTACAAAGCGAAAAGCGAGATTGAGGTCTCCACTGACCCACGGAGCCGGCTTTGCGCCTTTCATTTCGTGAAAATGAACGGAGTTTGCAAAGTTGTCAACGCCAATGAACTCCATGAACACCGTCGGCTCCCTTGTTTTGTTTGGTTTTTTATCATTTTGCCGCCGTTTAGCAAGGCGTGCCTCTCGTGATTCTGGCATTTCAGCCGCTTGTCTAGTCTTGCACTTTTCATATCTTCGCTGCTTTTGAGTCAACTCCCACGCTACCACTTCTGGGTCTTCTCCTACCACGGCGAAAGGTCAGACGACGGAGGCAGCGCGCGGTGGCGACGACGGCTGCGGCAGCAGCGGCCACCTGCGCTCCGCGTGACGTCACTCGGTTTCACGCATGCGCAGCTGTGGCAAATCTGTAGTGTGGCGCACGCGAAGCCCGGTGTTGACGAGCCTAGTGAAGCTTTTCGCTTCAAAAGTCGACGTCGTTCCCGTTATACCAAACCCAAGTGCTGAGCAATGGGAGGGTATGCTCTCCAGCGAATGCCGCGATGACCACATCGGTCTGATACGGCGAGCTCAGCTGACGGCACCATCCAGCGGAGCGCTGGAATAGGGACAACCGACCGTTGCGGAGATGGGCTCACCTCAACCGCATAAAAGCACTCACGCTAGAGCTCAATAAAGTTATCCTATTCTATCAGCAGTACTTAAGCCGCAGCTATTTTTTTAAGCGACAAGCTTCACTACGCTAGTTAACACCGCGCTTCGCGAAGCCTGCGTATGTCGGAGCACGAGTGACCTCAGGCACGGCGCAGGTGGCCGCTGCCGACTCCGTCGCCTGGTTCCATCCGTTTGTTTCTCTCTCGCGCGCGCTCCCTAGTCACTACTGCGCATGCGCCACTAGTAGCACCGAGTCACAGGCACTGTTCCGCCGCTGCGCAGCGCCGCGCCTTTCCTCAAAATCCAACTTTCAATTTTCAGTTTTCTCTTTCTTCTTTCCCTCCCTCCTTTGTCCCTTCCCTTACGGCGCGGTTCGGGTGTACACCGAGATATGCGAGACGGCTAGCGTGCCATTTCCTTTCCTCAAAAACCAAACAAAACAAGTGAGCCGACGGCGTTCATAGCGTTCATTGACGTTGAAAACTCAATTTCACGAAAATAAAGGCGCACAATCGGCTCCGTGGGTCAATTGGAGACCTTAATATCGCTTTCACTTTGTATATCCTGGACTAGCTGGGCTAGTCCACATTAATTTTTTAATGGATTTCCCAGACTCTCTTTCTACTGATGTCAGAGCGGTGCATCAGAGCTTAGCGTTACTAGGGAAGGCACCCGCACCTCCGCTACGGTACCACCACTTTCCTGTCTCCTTTCACTCCCTCCTTTATCCCTTCCCTTGCGGCGCGATTCGGGTGTGCACCGAGATAGGTGAGACAGTTACTGCGCCATTTCCTTTCCTCAAAAACCAATTTTCAATCTCCAGGCACTCGCAATACGGTCAATTTACGTGGCTGCCACCCACTAATCGCATAACAGCCGAAATGCTGGTTTGCGGCTTAACTGAATTCTTCTAATAAAAATTTCATGCAATGCTTTAAGTGCACTGCCAGTAAGGAAAGCAACAACGGCCTCTACAAAGCTGCAATAAATGCATAATTTAATTATGACAGGCAAGCCATCACTAATTCCAGCGCTAAATACGAATAGATATTGTAGAGTGCGTTGAGTCCACCGGCTCCAATTGCAGTCTGAACCATACTTTGCTGCGTCCTCGATATGTTGTACATGACTGGTTTCAGCTGTTAGACGCGTGGAAGAATCCAACGCGAACTCAGTGCGCACTCCATTCCGCGGTAAGAAGAACTTTATTACACCCAAAAAAAGAAAAAAAGCTATGTGGATTAGCTCAGCTAATCCAGGATATACACAGCGAAAGATGTCGGTGCTCACTGTGTTTATTGGCGTTGGCGTTGATAATGCTCTAGATAGCGGTGGATTTGAGCAAAGGAAGGGCGCATAACTGGCTCCCTGGATACATGTGGCGGTGGTGAGAGATGTGGCCTGGAATCATTAGCGCTGACAGCGTTGTGGCTGACATGCGGCACTGCAGCGTTCAGTTGGTGATCAATCTCTCCCGATCAACCTTTAACTGCATGCCACCTCCCAGCGTGGCAGGGAGGGCGCGCTGCTTATAGAGTGTGCGGAACGCAATCAAAGCAGGCTTTTGCAGTTGGACACGAACGCCACGTACATGAAAGCGAGATTGAGGTCTCCACTTACCCGCGGAGCCGATTGTGCGCCTTTCCTTTCGTGAAAATGAACGGCCTTTGCAAAGTTGTCAACGCCAATAAACTCTATGAAAGCCGTCGGCTCACTTGTTTGGTTTTGGGGGAAATGAAATGGCAAAGTAACCGTCTCACATACCTCGGTGGACGCCCGAACCGCGCCTTAAAGGAAGGGATAAAGGAGGTAGGGAAAGAAGAGAAAACTGATCATTGAAAGTAGGATTTTGAGGCAAGGCGCGGCGCTGCAGCGCGGTACACCTGTGGCTCGGTGCTACCAGGGGCGCATGCGCAGTAGTAACTAGGGAGTGAGAGAGAGAGAGAAACGCGGCAGCGGCGAAAGGTCAGGCGACGGAGTCGGCGGCGGCCACCTGCGCCGTGCGTAACGTCACTCGTGCTCTGACATACGCCGGTTCGCGCGAAGCGCGGTGCTGACTAGCGTACTGAAGCTTTTCGATTCAAAAGCGCTTCGCGGAGTAGGGGTTAGCACGCTGCCTTGAAAAGGGCATGTCCGTCCGGGAGATGAGTTGGGGAGATACGAGACTTTAAAGGAGAGAGGGGATGGGGCCGGAACATGTGAAAGAGGTTTGGAATTCTCGGAGAATTAGTCATAAGCAGTTTTGAAGGCAAGGGTGTGGAAAACACGGAAGCGTCAAAGTATTCTTGCAAAGCCCCGGCAGAAGCATCATAAAACAACAAATAAAATATTATGCAAGCAAATTCGCATACGGGACATGTGGCAAACAAGCTAGGTTAACATGCGTCTAACACCATTTGTCAGTAGATTTATTCGCTGGTCGTCGAAGAATCCTCCAACTTTTTGTTGGTGTGGAAATTTCACGCAAACAGCTAAAACAAACAGAACCGTGTTGAATTGTGGCTCGAAACTATTTCCGATGCTTTTCATCAATAAAGGTAATGTTCGAAGGCAAAAAAATCAATTTTCGAGCAAATAAGTAAATACGTCACCAAGAGCTATAGCCCTCAATGCAAATTACGCAACAGAACAATAAAATGCACAAAAAACAACATTTTTGAAACATTACGGTCTGCAGAAAACGAAGGAAAAAGCAAATCAAAAAACACAGGGCAAGGCGCGATCACAGGGAACGACGTACGGAAGTGTAGGAATCTCTTACCACGTGATCGCGTGCGTTTATGAAGCGGCGGCCTAATATTTCGCGCGTGCGCAACTTATAATTGCTCGAGGCCACTGCTTCGTTTCTGAACGTTACCATAATTGCGCGCAAAGTCGGCTTAGGGAATGCACTTGCACTATGCTATTACGTTTGGTTTAGGATCTCCATTAAGCAGACACCCGCTGCTCAGTGTGGCAGTGAATTCTCTAGTGTGAAGCAAAAAAATCACTTTTTTAATAAAAAAAAATTATGAAATGAAAGTCATTCGATTTTTTTTAGAAGGAAGCCCTCTTTTGCTGGTCTTCAGATACTCGCGCAAGCAGAGCGTGCAAAAACGCTTTCAAATACATAAATTCCTTAAAATAGGCGGGTTATTATGCCCAGAAATCGGACAAAGGCCACAGCGTGAGCTCTGTCTGTTCACTTCTAAAAAAAGTATATTTTCTTATTAGCGGCTTCGCTAAGCCATATATAGTTAAACGAATCATTAAAACTGGGTTATGCCAACGCGCATTCGTTAATTACTAAATTTATGAGACATTCTAAAAGACATTTTAGTGGTTAGTTGCAGCGAACGGACAGAACAAAAGTCGATTGCAGCAACATCAATGCTATACAGCGAGCGAATGCGTTTGGAATGCTTCCGAATGCGTTTGAAAATTGTTGCGAAGCACCAATTAGAACTCAACTGGTCAGCAACGGAGCCCGCGGCAGACGTGGCCGCGCCGCGCCTCGACGGCGTCGACATGCATATACTCCTCCTTTAGTTTCTCCTGTACTAGAGCTCCCTCTGGCCGGCGCGATCTGCTGACAGCTTCGGTTTCATTCTTTTTTCTTCCATAACTATCCTCTTTCTCCGACTGCGCAGTCGGAAAATATTCGTTGTTTATCCAACTTGACGCATATACTGCGAAAGTATTCGGTAAGAAAAAGATGAATAAACTTCAAATTTTTGAACTCGCACAAACCCAGCCCAGGAGCTCAAACGAGTTTTAGCGCGTTCGAAATTTATAGACTGCCGAGATGGTACTCAACAAAAAATCAATCTTCTACCCAGTATAATAAATGGTACAATGTTCACCAACATCCGCCATATACTTTTAACATTGGATAAGGGGTGGCAAGCCAAGGCCAATATAGCCAGGTTTCAAAAATGGCTTAGCCAATTATGGCAAAGACTGGGAGAACTCTGGCTAACATGGCCCACAATAGCCAGGTTTCGAAAATGGTTCAGCTAATTCTGGCAAAGACTCGGAGAACTCTGGCTAACATGGCCTATGGTAGCCATGATTTGATGACGGCGCAACCAATATCAGATGCTCATTGGCAACTCTGGGCCTATTTAGGGCCACGCTTTGGCAATGGCTTTCTAATATTGGCCCGCTGTCATGTGCTACCTGGGAACTGGTTGGCAGCGGTTGGATCGACCATGCGGCGTGGTGTTGCTTCTGTGGCTGAATGCTTGAACTTTAGAACTTTACTTGAGATTCGCCAGGCTTCAGGTGTTTGGGTTAATACATTGAACTGCTGGGAATCGAGGGAAATTGATCAGTGAGACGAGTGTGTACGTGTAGCTCACGTCAACAGTTGTTCAGCAAAGTCAAGGCTCAGAGCAGCACACATGGATCTAATGAAGCTGCTAAGGACAGATTTGCTGTCATTGTGCGAAGAGTTGGGTGTAGATGTAGGGGTTACGATCAAAAAGTCGGACATTTGCAAATTGCTCTTGGAAACCGCCGAGGAAGGAATAATTAGCGATACGTGGGAACTCCTCGAAGCAGAGCGAAAGAAAAAGGAAGATGAGCGAAAAAAAAAAAGGAACGATGGCGAGCGGCAGAGCAAGAGGAGCGGGAGCTCAGATGGTTGCAGCTCGCGTATGAACAAAATGAACTGGAATACGAGAGCTCGAGAGGCGCGACTCCAGAGAGAGTCAGGCCGAATCGTTTCAGTTGGAGAGATGTGACGCCGTAAGAACGGATTGTGGAACGGCGCACAACCTGCATGAAGACTGCGGAGCTGTAAGTGTGTTGAAACGCAGTATTGAAAGCCACGCTGAGACAAAGGACGAAAGCTCAATTGCAGACGAGCAGGGCGTTTTAGGGACAAGCGCCCAGGCCGATAAGTGGGCGGTGGAGGACTGCCTTCAGGAAAGCGAACTGCCCAGCTCGGGGGCAGGGGAATTCGTACGTCTGTCAGCAGTGTGGAGCTAACACTGAGCCGCGAAGGCAAAGCGGCTAGTTTGCAATTGGAAGATAGTCTCCGAGGTGCCCCTGAAAAACTAGATGAAGCTAGTTGTGGTCAGGAGACGCAAACACAAGTGTCAAGGCGTAAAAAAGGAATAGGGCAAGGACCAAGAAAAAGCGGTTGAAATGTCAAAAACTAAAATTACCTGCGCAGACAGGTGCCAATGTTAGCGCACATGGAAATGCGGCAGAAGGGAAATAAAAACCTTCCCGTACTGGACCTTGTAATCTTGCAGCTAAAGTTACTGGTCAGGCGGGACGCGCAAGTGGTTCTAAAGTTGACCGCAGTAACAGAAAGAGAAAACCGCATCTTGCAAGCAGGACAGGAGCGAGTTTCTGCAAAGGGCATTGGCCTGCGGGAAGACCCAGACCACTTCGACCTGACAGAAAGGCGGTAAGGAAGAAAGGAAATCTACCCGAAAGATCAGAACGCGCTAGATTGCGGGACACCCGGCACATGTGAGCACAGGGGTCGAGCAACAGAGACCACCCATGCAGGCGTGTTCAGCGCTGGCACTTGAAGGACTTCGCTTTCCGCACCATGTGCTATTCACTTAGGTGGAACTGCTGAGAGCTAGCAAGTTTTTTTGTGTTTGAAAATTTGCCACAGGTTTGCTTTTGTATCTTTAGTAGATTCAGAAATGTAGGAGTTGGTCGAGATACCAAGTGCTGTTCGCTACATAACGGCAGTGTTGCTAATGTCAGGCGAAGGCAAAGAAAGCACGGATATTTGAGCCCATCTGAGTACTTGTGTTTAGCGGCGCTGGGTTACCTAGCCGATTTCGGTATTCAAAGATTAAGCAAACGAAGTGAGGCTGCAGAATTCTGCGGAGAACAGCTGTAGCAGCTTTCTGTAAAGGTGATGGTGACGAGGTGCATAATTGGCTCATTGAGTTTAAGAGAAGTCTCTCGCCAGTATGGGAATGAGTAAGGATTGCGATGCGCAGTCGCATCTTTGTGAGTTCAACTCCAACAATTGATTATTAGACTTCAGCGTCAAGCTCCTTTGAAAAGAGCCAGTGGATTAATTTGACAGTGGGCCAAATTTTAAGCAGGCTATCGGTATTCTGATGGTATAAGGGGATCGGAGCTTTGGTTGATAAGGAATAGAGTTTCTAATCAAAAATTTGTAGGCTTTGACGCACCACCGCTTACTGTACAACTTGGCAGTCTGTCTTTGGCGACCTCAGATGAGACGCGGACGCTCGCTTGACCTATACTTTCGGGCAAAACTGAGGTGCCAGGTTTTTTTTTTTTTTGCGTAGTGTATAGTCATTAACATTATTCTTGTTTCGCTTCCAAATTTGCCAGCCCTCTTCAAGTCGTGTACGGCGAATCGGGCTTTGGCAGCGAATTTGGCAGACATGGAAGCTGGTCTTAGTAGCCGAGACTATTGCTGTCAGCTAAAAAATCTGTTCTTACATTTATGTCTACAATCCAGTCGTATTGCATAACAGCCTGGCGGCTCTTGGGTGAATTTCGCGCATTGCCTGGGGATTGGCGCTATGTTGAGTGGTTGGTTTCGACTAATGCCTCTGTTGTACGACGTTTAGGACTCTGCTCTGTGCTCGCAGAGAAGATCAAGAAGGGCCTCTTACGCTACAACTCAAGTCCATCTCTCCTCGGCTAGTGATTGTGACCACTGGCCGATCGAGATTCTCCTGGCCGCAGAGGAGCTGTTACGTTCAGAGAACGCCAACATGCCACGAATGTTCGAGCGACTGGGAATCATCAATCGACGGAGGCTTCAAAGGGCCGTCGATGTGGTGGCGGCGCCACGAATGCAGGTGGCGGCGTCTACAAGGGACCTTAACCCCCCCCCCTCCCCCCCCCCCCCCCCCCACCTGCTGTTTACGGGGGTGAAATGGTCATCCGCTGCCTGGGAGAGTTTTTCAGGTCCATGGTTGCCGTTCGTTCAAGACGCCGGACCCACCCAGGACATAACGACTTCGTTCTCCCGGAAGGGACGGCGTGGAGGCGGCAAGGGGCAAGCGGCTGCAAATGAGCCGTGGCAAATGCGGCCGTGTTTGACTAAGCCAACGACGCCGGAATGCTCGTGCTTCGTAAGCGACCTCAAGTGCCTTCCCTTACATGGAACCATCTGCAAAGTGCAGCGGCAGCCTTTCGTTCCCACGGAGCGCTGTGAAGTGCAGGTGACCGACCTTCGACGCCGCTTGGGGGCCCCTTCGGGCTATTAATCACTGCTGCCTGGACATCACGGACCATAACTTGCCAGAAGTGGCGAGCGTGTGTGGTTGGGGACGTCCGGGAAGGCGGATCCTAAAGACTGGACACGTGATCGACATCACGTTGATTAGACGCATTTTTAATTAAATAAATTCCACAACTAGGAACCTGGGGACCCTATTTAAGCAGCAATCTGGCATGTGATCAGCCAACTCCCGATTCACTATTGAACTATGTAAACATGTAAATAAACCCTTTTCAGTCTCTTCACCTCGAAGACCATCTCGTCTCTTCGTCACCCCACAACAGCAGTCTCCCGATCCGGAACCCGTGGACATCGACCTTGGCGAGAGACGGCCCAGGCGAACCAGTGGCCCGCATCTAACAACTAGTGGCAGCGGTGGGATCGAAGCGCAATTCCCCAACGCCGGTGGCCTGCTATGGGATAGAAGCCCCACCTCTAACAGCTGGTGGCAGCGGTGGGATCGAAGCGCAATTCCCCAACGCCGGTGGCCTGCTATGAGATAGAAGCCCCACCTCTAACAACTGGTGGCAGCGGTGGGATCGAAGCGCAATCCCCCACCACGGGTGGCCTGCTGTGGGATAGAAGTCCCACCTCTAACAACTGGTGGCAGCGGTGGGATCGAAGCGCAATCGCCCGACACCGTGGCCGCTATGGGATAGAAGCCCCACCTCTAACAACTGGAGGCAGTGGTGGGATCGAAGCGCAATCCCCCACCATGGGTGGCCTGCTATGGGATAGAAGCCCCACCTCTAACAATTGGTGGCAGCCGTGGGATCGAAGCGCAATTCCCCAACACCTGTGGCCTGCTATGGGATAGAAGCCCCACCTCTAACAACTGTTGGCAGCCATGGGATCGAAGCGCAATCCCCCAACACCGGTGGCGTGCTATGGGATAGCTCACCTCTAACAACTGGTGGCAGCGGTGGGATCGAAGCGCAATCCCCCACCACGGATGCCCTGCTATGGGAAAGAAGCCCCACCTCTAACAACTGGTGGCAGCCGTGGGATCGAAGTGCAATTCTCCAACACTGGTGGCCTGCTATGGGATAGAAGCCCCACCTCTAACAACTAGTGGCAGCGGTGGGATCGAAGCGCAATTCCCCAACACCGGTGGCCTGCTATGGGATAGAAGCCCCACCTCTAACAACTGGTGGCAGCGGTGGGATTGAAGCGCAATCCCCCACCACGGGTGGCCCGCTATGGGATAGAAGCCCCACCTCTAACAACTGGTGGCCTGCTATGGGATAGAAGCCCCACCCCTAACAACTGGTGGCAGCGGTGGGATCGAAACGCAATCCCCCAACACCGGTGGCCTGCTATGGGATAGAAGCCCCACCTCTAACACTCTGTAGTGCACTTTCCGTGCCCCAGATGGCTCCTTGCTCTATGTGCCTGTGGCTGGCAATGCATCCTCAGGGTGCCCCGCTCAGGCAACGTGTTCGTGGCCGGCAGTTAGGCGTGGAGTCGTGCCCACGTTTTGTAGACTTTTTGTATATTTTTATGTCTCCGAGGAGCGCGCTTACCCGCGCTTATTATCCCAACGAGCTTAATCCGCCACCCTTTTCCAACGACAATGCCCAAACTCACTGAATGCAGCGACACAGCAACGCAGACAGCCAGCTTTTCCCCTCTAGTATTCGACGGCAGCGCCTCCCATCGAAACCTGCTTCCCTCTTGCCACTACAAAGCCTTCTAGAACACTGTACTCGCTGCTTGGGTAGTAGACGACGCACGTGAGCGTATATATCGTAAAGCGACCGTAGCACCACCGCCAAGACAATGATCGCATAGGCCCACCGCTCCCATAAGCAAAACTGACCTTATCTAAAAACGTTGGTTTGGGCCTCTATATTCTTCCTCCATGGTCCGCCAGAGGGTGTCGGGTCGGCACACTACCCAGTATATTCTAGGCACTGCAGCTAGTGTAGTCATGAGCCCCCTTCTCCTTACTCTTGTGGTTTTGCAGTCACTTCTAGTGCCGCCAGAGGGGTAGTGTGTCAAGTTTCTTGGGTATGTTAAACAAGGAACCCGTTTGGGTTAAGAAGCGCCATCTACCGACTTGGTCAATAAATCCAATTTCACTTTCTTTTGACAACCCCGGTTCTATGGCTCAACATTTTCCAGAGAAGGTGTGCAGCACTGGCCCAACGCCATTGCTCTATGCTGCCGCTGTTCAGCCGCAACTTCTAAGGCTTTCAAATATACCTTGGAGGACGTATTTACTCCACTATTCAGTAGAAGCCAAGAACATGAGGCTATGACTTCCACAAGTGAAATCTTCACATATGCGAGCAGACATAACAGGTTTGGAAACTCATGGCTCACGCACTCTGCTTTGCTTATATAGCAGAGCCACAGGAAGCCCTCCAAGCGTAGGAGGCAGGCTCACCAAATCAACCCCTGGTGCTTCAGTGACACACATAAGACGTTTGTAGCAAGACCAAGCAGCACTGGGCTTTGTGCGTTTATGCGCCTGCAGCCAGATGCGATGCAGGTGGATCAATGTTTTTCCTAACCCTTTTGGCACGCACATAGAGCTCCAGCTGAATTAACTGCCGAAAAAAGTTCACAATCACCAATGCGAAATCAACATGATCACCTTTAATATGTGTGGGGTGCCAGAAAGTACAAAGTGATCAATTACATAAGCAAACCGATACTCCAAGAACATCTCAGCCCTCCACTGCACAAGCTTAAGTGGTACACAAATCTACTGACGCAATACCCTACTTACCAGAGGGACGCACACACAGGTGACATTGGCATCGCTGGCCAGTCTGTGCATGATCTAGAAAATACATGCATAAAATAGACACACTGTTGGAATGCAACGTCCCAGTAAGATATGCAGTCCTTTTTCACTGTGTGCTGAAGCTTGATTTCGGCCATTACAAAACAAATTATTACTGCGCCATGAGCGTAGTATTCTAATGCATGCTGCATGATGGAATCAGGCTCAACACACTGTCCTCGCCCCAGCTGAGTAGGCATGCACCATGCAACTGTACACCAAACCCCATCAGTGGGTTTGGTGTACATGTACTAGAACTCTGAAGAAAAGCTGCAGAAAAATCAGACTGGCCAGAGATTGCACAGTTAAAACGTTGCCCTTTATTTTCACCACTTTCAACTGCTTTTCAAGCAAATAATGCCAATAAAAATATCTGGCAGTCTAATCTAATGACACAATCGGCACAACTGGATAGGACACATGCCTGGCATATTGTCACCACTTCGCACGCCGAATTTTGTGACACGCATTAAGGCTAAAGTAGCCAGTCACAAAAACAAAATAGGTTATATTAATACTATATAGTGTATGTATGTCTGTATATGTATGTATTTATGTATGTATGCATATATATATACACACATGCATAATAACTTACATAACTAGTACAACTATCCCAATGAAAAATGAACAGCAGCAATTTGGATGAAAGGACACAGCTGCAGAGGAATGCAAGAGTTTAGTGGGAATGTGACCAGCTAGCAGGAATGCCTCATCTCTAGCGACAACTACATCCGTCAGTCAAGGCATATTTTCCAGATTTCCCAAGAAGGTCCACCCAAGGATCACCTCAAAAGCATTGCAGGCACTTCAGATGGCACAGCAGTAGTAGCAGCGGCAGGTCACAACAGCTTTATTTGCTCTTAAGTCAACAGGAGCTTCTTTTATTAAACCTCACAACACAGAACTATGAACAGTTGAAGTTACAGCGCCTCCATGAATGGACAGGCAGCACACTTACAATAAGACAGGTGACACCAACAAAAGAGAGGACTTCAAAAACAGCTATACACTACAAAAAATAAGCCTCGGAACTTCAGCTGTCCTTCAAACGACAGAGCATCTAGTCATTTCCCTCACTGCATGCATAGAGACACAGCAGAGGTAAAGGCAACACCAGAAAAAAATTAAACTGAGCCCCTTAAAGTAACAAACTGCTTCAGTCATCGTTTCAGTTGCTACTATGACTGATGGTCATGCAATACAAGTAAGAAAAAACAAACTATGCCACAGTCAAGGAAAAAAAACTAAACACACCTAACAAAAACAGGACATCACCAGGACATAAGATGCAAATGATGCAACTTTTCAAAAAATATAATGAAGAGTTTTCTATAGGTAACTTGCAAAAAAAAAACGAAAAGCAACACAAATACAACCATTAAGGGTTGAAGATGAACTTGTAACAACTTGCTGCTTTTCTGATTGCCTAGAGTAATACCTCCTTTCAGAAAAACTTCAAATAGTACCTCACATTAAAAACTACACTCTCTTTGCTACAGCAAACCTGCTAGACGGTGATGCAGAGCACTCCAGCACAGTACAGCAAGAGGGCACACGGAAGCCGGAAGCACATACACACACATACATGCACGCATACACCCATACATGCGATGGGTAAAGCACAGGCTACTTTTTACACAACTGTGTATGATCGCACAAAAAATAAGAGGCTTTGCTTCGTAAAAACAAGTGAAAAGCTGTGTCCATGTGAAACATTAACACAGCCTGATCAACCATACAGGCATTAACACTCTTCAAAACATATCTGCACTGAACTCCTGTTTCATGAAACCAAACATTTTACATACATATAAAAGGGGAAAAAAAAACAGCACAGAACTATTTATATGCTACCAAGCAAAACCGAAAATGACGGTTACAGTCTTTGAAGAACCACGTTGCTCATTCAAAAGAGACAAACACAGGAAAAGGCCAAGAAGACGGAAAGAGCTCTTACCATCTTCTTGGCCTTTTCCTGTGTTTGTCTCTTTCGAATGCGCAACGTGGTTCTTCAAAGCAATGCACCAACTAGCCCTACAAGAAGTTCTTTCAAACTAACTGTTACAGTCACCCTGAACTCAAAGATCAATGCATATTAGAGATATATATGTCAAGAGCTGCAATTAATATCTGGTGAAATATCCCAAACTTTTTTTTTTGTCCATATCATATACAACTAACAAAGGACGTGGTGCCTGGTTAGTTAGGATGACACACAAGTGCTACTTAAAATTAAACACTGAATTGAGGAGGTGGCATCCTCACAGTGTGTGCTGCTACTGACAAGGTGTTTGCTAAGTCTTGTTCAAATAAGAAATTTTTCTTTTCATTTTGCTAGCAGTGCACTGCTTTCCAGGCTGCTGCAGCATGACATCCTGCATCAAATAAAAAATGGACCGCCACTGCATGAACATTCTCCCACAACTGTCCCCCTGGCACAACTGGGCACGCCATGTGCAGTCTTAACAGCACAATGCCCAGCTGCTAGGTGACACAGTGATGCATTTTGGGTGGTACTCATGCACCCTGGGCATCTTCGTCCTTGACAGTACATACATGATGTGTGTACCAGTATGTACACAATGATGAACTAACATTTAACAGAAAGCAGCATTTGTGTGATATCCTCTTTTCATTTGTCATACTACACTTAAAAAAGGATCCCGTTAGAAGGATAACAAACAAGAAACAAATGCAAATGCAGCCATTGTTATGAGCTGCACAAAAAAAGAAAAAAAGGCAAACAGCACATAATGAATTTTTAAGCAAGCTTTCTGTCATGCTAGAATAAAACACTAAAGCTTTAAACTCTAAATGAGCATAAAATATTACAGCTTTTTTTTTTTTATGCCACTCTGTGGTTTAACCTCTTGGAGAATAATGACCACCATAAGGGCTACAACAGTAACAGGAAAAAAAAAAAGAAGAATTATGGTCATACAATAAAACAAAACCAACAAATGATAACTTTTGCACACTAGTGTAATGAGCTGTTTCTGTGCGTACGCAATGTAAATGATGACGCGCTCCCTCCACACTGACATACCGTAGTATTCCAGGCAAAAGGGTTTTCTTCTATCTGAAATTTCCCCAAAAAAACGCACAACTGGCTCAGCTTTCTCCAGGAAGAAGATGCAATGAAAAAAAAATTGATGCAGTTTTGCGGGGCTTGCAGCACACAGCCGGTACAGCCATGTGTAACAGAATTACTCCAAATGTAAATAAAACAAACAGTGCATGAAAACACAGATGAGAGATGTCAACCCACCAGAAACTGGACAATGAAAGTATCTTAAATATAACTATGAAAAGTGTCACCTCCCCATTCCCCCCTTCAGTTGTCCGAACTGCTGCCTCCACCACAAACATCCTGGCGTTCCTTCATTACAGTCTGAATTTTCTTGAAGAAACACCTCTTTGTAGCAGGGGATTCATCCTCCGAGTTGTCATCCTCATGCAAGATGCGCTTGCTCACGCTGTCGCTGCTTGATACCAAACGGTTGATCACACGCAGATCCTGCAGTTTTTGTACCACAGTGACAAGGCAAATGAAAACCCAAAACACATCAACACATTATTACTGTGAACAATGAAAATTCCACAAATGTGTGTACACCTATGACTGTACATATTCATAGTAATGTACATCCTTAAGAGGTAACTAATTAAAAGGCGGTTGCACATTGATGAAGCACAAAGTGATTAACTAATGCATTTTGCTGCTGAAAGTTCAGCTCCTGTTCAATTGCAAGCGAGCGAGGTAATGTTGACCACCTTCTACAAAGCAGAATTTTGCACGCATGCATCCATGTCATTTTGTAGTTTTATTAAGCTGCATGCTTTCCGTCAGCCTAAAATGTTCTTGATTCATTAAAAGGGACACTAAAGAGATTGAAGGAAGCAAGAAGCAATGCTATACTAATACTAATAGACTATTCTTTAAGAATGCTGCCAGCAAGCACCCCTACATGCCAAAGTGCCTGTATTGCTGAGAAAATCAAAAACAAGGTTCATAGAAGCTCCAGCGAAACATTTTCAAGCATATACGGTACATCCAAATAAACAAATGCCCAATGCCATATACAGTAGAACCCCGCTGTTACGTTCCTCACTGCTGCGTTTTCCCGGCTGTTCCGTCGTTTTCGTCCGGTCCCGGCATCAGCATAGCTCCCATAGGATCCAATGTATTGGGTACCCCGCTGTTACGTTGTAGCTGTGAAAACGTTCCCGCATGATACGCCGCAACCTGGCACCCCGAACCCGGCCGGGCAATGCGCGCCAACCGCCATTTTGACGAGTCTTGGCCAGGCTTGGCTACAGAATTGGCTACAAGACCATGGCCTCCGAGATCACCCCCTTGCACGCGTATGGGTAATCTCGGAGGCCATAAAAAGCCGCACGCGAGTTGGAGAGATTGCCACTAGATGGCCACTGCCTCGTCAGCCGAAGCGAGTAAAACCCGCGGGCCCGCAGCAATCCAGTCTTTCTTGTTTGTGCGGTTCAACCCATCCGAGTCGTCCGTGTCCTTCCGTCAACAGCTAAGCTGCCTACGCCTTGTCAGGCCTCGTTAATCCAGTCTTTCTTGTTTGTGCGGTTCAACCCATCCGAGTCGTCCGTGTCCTCCCGCCAACACCTAGGCTGCCTACGCCTCGTCGGGCCTCGCTAACACCGCGAGCGATTTGTCGTCCTTTGATGGCGTCGCGCAAGCGCAAGGCGCTTTCCCTCGAGGAAAAGCTGGATGTTCTCAACGCAGTCGACAGGCAGCCAGGGCGGAAAAGAGTCGACATCGCCAAGGATCTTGGTCTGCCACCCTCGACGCTTAACAGCATCGTCTCGAAGCGTGCAGAGATACAAGGGAATGACGCACTCTTCGGCCCGAAAGCTAAGCAGGCTCGTGGCGCCAAGTATGGAAACCTCGACGAGTTGCTTCTTACTTGGTTTAAACAAGCTCGCGCTGCCGGTGTTAACTTCGACGGCAGCATTTTGCGCGAGAAGGCGATGGAAATAGCCGACCGACTGGGCATCAGTGACTTTGCGGCGTCAAATGGCTGGATCGACCGTTTCCGGAAGAGGCACGGCGTCGAGTATAAGACGGTATCCGGGGAAGCAGCAAGTGTAAACTTTGAAACAGTCGACGATTGGAAGGCCACACTATCTGCCATAATTGAGGGGTATGAGCCTCGTGACATTTACAATGCCGATGAAACGGGTCTTTTCTTTCGGGTGCAGCCATCCAAGTCGTTAAGCCTGAAGGGCGAAGCATGCCACGGAGGCAAATGCAGCAAAGAACGATTGACGGTGCTCCTTTGCTGCAACATGGATGGCTCGTACAAGCTGAAGCCATGGGTAATCGGAAAATACCGAAACCCACGGTGCTTAAAGAACATTCGCCTGCTGCCATGTCACTATAGAAGCAACAGTCGTGCATGGATGACGGGTTCTTTGTTTGAAGAATTTCTTCGTTACTTCGACAACAAGATGGGCTCCCAGTGCAGGAGTGTTGTCCTTTTTCTGGAAAATTGTGCTGCCCACCCGAGAGACCCGTCGTTCCTTCGGAACGTTAAGCTTGTTTTTTTCCTGCAAACACTACAAGCCACTTGCAGCCGTTGGATGCCGGCGTCATAAAGAACTTAAAGCACTCGTACAGGAAGTCCATCGTAAAGCGCTGTCTGGCGCGTATTGATCGCGGACAGCAGTCTACGATCGTTTCAATACTGGATGCTATGCCCTACGTCGCTTCAGCGTGGACTGCAGTGAGCGCGTCAACTGCACAGCATTGCTTCGCACGGTGTGGCTTTCGCATGGACGGCGGAGAGGAAACTGCCACGGAAGCTGAAGAGACGGAAGCAGCCTCTCATGATCAAAAGCTGAGTGAAGCTTTGAATGCGCTGGGTGCCACGGGAGTCACGTATGACGACTACGTCGCCGTGGATGCTGCTGTCGTGACATCCGAGTGTCAGAGTATCGCCGAGATCGTTGCAGACTTGGTCGCGAGTGAAGCCTCAGACTGTGATGACGACGAGGAGCACGAGCCGCATGATTCCGGGGAGTTGGCGGACCCGAGCTTTGGAGAAGCCGTCGCGGCTCTGGACCTCCTCCACAGGTACGTCGCACCTCAAAGCGACGCTGTGAGCAATGCGGCTTTCCAGGCCATCGAGAAACGCGTGGTGTTTTCCAGCGAGCGGAAAAAACGGCAATCGACCATTCTCAATTTTTTTAAGACCTAAGCTCACTTGATGTCGAAATAAAATGTTTCAAGGCAAAGCTGCACTGTTTTCATTAATTTTCGGACCTTTCCTCACTGTTGCGTTTTCCCGGCTGTAACGTTTTTTTTTCGCGGTCCGGTGAAAAACATATGAACGGGGTTCCACTGTACTTGCATAGGTGTTGGCTGGGACTCCACTGGCAGACCAAACCATTCGGGTTTCAAAATAAACAGTGTCAAATTAAGAGGTTTTACTGCACTGCAATGACTACCCCAGAAGAGTCTCACCTTGGCTGGGCTTTGGCTGAAGTGATAAGTATGGTGCTTTGGTGACACAGGGTAGCAACCGGCTTTGAGTGGTGACACGAAGACTTTCCTGTTGTGTGAAACCTGGCGCCTTGGTGAGTTGACCATACATTTAGCTCGTGGCAACGGTGTCAAGCCAACATTTTCATTCTGCAATAAGACATATAGATCCACATTCAGATTACAAGCATTCATATTGAGTGAATGCTAAAAACAACTGAAACAATGCCTATGCTCTCAATTCCAACGTCCCTATTCACACGACTCACTATGCTGCAAAGGTCACCTAGTAACACATTATGCATGGTGCAAGAAAGCTGAAATACCTTGCTTGAGTCCGGAGAGAATTTAATGGCAAATGAAGTCATCCTTTTTCGATAGATCTGCAAACGAAGCACATCAAAGGTCAATGATTTCAAATTCACAAGAAAGTTTATAACCAGACTATGAAAATATAAAACTTGAGCCCTCCAGAAGCAAATTCCCTCCAACACATAGTGGACCAATGTTCAAATGGCAGATAAAACACATCCCATCCAAAGCCCTCAATACCTGAACTTGTAAACCACGATTTCAAGAAATGTCTACCCACCCATCTAACCTACCCAACGAATAAAATATAACAACTTTTATTAAACAGTGACATAAATAACGCTGATATATAATATTTATGATAGTCAATAAAACACTTGTTTCATTATACTTTCAGTATAATTACAGTTTATGGGGGTTTAATGTTCCAAAGCAACTCAGGCTATAAGGGACGCTGCAGTGAAGGGGCCCGGAAATTTTGACCACCTGGGGTTAGCATGCACTGACATCGAACAGTACACGGCCTAACTAAACTGGTGATTAAAAATTGCCTAATTTAAGTATAATTAGGCAACTTTTAATCACCAATTTAGTTACAATGCAATCAATTAGAAAGCTCCAAGGATTAACAACAAAGCTAGACTAGACAGTGCATGGATACTTTTCTTGGCAAAAAAAAATAAAGCCCATGAGGCTGAAAAAAAATACCAGGTAGCATAAACACATACCACAATTACAGTGGTTTCAAACATGCATAACAACTAACAGGCTTTGATTCTGGCTTGTAAGACACCGATTCAGGTTCAGGACGGCCTGAAGATATACACTGAAAAATGTGGATGCGCCATGGGAAGAGTACAGGTGCTCACACTTGCTGAAATAATATCGCATTGGTCTTTGCTCTTAAGGAAGGATGAGGGCCTTAAAATATTTTTTATTTGTTAACATATTTTGCTGAAACTTAGCACGCAGGCATATAATAGAATGCTGTTTTCGAATATACATTTAGATTTCAAATACCTCACCTGGAAGGAAATACATGGCAAAATAACACATCCTAATGAGGTCATTTTTGGCAGGCCTTTATGATAATTTCTCAGTTAAAAAAAGCTTTTATAAGAATAAGCACACATTTTCAAATGCCCATCATGCCCATCACACATTCTATAGCTAACAAAATGCCTATCAAGCCATTCTGTTGGTCATAAATAAATAACAAAGTCAGAAAGAAAACACAGTGGCAGTAATTAGCCCACACTTAAAGACCTAACTGCTAATCCATTACGTTTAAAGGACGAAGGAAAGCTTTACGATGTGTGGTGGACCTTCGGAAATGTCTACATACTAAAACGATTTTTGAACTGAAAAATCATCATAAAAGCCTGTAAGAAATGGCCTAATTGGGATGTTATTTGCCATATAATTCCTTCAAGGCGAGATATTTGAAATCAACATTCTACGATACACCTGCATGCCAAGTTTCAGCAAGTTATGTTGACAAATAAAGTTTTTAAGATCCTCATTGCCCATTAATGTTGCCGATTCACTACAACACCTTTCACTTCGGTGCACCGAGAAAACAAGCACAGATACCTTTTCACATTACAAAATGGCAGTTTACAGAACACATATTTAGGTCCAAACAAACACAAAACCACGTTTAGAAAAGCAAGCCCAGGTCAATCAGCATTTGAAAAACTTTTCAGTGTACCTTTGATACCACTTCAATTGTGGTGTAAGAGAAAAATAAAAAATCTATGGAGAGCATAGCTTCTTAAAACCGCTTCAACTGGATGTTTCTCAACGTTATGTGCAATTTTTTACTTGACACCTCGGCATCTGTCCACTGTTTATGCCGGTCATTTAACCTAATGCATAAAGTTCCTTTCTCCAATTTTAACCGAGAACTTCAGCTGTGCCCATAGCAAAGCTTAATTTGTTTGGACTTTATATCTATTGAGCTCCGCTCCTACTTCGCTTTCTTTCTCTGCAGGTCATTCACAAACAAGTACTGACCTGCCACTCTGCTAAAGAAGGAAGGTTGCCAGCATAGCATAGCTTTTACTCAAACACCCTCCATCACTCGGACATGAAATACAGGTGGTTATTTCTTTACATTATTGCAGTTAGTGGACAGACACAAAGACAGCAAACTCCAGTGCTGTAAGGACCAGCCACAAAGCTTACTTCATTGTAAAACTTGATAATATCTCCTCGTTCATCAAATTCAAATTGTGTAGCAGTGCCAGCCAACCGAGTTGGTGTAGGAGGCTGACTGTTGGGAAGCGTCAAGGGCAGTGTACTCGATGACCGTGTGGAGCTCAAATGCTCTGTCCTTTTGTTATCTGCAATTGAAATTGAAAGCAAAATGCCTGGTTATAAAGTGCAACAGTGAAGACATCACTTTGACAAAAGAGGAAGAATGGAAGCTTTAATTTTTTCCATTTCTAATTGCACTTGCGACCCATTCAAAACGACAAAAGAGTGATCACTAGGTGCGCATCGTAAAAAAGGTTTTTATATAAAGATATTCACATAAGGTATTTCACGTAAAGTGCTTTTTTGTTATCCAAGCACATGTGTGCACAAACAGACATGAGAGTAACACATTAAAGGGCAACTCATGTTTTTTCTACCTGCTTGAATTTTACTGCACTTGCACGGTACATTCTCTGCAGTTTTTTGGTCCTTTGTGCAAAATTTTGCAGCAGGACGGTACTTTGTTGCAGCGCAAATTAAATTTTAAAATTCCCATTTCATGGCTTCAGTCGGGGATTTTTCTACAGGCAACCTCGTGCGTGTGAAGTTAGTGGACACACGACCGTCAGTATTTGCTGTGTTTCACGGACAAAATTTGGAGCTTGCTTTCGGTCATTTCAGACAAACAATGACCCAAGTTGTCACTCATAGCCACCAGTTTAGCCAATCAAAGTGCACACAATATGTTTTGTCATTACATCCGCAATGTCATAAGTCGGTTTGTTGAGACATCATCATTTGGTCGAAAGAAAGTTTCAGTCTCCTGGTTTTTGCTTTTTTAAAATACTTCGTCAATATTTAAAAAATTGTTTTTTTTTTGTACCAAAGGAAGGGGACACAAAGGAATGTGATGCAATTACCAACTCAAAATGTTCAAACCAGCCAGAGTTGGCCTTTAACTCAACAATGGTAAAAGTACAATACTACCCAAACTACGTGTTCACGATTTTAGAGATTATGTGAACAAAAAAAAGCAGCACAGGCCAGAAAGCTTTCAATGGAAATCATGTATTACACACCCAGATGGCACATTATTATTACACACGCTCTACTCTGTATGCTGGCTCATGAGCAGTTAGGAGCACGCTGTAGAATAGCACTGCACACATATACGGAATGGTGAGAACGAACCAAAACTGACTTCAGAGGTTCATGCCAAGCTCTGCAGAATTACAGGTAGCTCTCAGGTCACGATTAAAATGCTTTTGCAGCGAAGTGCTCAGCATAGACACATCAAGTTTTTGTTTCCTCCTCTTTTCTGTTCATGGCCTGCTTCACTTGCAACAAGTCCAGGTGAGAGAAAAGAGGTTTTCACACCTCCAGCTCTGTATTTAGTTACTGGGCATCTACAAACATGCAAGTAACAAGAGGTTTATTAATGGCTAATATCTAGGAGTGTGCGAATATCAAAGGTTATGAAAACGAATATGGTCGAGGCCACTTATAACGAACATGAGCGTCACGCGGCATCCGTTCATTATATCCCGAAGTTCGTAGTAAATGGGCCACAGCTTTAAAGACAGCTGCTTGTCAAACCAAAATTTTTTCCTTGCAGAAAAGTTCATGATGGATGTCAGTTTTTGCAGCAAAGATCCGATGAGGAAGGTTCCAGTTTATTTAAAGCAGAAGCGTGCTCTTCACTGAGGCCCTTGGCATAGACAAGTTGTCTGAGGCTCTCTATGTAGCCCATTGCTACTGGCACGCTCATGGATACTGGCTCCTAAGTTTCATCTTCATCTGATTCCTCCGCGTCACTCTCGTCCCACACTTCAGAAGCGATGCCCTTGTCCGTGCACGGTTCCGCGGTGTCGGCATCGTCATCAACAGAAATAAAATCATTCCAACCAATGTCATGACCCCCCATGTCGGAGTCGACGACGCGCTGCCACAAATCGCCGCAGAGCTGGTCATCTTCCGAAGCATCAGACTGAGCATCAGGCTGGTCATCAGACACTGTGTCGACAAAGCTGGCCTTGCGGAAGCAGTTCTGCATGCAAGTGGTCGTCAACTCCACCCAGGGCGCTTACATCAATGGAAACGGGCACGGTGTTCCCATCCGGCATGCCGAATTACAACCAGGACCCCGAGATTTGAACGAAGCCAATGAAACGTCCACACCGCAACGAGAGTGACAAAAGCGGCAATCAAGCTAAAAATACAGACGCACAGCGCCAGCGGAGAGACTAGTGAGGGTCGTACGTGAGCGTCAGTGCAGCCACCTCATGGCTCCTACGGAAGGCTTGCTTCACGGAGCATGGCCTCCGCGATCAGCACTGGCGGCGGTGCAGTTGATCGCGAAGGCCACGCACAGATTTGTGAGAGTGAGAAGAGGGGAGCGGAGTTGAGAGGAGGGGCAGGAGGGCGATCTTGTAAGGCGCGTCGACGGGGAAAGGGTAGCTCACTTGAGAACGGCACAAAACGGGGCAGGCAGTTCGCCTGCGGTGAGGCTCGGGAAAACATACTGCACGCCGGGCGCACAAAGGGGTCGGAGGCAGGTTATCTCGCATCGCGGCACCGGGTTTACGCCGTCCGTTCGCTGTAACCGATCAGCAGGGCTTAATGAAGTTCGTTATACGTGTGATTTTGTGCCATTGAAATAATGTATATTTTGACAGTCGCGCAGGTCTCGTTCGTTATAAGCGAAAGTTCGTCTTAAGTGGGGCCGTTATATGTGGGCTTGACTGTATAACAAAAAAAAAATGCCTCTGAATATCAAATATCTGTTCGGCATGGAAAAATGTTTCAGAAAAAGACAAGTAGGCAATGGTGCTTATTTTTATTAATACAGTGCACCATCTTTTCAAGTGAAATAAAGAATGGCTCAGCACTGTAAAAATGTATACAACGTGCACAGCATTGTGTACTGTTTGACTGACAGCATGACAGCATGAAACCTGTACCGTGGTCATGCAAAATGAGCAACAAAATGAAATCCACACATAACTCGTAACTAAAAATAACATAATAGGTAGTGAAACATCACTAATTTGGACTTCAAAGGATCAGTAGAAATGCCTGAATATCTGAAGGTCAAGCTATTAAATCCACCCCCTCCCCCCCCCTGTGACAAAAAAAAAAAAGAATAACCGCCTAAAGTGCGAAAACGCGGTGAACTGAAGCCTGGTGAGGAGGCTCTATCATACAAATAGCGAGGAGCCCGTGACAAGAGCACAGTTGTGGTGTGCTGGGAGAATAATGCAGATGTAAGCGACGGGAACGCCCACTGGTGCCGAAACTGTGAGGCTGCTTAAAAAAAGAAAATGAACAGTGACGCACAGCTAGGGTCTGACAGTTGGCGAATGCGTGGCCGATTGCTGCTGTCACCACAGGGTGGCGACGAAGTAGTGTCACATGGTGAGTGAGGGTTATAAATGCGTCCCTTTTCTTCCAATAAACAGTTGGTAGTGTGCGCATGTGTTGACTTTTTCTTCCTTGTATTCTCTTCGTTGCACTGCAGTTTTATTCAGTCAAGCTTAGAAATTTAGGCTTAGAAGCTGGGCGGTCAAGCTATTTTTTGAACTCTGATTTTTGATCGTCATCACGCTTGCCTTCATGCGCACGTCAAGGGTGCGTGTAACTGCATTTTCCTCCACTGCATTTTCGCATTTTCGGTCGGTTTTTCTCTTTTTTTTTAGGGTGGGGGCATTTTATAAACTGGCCTTGAAATAATCCAGGCAGTTCTTTCGGTCCCTTGAAGTCCAAATTATCGTAGTTTTACTAATAACCCATCACATTATTTTATGTTGCCAGTCAAGTGCAATTCATTGCTTTCATTTTGTTACTCATTTTGCATCACCACATTACAGGTTGCATACTGTTACGGTGTCTAACCAAGAAGTATACATTTCTGAGCAAATTACGTTTTAAAGTGAAAGATTTACTGGCCTAGCGGAGCCAATATCGCCGTGGGCTGTAGTTCGACCTTCATTAGACCGGAGCTGCGCTGCCGCCCGCCGGCTTGGCGGATGTGCTCTCCGCAGCTGGGTCGCCGCCTGACTACGTGACTTGCCACATGTCTGGCTCAGAGGAGCGCCGCGCTGGCCTAGTCAGTGCGAGCCTGTCCAGGCATGAAAGCGAGGCCGGGCCATCTTCTCTGAGCGTTGCACTGGAGCGGGAGGCTTTGAGCCATCGTCGGAAAGTGGTGTCTGACCACCCCGCGGATGTCGCCTGGCGAGCTGCTTTACTGCAGAGGGTCCGGAATGCTAAGCACACGAAGCTAGTGTCAGAGACTTGAAGAGTGAGTTGGCGCACCGGGGCATGCTAGCACAGACGCCATAGGGGGAGAACGCCGAGGAGCCTGCGTGCAGTGCAAGCGCGTAGTACTATCGGAACCAGGCAGAGTCTGATCATCCAGCCGACAAAACTACTTCACCGACCATCGGGCAGACTTCGTAGCAATGAAGGAGCAGAAATAAAGAGATACAACAGCTCAACGAGTGTGTCTAACTCTCTGTCAACAATACTCTTGCAACTGTGATAACCAAGCTTGACCACAGCAAAATTAAGGCTTTTGCTTGTATATCCAGGCTTAGCCACAGTTAAGCCACAGGCATTTTTTTTACTTGACGCTGAGTCAGTCTAGTTTATTTTAGTTGCAAAGGCCACACACTATTTTAGAAAAAAAAAAAAGGGCAACATCAATTGCCCGTTTATTGTTTTCTTAAATATTTTTTCGTACTGAACAGATATTTGATATTCAAAGCCATTTTTTCTTCAAATTTGTATTTGATTCTTATTTGAAAACTTCCAATATTCGTATTCCCCTAGTAAATTCTAAAGACACGCAAGCCTGAGGATGTTAATCGGCCTCCACCTACTGACGTGCGAGCTGCTTGTGCTTTGAAAGCGAGAGAGAAAAGGGGCAACAGCCTAAAAACTCGTGCCAAAACTTCACCGGATCGAAGATGGCTGTGCATATGGCATAAAAAGTACCCGATGGAAGACTGCGTTGCATCGTCATTTTCATGAGTCCATTCGTTGCAAACTTCACGACGTAAAGAATGAATGCCATGTGAAAATCATGTTCGTTATAAGCGAGCTTCAATGGACCTAAACATATTGAAACAATGGCGACAACTAAAGTCATGCCTGCCTGGATAGCCGCACGGTGCCGCTCAATTCGAAAGCAGCGAGTTTGGAGCCGTTTGGCACAACAGTGGCGTCGCTGAGCTCTTCATCAGCGAGGGCGATAAAAAGGCTTAGTGCAAGTCACTTCATAAATGACTTCAACATGAAAAACTGTCATTAAACTAGAGCACGCTGCAGAATAGTCAAGCATAGTACATTTTTAAACATTTCATACTCAACGGTACCTTCAAGCCGAGATAGATGTGAAATTCTGGTATTTGTTTCACTTAACTAATGTATTTCAAGGTGTTTTGTGCCATCCTTCTAATATTGTGTAGTCAAGATTCTGCCGTATGCCTTATTTATTCAAATTTAGGCCGATAGCTTTTTAAAAAATAAGAGATACAAAGATTAGAGGAGTATGTCATTGTATTCATAAAATACAACAGAAACGCATAAAAACGAAAGAAAGAAACGTAGCATGCAGGTGGCGCCCACATCGAACTGCCAACAGAAGGCTACACTGCAGCCATAAATATCCGTTGCTAATGCCGATAAAAGCGCACACAATACATATGAGCACTGGCTGCCATTTTGGCCTAGTTTTCTCTTCATGTGGTGGCATGGGCATGTTTCGTGGCAGTGCAAGTTTTTCACACATGGTTTTCTATAGATATCATGGCACGAAGTAGACTGTCATTATAATGCCACCTTCAGGCAAAAAGTTATGCTTGCTGCAGAGCAGTCTTCAAACCTGCAAGCTGGTCGGGACTTCAGCGTGGACGAAAAGAATGTTCACTGTTGGAGGGAGCAGTGCGATTAACTTTTTGCTTGCACCGCAACTAGGAGGGCCTTAACGGCCCCAAAGAAAGGCCACCATCCCAAAGTGGAATCAGCATTGGCAGGAGTCGTGAAATCACGGAGGCCAGCAGCACTTCCAAAGACCACAGAAGTGCTAGAGGCCAATGCGAGAGAGCTGGCAAGAGGGGGCAAGGCATTCCACAGGAACAGTGAAACACGCGAGCTAACCCAACAGGCCGCATCAAGCACACGTCACTAGTTGTAGCTAGCTGGATTGCTGCAGCCTGGTATGACATCCTGGAAAGCTTGGTAGCGGACTCGATCCAAAAGTGTAGCGTTTCCAATGCCCTCGATGGCACACAAGATTTTGCACTGTACGAAGAAGAGGACAGTGACAAGGAGGTCAATGATGAAGTGGATGAGTGAGCGGGAGCAGGTTCATGGAAATACCTATATGCCATTTGCGTGCTGTCCCTGCTGTCATTCTAATCGTTTCTTCAGACGGCTTACATTCGAGAAAATTTTTTAAAATTTGGCTTTCAACTTCTAGGTGTAAGCTAAGGATCATGGTCGGCCTAGATTAGAGTAAACATGGCATATGTATAAAAGGTGCTTGTGCATCGATGATACCTAAACTACGGTACCTGCACGAATATAATGTGACCACAAATATAAAGCAAGGGAGAGAGTGACCCTACATAAAAACAAAAAAAAAGGTATTTTACTGTTGTAACGCGAGCTCAAGCTGTTCAGGATAACCATAACCGAGCGCCAGCACGCAAAATGCAGAAAAGTTATTTCGGATGCAAGAATTGAGACATACGAGACAGTCAAGCATGGAAAAGCCTCCCACACATTAACGCACACAGCCTTGTGCTCAATGGTGGCCACTGTCGCTGCCAACCTGCCACTGGTGCTGCTTCATGTTTCATCCTTCTCAATACTGTGCCTGTTTGCGGTTTTCTCCCTCCCATGCTCCACACAGCTCTTTCACTGCCTTTCCTTCGTTAATGACCTGGATGCATTGTTTGCAGCCCGTACCACTTTAGCCATTCTTTATTTTGCTCATGTAAGCAGCGCACTTTTGTTTCCCCAAGCTCATTACTTCTCTTAACAACTCAATAGTTTGGTGGTTGAGGTGACAACACATATATTGAAGAGCAGTGAATAAAAAATCTGTTACATTAGTACCTTGGTTTGAAATAGAATGCGAAGCGCATTATTGAACAGCTCACTTCAAGAAACAAAAAATGGTGTGCTTATTCACGTCAATACAGTATGTGCTCGTCCTTTTTTAACTGTGGCACCAATAAGGAAAACTGCAAAATATTAACATTAGCCACAGCCATTTCACAGACTACACCAACAAAGACATACAAGGGCCTATGCTGACATCATCCGATGGTTAGCAAGTACAGAGAAACCGTATAACATGGCACGCTAATGGCAGAAGAGCAGAAGCCTGTGAGGCTTCTGCCATTAGCGTGCCAAACTTGAAGCAAATGTTACATGCACACCTGTTACACAGAAATTGCTACAAACAAATCAAGGTACGTGTATTACAAGCAACAATAGAATAAACAACTTTGCCTAGACCTGAACTGGGCGTCCTACCTAGAAAAGCAAGTTTGCTTTTCCCACATTTAGCATGTATTTTGCATATATATTCAACTTTTTATTGAGGTAAATTATAGTTTGGAATGGTTTTATTCCCCTCATCATTCTTTGTCCAACAAACCATACTGAAGTAGTTTTTTGTTATTAGACAAATTAAATCTCTCGCTATGCATACAACAGCAACGACACCATGTAGTTTTAGCCGAACATAGCTGCATGTCTATCACCCACATAATTTTATAAGAGACTCACTAACTGTCACCATAAATTCCACAGTGCCCAGCCAAGTTTTTCTGCGGCGTGAAGTAATCATCAAAGTAATTAATTCAGTGCACTATTCTTCCATTTTGCAGAATTTAAGGCTAGAATTATAAAAATTAGTTCTGCACAGTCACTTATGCAGCAGAAAGCAGTAATGGCCCACCTCCATCTTCTCTTTCAACAGGGACAGGAGAACTGGAATTGGAGCCTGTGCGACTGCTGTTGTCACTATGCGTTGGATTCTTCCGCAAAAGTACACTGCGATACACCTGCAGTGTTTGGAAAGAATAAGAAATTATTTGAGTGCCTGCATCTTAAAATCATACCAACAGGCCAAAAAGAGGCCGCACTCACATGACTCTTGTTCTGAGGCTGCTGCCGGTAGCAGTGCAGAATCTCCTGAAAGCTCTTATCAACTCTGGTCACCTGAAGAGCATAAAAATATATGTAATGGCTTTATCTTTGCACGGCTTCATAAGAACCACAGAAAATTTCCTTTTTTTTTTCATATTACTTGTGGTTAGATATGAGCAGATTTTACCATACAGTAGAACAAAACCCCTCTATTGTAAAATGCAACTCGGACCAGCAAAAATCAGGGTCTTTACTACCATGTTTACTCGCGTAATATGCGTACCCCTCATTTATTACACGTATATATATATATATATATATATATATATATATATATATATATATATATATATATATGAAGCAGGCTTGGGAAAACCGGCACAGCCACGCCACCGCTTGCGGCTGCAAAGGTGTGAGCGGCGCCAAAAAAAGTCCGTAATTGAATTCGTTTGTAAAGTGGTTCTAATAAAGAAATGTCAACTGCATACAGTTCACCCGGCTCGCTCACACTGGCAGTCACTTTCCCATACTAACGGCTGCGAAAGCAAACTTCCGGCAAGCTCCAGAGCATACGTCACACCAGAATCCAAAACTATTTAACCATTTGCTGTTCTGGTTCTGTTTGCCACTACTCAGCCAAGCTGCAGCAAGGGGTGTTGTTTTATAGTCTTGTATCTCCATTTGCATGTTACTGCTGGCTTTGCGATCGTATGATTCCACGTTTATTGCTTTAAGCTGCACACGCACCGTCATGCCATCATGCGGAGAACAACATAACATGGGCCTGGGGTAGGTGCGCGGTGGGGGGGGCGTATGCGTCAACTTATATATGCAATCTACTTTTTTTCACCAGCAAAGGAAGCGAATTGCGAGGTCGACTTATAAGCAGCAATACACCGTACACATCGCGCATTTTGGCTTGTGTAGACTATTTCAGGCTATGTTCGCGAAATCTAGGCGCAATTTGCGTATCCCTTTTTTGAAGCTTAACATTCAGAAAAAAAAGCGTGCAAATTAAGAGACTAAATGCGGTATATAAGTTGTTGGCAATAACATGGCTCTAAGGATGCTTGCTCTATGACTACTAAGGGTTGGTTTGTAAAAAAAACACTCAGAAATACCTTCCATCCTGCTGTTATCGATGCTTCATGTGGTAATTATTTATATTCAGTTATCACATTTTATGCTATCATGTTTTTCATTTTGTTTACATCTTGTGGAAGTACTGCATTTGCATGAATACAATGCGACTACAAATATAACGCCAGTTTGACTATGTAAAAACCAATGCTTTGTATGAACACGGCATCGTCTTTTGAAGCCTCAATGTCATATGAGAACCGATAATTAAAGGGTCCCTGAAAAGGACGTTTGAGGTTGACTATTATATGCTTGCATCATGTAGAGTACAGGCCACCGAGTGTTCGTGCCACGTACAGGACCTCGTGCCACGTACAGGACCTCAAAAGTGAACTGATCATTTCCAATATATTTCTAAAAATTCGCGTTTCCACGCCTTGCGGTGACCTGCGGTGCCGAGCTTTTGCCCGAATCTGCGTGCAACGCGTCACGCAGCGCTTGTTACGTCAGCAGCGGAGGATTATCATTGGTTTGTCGTGACGTCTCTTTGTGACGTCGCGCAGCTGCCATGGCTGCGGTTGGAAACTCCGCCTCCTCCCCCCTTCCTCCCGTGCGCGTCGGCAGACAGCGGAAAGACCGAGTGGGTGGGGCCGGCGAAGTGCGGGCATTTCAGCGTGCAAAAAGTGACTAGAGGAGAAAGGCGCGACGACACGTAAATTCAAATTTTGACTACAGATAACTCAGCTTCCACAAAACGCATAAAAAAAATTCTTGCAGGAGGATATTTGTGAAGCAGCGCCCTTTAACATCCTAGGAATACCGCAACTTTATTCGGAGCCCCTTTCAGAGCCCCTTTAAGAAACACGCAATACGATCAAGCACGCCAAAACCACCCACGCAGTGCCGCCGTATCTGCGCTTCTTACCACCGTGCTGCAAACATTCGCCCTTTTCTTCCCTTCCTTACTGCACTTTTATAAGCTTTCCTTTCCCAACGACCTGTGCTACCTTCTTTCTACGTTCATTGCCAGCTTGATTTTTTTTTTTTCCGTCACGCGCGTTGCTTCATGACCTTAAGGCCTTCAAAAAGTTGGCTTCGCCCCGCGCTACAGAGATAGGTGGCGAAGCCACCTCAAAAAAAAAAGAAAGCTGCTTTACTGTTCTTGGTGTCCTTTTGTCTCCGAATGTTGGCCTCGCGATCCTAGACCTCGCGCATTCCATGGGAAGTACACCGTCACGGTCAGACACGCTTTACTACAGCAGTTTCTTGTAAAAAAAAAAAAACTTTACTATAAACGAAAAAAAAGTACAGTCTATTAAAGGCAAAATGGGACCACAGTTTACTATACGCAGATTGCTATTGCAGGGTTGTACTGTACAAATTCCCACAGGGCGTCCTGGACAGCATGCATCAGGACTTGAGAAAGTAGAAGTGCGCAACTCCAATGTGCCTACATACAATGTTTCATGCTCATGAGGTGTGCACACATCTTGGCCCCATTTTATTTTCTAACTTCAATTGTTTACTTAGAAATAAACACATTACAACTGGATGACTCCACCACTAGCTTATTCACACACCACAATTAATACTCAGTCACTTTAAGAGGAATTAGTTACAACCAATGAAAGCTCCGCAAAGTTAATCCCAACTGGGCTTCATCTGCTACACCGTGTCAAACTCAGCAGTGGCAAGCAGGCATCACATATGACTCAATAGCCAAAAGAAAGTAAATCTGAAATGGGCATAGTTTTAGTCTTACTTTAGTGATGACGTAGACAGAACACAGGATGAGTTGATCCAAATGCCGGTCCCTCATGAGATCAGTTTGGCAGACAATAGAATGCTCGAAGCAGGTCCAGATTTTGAGCTGGATATCCTTCTGTGTAATTCCAAGTCTTGCACAGATGTCTTGAAAACGCACTCCCGCCAAGTGGTATACCTGTTCAGGAAAGCTGAGAGTGTAGCACCTTTCAAGAAAAAGCACTATAAAAAGAAATTTCCTTTTTTTAATGGGGGTTTAACGTCCTGAAGTGACTCAGGCTATGAGGGATGCCATAGTGGAGACCTCCGGATTGATTTAAACCACCTGGAGATCTTAACATGCACTGACATCGCACAGATCACAGGTGCCTTTTGCATTTTGCCTCCATCGAAACATTGCTGTCGTGGCTCGGACTGAACCCAGATTCTCCGGCTTAGTAGCCAAGCACCATAACCACTGAGCTGCCAAGGCGAGTTCACTATGACAAGAAAGGCAACGTTATTAATGCACTATTTGCTAGAATCAACACACCAAAAAAATTAAAGAATTAAATACTTGCATATGCATATGCAGAGCCAATGTCTTCCTGAAATGCCAAACCAGAGCACTGATACCATTAGACAAGCAGTCATGTGCATCTATATGCTCATGTGCAGCACAAATACACACAGGCACTAACATGACTGCTGCCATTAAGCCTAGTTCAGGTGTGTACCACAGCTTGGTGCTGTAAAAACAAGCATAATGCAAGCTGAGAGCATGCAGTTTCTGCAATCAACCTGTAGCTTAGAATTAGATTTTCCAGGCGATCATGGTTTGGCAGCTACAAAAACCACAGCGAAAAACAAAATTGAGAAAACTTGAGAACCACACCACAAAGTCTTAAGCTGCTCTAAATCACACTGTTTATGGGTCCAGAGAAGACCTGACTTACAAATTTGTCATTCCTGTCACATATGACCAGCTGGAACCCCTCTGAACTAAAGAAATGCAAAATCTTCATGGAAGTTTCACCTTAACAAAATGGGGATTGGTGCTCCACAGCCTGCAAGAAACCTATCACAGATGCCAGTTATGCAGTCCAAAAAATGCTTTGAATAGACTTACAGCATTTTTCTGAAACGTCCATTTGCACAAAGCTAAGTACGGTTGAATCCCGCTACAATGAAATTAAAGAGACCTGCAAAATATTTCGCTGAAGCGGAAGCTTCATTGTCGTAAAATAGATTGGACTGGGTAGTTCATGAACAACATTTACTTTCAAAAATTATGAGCTTTGGACTTGACGTTTCGAAATCAGCGCCATGGCACGATTTTTGTGGTCGTCCTCAAACCTTGGACAATGGACGCATTTACGTAATAAATGCAACCGCTACTTTTGCAATCAAAACGAATACTTTTGTCCGCACACAATATGAAAGCGCCACTTCTTTTGTCCTGTGAGAATCCATACCGAGACCACGCCGCCTGAAGGCATTTCGGCCTGGGATAAGCAACTCGAAATCGATGGTTTAGATGACATGCCAGAAATGCGGTTGCTCTGATTCTTCAAAGATGTTTCGCGATGTGCGGTACGCTGAAAGAGTGTGGTGTTGAGACTTTGCCTGAAACCACCATCACACTGCCATTTGCGCACCACATATTTTAGTTTTAATTCGAGACAGCGCAGGCTCCCAAGTGATATCATCGTTGGCTAGCCATTGCATTGGTGGTCATGTGAGCTTGGAAATCTGACAGGAAAAGGAGTTTGCTTGCACCTCCTCCACTGTGCTGTAATTCCAACACAAGGCACATGTTACCAATTGGAGGCAGATAAAAGCACGTGTCCAGGCCACAGTTGGCATCTTGCCAGTTGTTGTAATGGCTGCTGCATTGACACAATAAAGCGATGTGCATGGCTGACTCTACCTCATCAGCTACACAATGAGGCACTGCATATACTATTAAATCTCAATTTAATGAAGTTGACGAAATTAGCAATTTACTTCGGAACACTGAAATTTCGATACATTGAAATTCGTCTCCTAGCGTGCTATACTCAGTTTCATACACAGCAGGCAACACAGTGGAAGCTGTGGGAAGTAGTGTGCCCAATAAACCATATTACTACGCCAAGTATCAATCGTTCCTCCTGAAGCCTTGGTGAGTGCTTGGACGAAAACAAAGAGTGGCATAAAACTAAGAGCTTATTGGCAATCACGGTCAAAGGTGTGCGGCGTTAAGTGTTCAAGGCCTCTGGCTATAATTTTCATTGAGTGTGCACAACTTTTTAGGTGCAGATGGAGTTGGAGCGATTCGCCCTACCAGCCGCATATCATACCACCACGTCATTCTTACTTCTCGAAGCCTCGATAAGTCACCAGTGAATGCCAGTTAACTAAGGCACGGCCGGTCTCGAGGGGAGCGCGCGCTTTTCTTCTTACGGCCTTCGCAATGGGGTCTGTTTCCACCTCCCACCACACCTTGGTGGGGTCGCCACTGCCACACCACTCCGCCACTGTGACCGCCGTTTACTCCGAAGGAGAACGCGCGCTCGCTCCCAATTCGGCCCGCGTCAGTGGTAACTGTCAAGCCTTTATATTTTGCCCTTCACGCTTTACGCAAAGACCGCGTAGTAAGCCCCTTTCCCATGGGCGAAATCTGAAACAACGGATTAACGTTTGCGCGCTCACTCCTTGAGCCGGACTGTGTATGGTCGAACGTATGCTTCGAGCACAAACGTCAACAGGTTCCACCCTTATATTTGGCTAAAAAGCAAGGCTTTCAGCTTCTATAGTTCGTCTTCCGGCAGGTTATTTAGGAGTGTGTAGAATGATATGCGGCATGTAATACATGGATGGCGAGTTTCAAAGAGTAAAGGATTCTGCAGAGCAAATATAGCTACTGAAATTTCAAGCGCAGCTGCTTTAAGTTTGCACAACAGCGGCATTAGCAAGAATTCATGGTGCTACCCAGGAAAACGCGTCATGTCATTCGCGAAAGGAACGGTTATAGACAGAACCCAACCCTGGCTGCTGGAGCAGAGCACGCTGCACACACAGGACATCCAAGATTTCCTCTTGGAAAGGCATTTTGAAGTTTGGCAGCGTCTCACGACCGCCCATCCCACCACATGACAATGCGAAAATTAAGTCACTTGTTTACAATAACTGCAAGCATGAACTAACTGCCAGCAAAGCAAAATTAGGAACTGCGCTCTGTCTTAATAAAATCGGCCTTTACGAACGAGCAAATTTATCTGGGAGGCGATGACTACCAGCTTTGCATTATTCTCCTGCATATCTGTAGCCTCGTCCTTGCTTTCGATAAACCTCCCGTAAGCATGAACTTTCCTCACGTCATTCAGGAAACAAAGTAGCACCACAAAAAGAAGTTTTCCGCAACTTAACGGAGCTCCACTAAACCTCACAGCAATGCGCGTTATATCAGCTGGATTAGCTTATAATGTAAGGAACAGAAAATGAACACTTGCAGTACTTACATGTTAGTAAAATCCCCTGAATTTAAGAAAATAGAGGGCATTCGGCATTCAAGTCCATATCTGATGTCTTTTACAATGATATTTAAACCAAATATTCTAGGAAGTTTCAGGACACGCCGCAGGTTGAATATACGTGGAGAACAAAAAATGGCGCTCTTTATGGTAGCTGAACTCACTTATTTGACATACATACTTTCTGAAGTTGCAATACTCAGTACATGTGGCAGCATCTGTGGCAGCATCTCAGTATCTGTGGCAGCATACGCAGCTTGTACTGATTGGTTCTGGATGTTCTATTAATGTTAGTCAGGCCAGAATGACGACAAGGAAGCTTGCGTCCAACTAGAAAATTGTTTATTGGGGCTAACTCGTGTCCTCAAACATAAAGCATGCAGTTCAGCGGCGAATCGATTAAACAAGTGCTCGGTCAACGAAGGTCAAAATGACGGTCGCTCTCGGCCTTGCACAATTTAAAGGTGACCAGGAACTTGAAACATTAGACGCCTAATGCGCTTACGACCATTTTGAATATGAAGAGAGACTTACACGCGGCTACAGACATTCCAGAGGGATCTGGTGGCTTTTTGTTTGACAACAAAAGCAGAAAGGCCGCGGGCCATTGGCTTTGAGCAGATAAAAATTCATTACAATGCTTCTTGACACTTGCTCGCACATTAGTAATTAGCATTCTTTTGAGACATCAATACAAGCCTCTCGTTTAAGGAAGTTGTGACTATAAGAGGGTGAAAATAAGTTCATTCAGGACTTGCGAAAAGCGATATCGGCGTAATTAAGTACTATATACACCTCCCAGCAATCTTGCAATTTATTTGACAGTTCAACCACTCAAGTATCGTCTCAAGCCACCAGCTACGGCGCTATCGAATTTATGGCTCAGAGCGTCGTAGAGAATTTTTTCCCCGATATAGTACATTTTTATGGGACGAGCACAAAACGTTCGTTCTCCGAGTTTTCATTATCTTCCTCTTAGCACTAACTTGTCATTTAATCACGGACCATGATATGTAAGAGAGGAAGTGATCACAGTATTTCCTTCTGTATTGAAAACCAGAAATGCTCGACATAGTTGCGACGAATGGGAGAGGGATTCCTCATTTTAAATGTTTTCATCGAGCAAAGTTTGTGACGAAGAATCTGTGCACATGTGGACTTTGTTGCCGATACGCAGCTTAAGCATCTGAATTTAGTTTTCTTTGACTTCGGTGCTGCGCTCACCATGAAGCAGCGGACCACAGCGCAAAACCAGTCAAAAGCCACCCGCCGCCGCAGATGCAGGCGGGGAGCGAGCGGTGGGGTTGTCGCGCCTCTAGTGGCGGCAGGTGGCGTAACTCCCAGAGAAAAACTCGCATTGCTTCCCTGGCGAATGCAAAGGCCGTATAAAAGAGCGCGCGCGCCCCCCTCGAGACTGGCCGTGACTAAGGGAGGTCTTCCCTGTCAACTAGAAGTATGATGTCACTTTGCGAGAAAATGGCGCTGAAGTCTATAAGACAGCAGTAACTTTTCGTATCTTGCGTTTTAGCTGCAATGTTGTGACAGGCCATTCATGTGCATGCGAGTTCACATAGAACATTTTTTTTTTTTTTCAGACGGCGCAACGGCATGTGTGCAGTTGGCAAACTGCAGGTAGAGCAAATCAAGTAGGTCTTGCCCCAGCCGGCACTGGCAGCTTTGCCTGCTGCGCTAAGCATGCAGCCCAGATGCTGCAGGTTCACTGCTGTCTGGCCCTTCTGTTGTGGCTACGGGGATGCCGGAGCTAGCGCTAAGTTGCGAGGAAGCTCTCTGAAGCTGCCGAACACTGTTATAAAGAGCTAATAATTAATTGCTACTTATACAGAGACAAGGCACCCTTCCCGATGTTTCGGAAAATATGCAGAGGCCTTGAAGTGCGTCGAAAATTCTTCGAACACCTCATGAATTCGAAATTGAAGTATCTTGCAACCAAGCTTTCATGATACTCCGCGATTCGACTGCGGTCTATCCTAACCAAGTGAACTGTGGCGAAAGACAGCACGGCATCAGTTTCCTCATCTTCACTGTCGAAGAGTAAAACTCCATAACAAGGAACTACCGTAAAAACCGGACTATAGGTCGGACTTGAATATGGGTCGACCCCCCCAACTAACCAATTCTGAAAATAAAAAAATCTTTTTCAATGGAAAAAGTACTGAAAATTACCCTTACCTTGAAACAAATGCGGCTCAACAGGTTGCATAATGGTTGCATTTAAATGCTGCTCATATGTACACCAGGCCAATTTTTTAACAATATCGCGCGCTCATCGACCCCTGTGTTTGTCAGCGCCTTATCACAGCACGGAGTGGCGAAAACAAACGAGGTACATGCATGTGTACACATGCGCGTACTCTCGCTTCTTTCACCGCTCCGTGCCGTGATCTCTGCCGCTTTCACGCGGATGTATTCGGCAGTCACAGGCAGCAATCTTGCACGCAGCTCCCGGACAAACTCCGGAACCTTTCCTTCCAATTCTGGATGCGCTGCTGTCTGCCCACGGTATGATGTTTTCTTCTGTTTGCTGCAAGTTGTAATACGCAGCTTCTACCTCCACCAGTACTGAATGCTCTCTTCAGATATACTCCAAATTTGCGCTGTGCCACCAGGTTGCCGTGAGCTTCCGCGTACCCAGTCGCATTTTTCTTGAATGCAACGATAAATTGCCGCTGGGTTCCGCTCATTTTGAAGCAAAATGTAAAAAAAGCAGCCTTTAACCAAAATAGCTTTGCAACAACAGAAATGCAAAATGGAGGTACCACGCCGCACTGCTGCTGATGGTGATAGAAGCTATTAACTTCAGCCGCCCATTGTTGCAAGACTTCTGTAGTTTTTCTGCCAATGACCGGTATATAAGGCGGGGGTCTTCTTTTCGCCATGGTTTATTGAAGAAAAATTCAACCTATATTCCGGTTTTTGATGTCCTTGTCATCGTCCTTTGCTCACTCAACTATAAATATATGCCTGTCGCTCTGAAATTCTATACCTCAATATATCGCAACATGAATATATCTCAACAGCTGTTACTGAACATAGCGTTATGCAGTGGTAACCGTCCTGTGAGTTTTGCTTGCAAAAAATACACGCAAGAACTGAGCACCTCCATGACGAGCAGACAAGGACTGTGTCTGTATGCCCTCAATTGAAAATTGCCGCACCTTTGTGGCACTGCTGACACACTGCACCTGCACCACAGAACTAGGGCTCCTTGATTTGGCTGCGCTTTCTGCACCAGTTCAGGAGGTGCAGCAGGCTTGCACTCAATTTGACAGCGCAGCTAGCACCATCTGCACTTCGGCACTCGATTTGACTTCGTGTTGCACGAGTTCTTTTGCACTTCTGCACTAGCCTCCTGACGAGTTCTCTTCTCGTGCAAGTAGTGCAAGGTGCTTAGAGCGCTCTGTAGCAGAAGGCTCCATGGCCATGCTTGTTTTAGCGAGGGGCGCTGAGACCATGGTTTAGATGGCCGCGTACCCATGGCAAACGCAGCATCTGTGCCGTGTCTTCACCAAACAGCTGAAATGACAGTGTGCGTATGTGTATGTGCGTGTGTATATGTGCGTAAGCGACAGGCTGGAAGGCGCACTGCGTACAAGTTCTCACCGTTCTGTACAACCTCGCAAGTGCTTTTTGCACCATTTCTCTTTTGTGTGCAAATATTATTACATGCAGCATCCTAGAGCATTTGAATAAGAGGCAGACGGTGAGATGTTTTTAATCGGTGAGATGTTTTTAATAAGTGGGTGATCGCAACGTTTGTGATGACTCGCTGCGAGGCCACCATCAGCCTATGCCTTCGCCTGCCAGTTAGTCTCCGACAGCCGCTCCGCCGCCACCGTCTGCCGACAGTGAACACGAGTTGTTGAGTGGAATAAGTCCAATTTATCAGGAAACTCTTTCGTTCTGTAATCGGCGGACAACAGCAGTCACTTTTCGGATAGAACGGCAACAGCCTGAATCACGCGTATAAACTCAAAGGTCGTCTCGGTTGGAAATCTGAACAACCTATTGAATTCAAAGTTTGTTGCCTCTTCAAAGTACCCGCTGACTCTGTGACAGTCAACCTGGGCCACTTTGGACAATGCAAAGTACAGGGTGGTATCAAATTTATCCCTTTCAGAAATAACAAATTGAATAGCCACTACACGTGATGTGCCACTTCGAACAAATGCACAGCGTTCAATACAACTAGCACAATCCAGAGCATATGTCCAACCACACGACAAACATTAGCACATGGCCGTAGCAGACGAATGTTTCAGCACTATTTCACTCAATTTAGCCACTCCACTGATAGCACTTGCGTCAGGCTACACTTGCAACGCAAAACTGGCGCTGCACTGGCATGGCACTTTTGTAAATCAGTGAAGAAAGTGCAGCCAAATCGAGGAGACCTACTAGTTCTGCATGGTGCTAGCACCAGCAGCACTTTTTCAGGACTGATGCCATGAACCAGCTCTGAATCAAATGCAACTGAAATATGCCCCTGTGTACTTTCGGTGTACGGCGAACTACTTTTCTAGCACAGACTTTGGCAACTTTGACTGCTATGCATGAAATGGAGCACAAAAATCCTCCAAAACAATACGTGAATCACTGATAGGAAAAAAAAAAGAGCCTTTATTTGCAGCGAAAGTGGTCTTTTACTTCTGCCCTTTCTTCGCCGTCAACGGTGTTTCACGTCGTTCGTACGCCTGCTAGAGTTCATTGCGTCTTGCTCTGGATGAGAGCTCGTGAGCTACCTCAGTAAGTCTATCGCGCCAAGCACCTCGCGTATGATGGGGAACGACACATCAGTCTTTAGTTTTATTTTTGCTGTCATCGTCATCCTCTTGCAGGTTCTGATCACACCTCTAAAATGACAATGCGTTCCGTTTTGCAGCCACTGCTTCGGCTTTGTGATAAGGGGGTAGAGAAGTGAAGGAAGGAAGGCCGTCAGCGGTGGTAGCCATTTCAGCGGCAGGCCACACCAGCTCCCTCCCTCTACTTTCTCCATGTCAGCGAGAGCGAGAAGAGTGCCCTTCAATCAACATCCAATAAAGTTAAACCAAGCCCGCTTCGCGCCTCGTCACTTTTAACACTACAAGCATGAGTGTGTGTCTTTTTTGCACACGTTCATCGTCTGAGTGAGAAATGAGGTTGTCAGGTGCGAAGCCCAGGACAGAATTCACAGCTGATGGGTGTGCCAATGGCACTAACCATTCCAGTGTGTTTAATGAGCTTCGAGAATCTATTAACGCGATAAACAAGGTGCGCTGACTGTGTTCAGAGGCAGTGCACAGCATTTGTGTCAATTTTGAACAAGATGGAGAGAGCTGCGGGCTGCCCTGGCAGGCTGCGCCGACACTAATGACAGTTTCGTTCCTACTACCCCAAATGGCATGGCAGGTAGCGCGCTTGCCACTATGATCATAATTGCATTTCCGTCTGCCTATGTGCTTCATATCTGTCAGCCGGGCGATGCCCCCTTTTATGTGCTTGCTCCAATGCACACTTCGGTAAAAACTCGGTTCAACCACTCACACCAAAGTACAAGTTTTCTTCAGGTTTGTTTCGAGTCAGCAGTGAAATTTCGTTCACTGAACGCGCAGCAAAATTTACTTAGTTACATTAAAGCTAAAAATACATGGTGTTCAATAGAAGCGAAGTTAGGAAAACTGGAACACATTACGTCGAGGATTTCATTACACTAAAGTTTGTAACATCTAGGTTTAACTGTATATGTTGCTGCGAGGCACCTAATTTACAGAAGATGGCATGACCGGAGACCACCAAAATCAAATGCAAATCATATAATTTACAGAACATGGCACGACTGGAAACCACGTAAATCAGCTAAACATGCTGTTACTGAATGAGTATTTGTGTTTTTCACATTTGATGAGAATGTGTCAAAGAAGCAAGGTTCAGACTAACAGATAAGTTTAAGGCACATGTGGTATAGGTTGCCTCTTATGCACAATCAAGTTTATGACCTCACTCCTTTGAACCAAGAACTACGCACCTGCTACACTCAAAGTTTCCACTATATTTGAAAAACTAACGCATGAAAATCATAATAGCAATTACATTTGGAAGTCATGGTTTACGTTTTATGTGGGTTTAATGTCCCAAAGCGACTCAGACTATGAGGGACGCCGTAGTGAAGGTCTCCGGAAATTTCTACCGCCTGGGGTTCTTTAACGTGCACTGACATCGCACAGTACACGGGCCTCTAGAATTTCGCCTCCATCGAAATTCGATCGCCGTGACCGGGGTCGAACCCGCGTCTTTCAGGTCAGCAGCCGAGCGCCATTTGGAAGTCAGTAACTTCGTATGATGTTCTTTTGCTCTTTCATGGACAATACAAAAGGTGGCTTCCAACAAGACCAACAAAACAAAAAGAATACTAAAGTACCACTCAAAGCACATCTATCAACAGTAGCCGATTCTTACCTTTCGGAAGAAAAGTGCAAGTGAGCCAGAACGCAGTGGTTTTTCTTTGGGGTTTTCAGGGACAGGGGCAGGGACAGGAGTAGAGACAGGAGCAGGAACAGGGGCAGGGGCAGGAGCAGGGGCAGGGGCAGGGGCCGTTGATAGTGTGACTATGTTTGGCCTTGTGCTATCCGTTGCCGGTGCTGCACCCTTGCCATCTACAGGCGTGTACCTAGTTGTGCAGCTTCCTTGAAGGGCTAGAAAAATAAAGACAAAAAAGATGAAGAACTACCCTTTTTCATACTAAACTTGCACTGACGTTTCTTAAAGGGACTATGCAAAGAATTCAAAGTCGCTTGTAAATGTTTTCTATGTTTAGAAATGATGCTAATGAGCATTCACACCAAGTATAAGTCTTCGGAACGGAGCTGGCAATTTATTATAAATTTAAAAAAAACGTGTTTTTTAAAATTCGCGGGCCGATTCGTGTGCTCGTAGTGACCGATTTTGGAACTAAAATCGTGGAAGACTTCACAATACCAATGACGTAGCCAGGCCACCACACGCTGTCATTCGCTGGAGCCACGGCGTCACGGGCACACTTCCGGTAGCCGTGAAAATCGTCTGCTCGTGCCACCGTGCGACCCTCTCGGGCAAGCGCAGGCCAGGGCATTGCCTTCGCGCATATGGTTTCAATTTTCCTCTGCTGCCTCCTTCCGTCGGGAGTTCTGGAGCCACTCGCACGGCTCTTCGTGGGCACACATAGGGCTCAATGCCCATCGCGGCTGTAAGAGCGAGCAGTCGCGCCTCGAAGTCTGGGTTTATTACTGCTGACTACAGCAGACGACAAGCAAGAAACCCGACGCGCGCCGCAATCCAGGAAGGCGAAGAGAGACTGGAGATATGCCGCCACGCCGCCGACGCTGCTGCTGGGGTGCTAGGAGCGACAACCGGAAGTTGCAAAGCGAACGTCATCTGATGACATATTCAAAGGCGGGGCCCAGTCCCAGACCTGTTTTCTTTATTTTTGTCTGGTGCCCCGCGTGTACGAGTTGAGGGGGGGAAGCGTAATTTTTAATAGTCTATATCTTCGTTGTTATTGATGCTAGCTTAAAAATTCTTGCGTTGGGGTGACGAGTGATGAAATGCCTATCTCTCGTCTCCTTTACATAATCTCAATTAATTTATTGCATAGTCCCTTTAAAAGTTGCCTTCATAATTGCATCCTAAACCAGCAGATAGTGCAGTTCGCCAAGCACTAACACAATTGACATTGAAATACCATTTCCTTTATGCCCTCTGACAGGAATGCATTCATATTAACAGTTGGGCAAATATACCCTCGGACATCGCCATGCTCACACTGCTAAGAAAACTAACAGAACCCCATTCACTACCTTGAGCTTGCAAGCACTAACACCACAGAAAGAAGTTGGGCGTTCCCCAGGAGTGCATCACATTAATCCAAAAACACAAGCACAAAGTGGGGAAATGTCATCTACAGGAGGCATACAATGTCTGTGCAGCATGATACGTAGTGGCTCCACATGCTCAAGCAAACAAATTCCCCTTAACATTAGCAAAAAAAAACCCAGGACTGACAAAAACAGCAGTTACTTTAGTCTTCAATTTTGCCCACAAAATTACAAGTGGAAGTGTACAAGTTTTTTCATTACAGGAGGATAAAGCATTTCCATAGGGTGCCGATAAACATTTTTTTTCCAGCCGATCACTAATTTCTTACCAGGTGCGCAATATGTGAAACCAAGCAAAATTAATTTTCTTTTCTACATAACTACATCTAAGAGAAACCCTCCATACCAAAATACAAAAACATTCTCTCATGAAATTTTCTAATTAATATCTTCTAAGTACAGTAAACACGATGTCAAAAATCATTACTCATTCTAGAACTCCACCCACCTGAAAACTACAAAATTTCTGTATTTTAAAGACACTTAAACTGCTAACCATCACATGACTGTCTTTCTGATAACTAACAGTTCAGAGACATACATTAAATCCCCCATAGGCATAACATAAAAATGCAGAAAAAATACTGATTAAAACGAACTATTAAACTTAAGCACATACTTCACATGAACTCTTGTAGTGCCACAAGAGCAAAATTAGAGTTTTATATGTATACTCATGGACAAAAGTTTACTGGGCGCGGGTTCACTGAAAGAAATATTATTCCTGCAAGGTCAAGTAGAGCAGGCAAATTAAAAGCACAGAAGCATGGGAGGACATGCATGCTGCATCAGGTGGAACGAATAACAGCTGAATTTCAACCCAGCAAGAAATTCAGTATTATGCTAGCACTAACGCCTTTCACGTCTTTTAGTAATATGGAGTTAGTGCAATCAAGGTCAGCTGAGGATACAAGTTAATATTAAGGGATTCTTTTAACATCATATCACTGGCGCGAAAGGTTATGGCAGGTATGATCAGGTGAATGTAAAGGGAAAGTCTGTCATATTATCACCGGGTTCATTAGTAAGCACACGTCAAAATGGAATGTCAGTAACTCCCATGTTATAGAATAGGACTACTCCACCAGTGATACAATAGTTGCAAGCTTTCCCCTGGCCTGGTAGACAGCTTATCTGGGGTGAAATACTTGGAAAAAGGGTCTTTGACCCCACCTTGAGTAGATGAATATCTTTTCCCATGGCACTCTTTGGCCAAGCTGCCCTTAAGCCATAAATTCATCATCATCATCATTAGACATTGTCAGCTTATTGGGACAAACGACCCGAGTTAAGTGCAAAGCAAGGCATGCGTTTGCATTGATATTTTTCCCACACAACCAATACTTCAAGCACTCCTGTTAAGCTTAGCTTCTGATTTGCTGAACAGATTTACAACGTCCAGTGAAGTTCTTCAAGGGAGTCTATTGTATTTAAAAGCTGAAGGGTTGTATGAACATTTGAGCGTTTTGAATATCGAAGCAAATAGCAATTCTTGGAAACCTTGTATGTTTATTTTTTGGAAACCTTGTATGTTGTATGTTTCGAAGTTCGAGAATTCAGGAAAATACACTGTTATTATGGACACCGAAAGAAATGGAACAAACACAATCAGTCAACAATGGTTCTACAGGGATCTCTCAAACATCCGAAAAATTCCCTATAACTCCAAATTTCAAACTGCTGGAAGAAGCAGTTGATGGTCTCCATGCCATGCCATCATACCACTCTGGAAGTCAGCGTGCACCGTACACACAGACAACAATACAGTGGCCACGTCCGCAAATTGGGCCTTTGACGGCTGCACTGCTCGGCACCTTGCCTACCAGCGCACGTGATGGTTCAAGCAAAAGCAAATATGTCCCTGTAGGAACTGTGCTGTGTCCACCGCACGGAGGACCCGAAATGGAATGGCGAAGATGACGAAAAAGATAAGAATGCAGAACTATCACCGAATGCAGAACTATCAGCGTGCCTGACGTGAGCACTCCAGCGTTGCTGGAAACAAAGCTGATGATACAGCTTTGTTTACACCGTTTAACAGCTCATATTTAATGAGATCTGGAACACCAGTTATTCTAGGTACAAAAATTAGAAAGTCAGAACCACGAAAGCATTATATGTGTGGTCAGAGTAGTACACCTTCCACGCGATTCGCTGCTACTTTTACACGTGTCTGAATGAAAAACTGCACAGAAGAGCCCCACCTGCACACCGTGGATAGGCGCACCCTGTGCCTCTCAGCAGTGTAATGGGTGAAGAGGGCATGTACACATCTCCTCATGCCTTCATTAGAGCAGCACAACGAGCAACATACTGAAGTCAGTACTGTGTCCTCCGACTGGTGTATGTCAGCGTGCCGCATGCCGCTTCCACTGCATGCATAGTACCTTCACAATCTTTTAATTTTTGCCTAGCGAAAGACGTTCGGCAGCAGTACGAACGTGCGATGACAGATGTGCAGTGTGGTCACGTGACTGTGGGCTTTGCAAATGGTGTCTAAGAAATCGGGCAATCAGTAGCAACATGTCCGAAATTTCAGCCACATTCAAATATTGGCTCAATGGGATGCGTGACTCTGTGCCGTGCATGCATAGAAAATGAATTGTGCGAAATTTCCAAATCCAAAAAAATCTGTCGGCAACTTTTATATTTAAAATGAGCGGCATATGAAGGTTCACATAATAAGGGCATCTAGATACAACATTTAGTGCACTTTGGTTTGCTGCTACTTAAGCATTGCCATATGAAATTTTAAAAGCTTTTATTTTTAGTTTGCTTTATTTTATTATTCAATTGACTAAATGAATTTTGCAGACCACATCTTGTGACAAACCCTATTGAGCCCTCATGAAATGCCTTTTTCCACTACTTTTCCAGTCGCCAACTATCTGCTTCAGTTCAAAAATATTTGCTTCACTTCGAGACCATCCAAACGAAAGCTGTATGCGCTTTGAAGTAAAAACTCACTATTTGCACATGCCTAAAAGTTGTCAAAACCAAACCCTTATGATGCAAGTGCCTGTAGGTAAAACTCTTCCTAGACACAGAAGTACCTTAATGAAGTCACAGGGGAGCCTAGACGGCACTACATCCTAATCATTGTTTCAAAATGCGCTATGTTTTAAAGAGAAAACACACAACACGGACACAAGAAACAACAAATTCACACATTGAAGCCCACAGCACAAATCACTTAATCCTGTGAACTTGTTTTTACCTACGTCCATGTCATGGACTTTTGTGTGAAAACATAGCACGTTCTGAAACAATAATAAGTTCATGAACATAAAGCTCATCTAGCTGTTAACATTACCTTAATGTCAAATATGTAACTTATTGGAGTCCAGAAATCACTTGCAGGAGCCTAGTCACCAGAAGCTCAACAAACAAAACATACTGATAATCAACTATCTCAACGATCTCAAACTGCTTCGCCAATCCCTATGCCAACGTTTATCAATAAAGCTGGTGGTGCTGGCTGCATTTTCTAGTAAACGTGGGCTCTGCAGAAAATAAAAACAAAATGAGAAGAACCAGACTGCAGCCATGGTGCCCATACATACATGATAAAGACCAAAGTAACAACAGAACACGTTTGCAACTTAAAAGGTAGAGCTTCAACAACTATCAACCTTAGGTAAGCAGCAACAGCAGCAAGTGGCCCAATGGACATAAATTGCCTCATGTTACACCAAGTAGTATAGTATGATTACAATTACATAGCAATTACAACTTTTCACCTACCTGCCGAGTCTAACTGAAGCATGACACTCATTTAACAATAAATCAGCTGCCTTTACAAACTGAGCAAGCGTTAACTCTGTCTCAAAAACTTGCTATCTCCGAGTTCTCAAAAACCTATGGCTCTGTTTGCACTTTACTTCGCTATCTGCTAGAGAACAATGACCCACTGCACATGTGTGGGTCATTGTTCTGTTTTACAGTGAGAGCTGTTTATGGCACAATCGACGAAATCACGTCGTCATCATTCCTCACTGCACCTGTCATGGCAGTGAAAGATGGACTATTGTCAGACTAGGCAGGCATCTGGCATGATAGGTGCAGTGAGGGAAATGCACAAGGATAAGGGGAGCATCATGCTTGGAATGCTGCACATAAGCAGGCCAGAGCCCACAAGTGTGTAGTGGGTAAAATAGAGGACGAATGCGCTCAGAACGCTAGCCACAAATGCACTGCATGACAACAACCCGAGATCCAAGTGCATGTGCGACCGCCACTGAGGCAAAACGATGCTGTATTGGTTGGTGCGTCTGATTACTTGATTACTGTGCCTGGCAACTCCAACACTCTCAGCAAAAGGCATCCAAAAGAGGTTACCCAAAGCACTAACGTGACATTTTGCAACCCTTCCCAGAGTTACTAAACACTCCAGCTGGCATCGGCAATTCACACCACCCAAGCTGTTGCTGATATTCGCATTACACCAAGGGCAATTTTTCAATCGACATCGTGATGGGAAATGAGGTGGTGTGCGTAGTCAGACAGTCAGTATCACATTTCTTAGCACATGCCATTTCCCCTTCCACCTAGACAATTAATTTTTGGAAACTGTTGCAATGACACGTAAAGATTTCAGAGAAAACAAACAAATAGTATGTGTTCTGCTTTTACCAGTACAAGGATGGCTGCAATAATGCGTTACTTTATTCAAGGTCGCCCCATTGCCAATAGAGCAGATGAAAAAAAAAATAGCGACAATTCATGCATGTGCAGTGGGGGCCCCCTCAACTAATAACCAAACAAAAAGCAAGCCATTAAACCTAATCATATACTTTCCAAAGAGACTTCATACACTATGGACATGTTTTAAAAATACGCTCAAAATTACTAATGATACGAAAAAGGCCAGTCTTAAAACTGCAATGATTGGCATGCATTTTATTTTATCCTTGGTATAATTAAACTGAAACACTGCTGCAATAAAAGGCACCAGTGATAACCCCGCTTCATTTGCTAAAGCATACAATAGATGCATCCTCACAATAAATTGAGCCACAGTTTTGGTCCACAGACTGTACTAAAGAGAGCCAGTGGCACTCAATCATATAAATTTGCAGTGAAGGAGCCACACATGGTTCAATTCGGCGCTGAAGTCACCAAAGGCACAGCCCACAGCCAAGAACTGTGATTCAATGTGTTGTGTGGCTACACATCAATGACTAAAAAGCAGACCACTAAATGGACAAATATAATTTAGCAATACGAAAAAGCAAGGCTGATCAAATTAAAAGCAAGGTAGCAATTAACATCTATTTTCAATTTTTGTCCACACTTAACAGATAACAGTCTTCAGAATCATGGATTTTACAGATTACACAAAATGCAGAAAAAAAAGTTAACAGATTAGAACCAATAAAAGAGAGCACCCGTTCCAAATTACAGTTCGTCATGATGCAATAACTCTACCAAGATTCCTTGAGCAAATGTACAAAACAGCTTTGGTAATTTATTGTTTACAACTATCAAAGAATGGAATATAGTAAAAAGAGAAGCTGGTCAACATTTCAGACTACAAATTGTTCTTTCCGGGCTGGTGAAAGCAACTGCAGACATTTTATTCACATACATGAATTTCCGACTTACTCCTCTTGCACATCTCCTCTTTGCAGTACAATCTGCGTTTCACTAAAGAAGTGTGTGTGTAATTGCCTCTCCTCTGCTTCAAGCTGACTACAGCTCGCACAGCCGCTTTTCTCCGCATGAAATTTGCTAACAAAGAGCAACGAGGTGAGCACAAAGAGAAGCTAGGATAAGACACATGTAGATGGGTACTCGGGTACCCCCAATAGCTGCGCAACAACGCAATTAAGAGGAGCAGTCTGAGGTCCGACAGACAGGTCTCACATGTGACCCCATAAATAAGTCGGCACCACATGTAGGTTGGATCCCTCAATTTCCGATGGTAATTTTTGCAGAAAGTCAACACAGCTGCAATGAGTTCAATGTACTCTTTTTTTTTCATGCAATGGCCTTGTGTGTTAGAAAAATACACAATTTCAAAAATGCATATTTTGCAATTCAACATTCCTTTTGTAATTTGGAAGTGTTCAAAATATTTGCTTTGATATTAATCTAAGAAAACTACTACAGTAAAATACCACTTGAACGAACTTCATTTAAACGAAGTATTCAGTTGTACAAACTTTTTTTAAACCCCCCACCGTAGCGCCATTGAGCCCAATGCAAACGCCCTTCAGTTTAACGAAATTCAGTGCAGTGTGCATTTCAGTTCTACGAACAGTTTTCGGGGAGCCATCCCATGTGTCCTAGGTCATACTGAGCACTTCAACAAGTACAACCTGCCCTTTTTGCCACGCTTTTTTACATTGAGAACCGCGCCGACCGCGCTCCATTACCGCGTTACTAAACTACACGAAGTGGTGTGTGCAGCGCATTCCGATAAATTTAACACTTTCGTGACCGCGCCTATTCCCGTCGACAGTATGTTATCGATGGTAGAAGTTTGAATTTTGGCGCCTCTCCGAGCGTTATGGACAGCTAACGCCATCGAGCGGGTTAAAGAGAGACTATTTTATAAGTTTCGGAGTTGTGTTTCTCTTTTCCGCCGCGCGGGGATTTTTAAGCGCCTGCATAAACGGGATGACGAGCGCTCGTTGTTTCCAAGATGGCATCTACGTCGCGCGCGTCCGCTCCACGGAAACGGCGAGTTTCAACGGATTCCGACGCATCTGGGCTCGAATTTGCGGATGATCGTAGCACCACAGACTCTGAAGATGACTTCGATTCGTCGGACTTTAGTACGGACGGCGAAAGTGCCGCAAACCGCCCCAGAACATCGACAGGCATCCGCCGGTGAGTTTTGCTTTCTTATCGGACTGTGTTATCGCGTCGTAAGGATTTCCGGTGTGTTCTAAAGGGTCAGAGTTCTTATCTGCAGGGTGTCAACATCGTTCGGAAGGGACCATATGCCGTCGGCCGCGCAGAGAGTTGAGTTTTGTCCACGAAGACCGCCGGGAGTGGACCTTGGAATCGCGCTCCGGAGTGCTGCGCGGCGGTTCGTAAGAGCTGTCGATTTCTTCCTGCTCTTTTTCACCGCCGAAATCATCAGGGAGATATGCGAGAACACAAACAAGTATGCGTGGATGCATATTTTCGACAAGCCCACGTACAGCGAGAGAGATGGATCCTGGAAGGAAGTTACTGAAGAGGAGATGCTGAAGTTCATCGGACTTCTCGTATACATGGGAATTGTGCAAGTCCCACGTTTGCATTGTTATTGGAGCACACGAAGATTATTCTCAGGTCTTCTTCCGCCTACAGTGATGTCAAGGAAACGGTTCAAGGCGTTACTTGCATTCCTGAGTGTGTCTGATCCAGAGAAGACGACCGTCGCATCCCATGGCAAGCTTCACCGCATATCCTCTCTGCTTCAGCACGTCAACGATTCTTCCGCGCTATTTTTTCAACCGCGTCGGAACCTCTCCGTCGATGAGAGGATGGTGAAATCGAAAGGTCGGTCCGGAATTCGCCAGTACATGAGAGATAAAGTGATCAAATGGGGTTACAAATTATGGGTTTTGGCAGATTCGGAAACGGGGTACACTGTTCAGTTCAGCGTCTATACGGGAAAGCGCGAAGAACCTAGCGTGCGAGGTTTGGCATTCGATGTTGTGACACGGCTGTGCGAAAATTATCTAGATCAGGGTTACATAATTTTTTTGGACAATTTCTACACTTCTACATCTTTGTTTGTTCATTTACTGGAGCGCAAGACACTTGCGTGTGGGACAACGCGGAAAGATCGGCGTGGCTTTCCAAGTGAACTCAAAGACACACAGTGGGAAAAGAAGGCGAAAAGAGGGGACGTTCGATGGCTGAGGGAGCAGGATGTTTTGTACCTGCAATGGAAAGACCGGCGAGTTGTGAATATGATGTCTACCGCGGACACAGCGAACAAATTCGTCCTTGCAAAGCGAAGAAAGAAAGTCGGGAATACGTGGACAGAAGTGTCCGTGAAGAAGCCGGTGCTGATCAAGAACTACAATGTGGGCATGCTTGGAGTGGACAAATCCGACCAGCTCATCGGGTCCTACAATGTTCTTATGAAGTCAGTGCGTTGGTGGAAGACACTGTTCTTCCACTGTGTCGATATAGCTGTAGTAAATAGCTTTATAATGTTTGACGAGCATCGTCGGGAGCATCCAGAAATCCCAGAACTATCAAGAAGTTTGCACTTCGACCAGTTTGCCTTCAGGCTAGAACTTATCGACCAACTTCTGGGATGTGATGAGCCACATCTTGCGGACCCCCCAGTCGCGCCTGTTGTTCCCTCTCGGAGTGCACCTCAAGTGCAACAGCATCAGCCACAAAAAATGGAAAGATATAGAAACTGTAAATTGTGTTATGATGAAAGGAAAGTTGAGCAGAAAACAAATGTTTTCTGTGAAACATGTGCAGCCAACCTTTGTTTCACTTCATCGAGGAACTGCTTTGCACGGTGGCACGATAGACACTAGGTCTAATGTTTCCCTGTGTACCTGAACAGCTTTTGCAGATACAGAGCTAATATTTGCAGGCTGATTTCATATGGCTCTTTTGTTGAAAATGTATATTTCGATTTTTTTTAAATATTTTTTTTGTGCAAAGCAGCATTGATGTTTTTATCGATTTTTTCGTTCTTGTTGTGATTCTTTTGCTTTCATAATTTTTTCTTACTGTCACTATTAAATATGTTGTTTGAAACCAATACCATTGGAAAGATAATTTCTTCTTCTACAATTTGATACCATACACTTCAACATGAATTACTTTCTGTGGCAGGAAAAAAATAATTACCAGACTACACGAAAACTACCGATTTCCCGCGGTCACGAAAGTGTTAAGAATGCAGAAGCCTGAAGCGATTAATGTGCGGCAGGCAGCAGAAATGCTCACAGGAGCTTGGTGGAGTGTGAAACCAGCAACAATAGTGAATTACTGGCAAAAAGCAGATCTGCATGCAGCAAACTGGACTGCTGTGGACACCAATCTGTTAAGCAGAAGATCATGGCACTGATGAAGAAAACAGTGAGCCAGGTGGCTGGCCAGAATTGTCAGAAAGACTAGATGAAGATAGCTCTGTTTTTTTGAGGAGTATGCCGCCTGTGACTCCCTGGTGAAGACGAATGCTGCATTCACTACGGAAGATATTGTAGAGAGTTCATTATCTGAAGACGACGAAGACGAGAGAGATTCGACCAGTCATGATAAAGCACCAAAAATATCTGCCAAAGAGGCACTAATAGGCCTGCATAAAGTTAAAGCCTTTGCTGCCCAGCAAACTGCTGTGCCAGAAAAGGTCCACGAGTGCTTAGACGCAGTGACTCAGTTCCCAACTGCTACAGTCCTAAGTGGGAAAGTGCAGCAGATGATTACAGTGTTCTTTGCAAGGTGTTAATTAGCGGAACTTGAGCAGAGTGACAAATAAATGGGCTCATATTCGATTTGACCACCCTTTTTTTTTTACCCAATGGCAACAAGCTGCTGCACACTTATTTCAGTTGAGTGAACTTTCACTTTAACAAACTTTTCCCTGGGGTCCCTTGAAGGTTGTTCAAGTGAAGTTTCACTGTATTCACTTTGAATTCGTTTCGAACCAGACAACCACTATTCGCACTCCCCTAATATTTTAGCATGCCGCAGTGCTGTTTATGCAGCATTTTCTCCAAAAAGCAAGTCGCAGCAGCTGCAAAAAATTAATTTCGGGACAGCATGCCATGTAATTTTGTTTGGATGCTGATTTAAAGATAGCAAATACAGCTAAAATTTCTCTGAAAAGCATAAACTTGAAATGTAACAAATTCATCCAGAACTTAAAACAATGCTACAATTGGAACTTAAAGGTGCCAATTAGCTTATCTATAAATATGGTGACAACAGATAAGATGAACAGAGACTGTTTCTTGACTACCTGCCATAATACCTGAACACTGCCAATGCCGTAATCGTCACTTGCGCAGCACGTATCCATTAGTGCCGGCATACTTCTCACATATTGCCAGTGCCATGATCATTAGTCACACAGTATGCACCTGCAAGCACCGAGCAGTTTCGCACATAACCAAAGCTTTGAATGCCAGTTGTGAATTGCACAACCGTGAACAGAGCACTGAGCAATGGCAAGCTCCCTTCTCACACGTCGCTACTGCTGCAATCATCAGTAGCTAATACGCAGCAGAGAGCATCAAGAAGTGGAAGCATTTTTACTGTTGTGCCAGCCTGAACAGATGCATACATGCTCACGGGTCCAACTTTGTAGGCAGTCACTATGTTCGAGGAACCGGGTCAGCCACGCATTACAGCTAACAGGATTTGTTTCAACAGTAAATAAATTTGCAGGAATGAAGTTCCCATGCTTCAACATGCGAAATTCAATCATTCCTAGATAACAAATTATGGGTGACACATTTTTGCATCAAGATTCTACAGACCCTGTTTTAAACTGATGCTCCTTTGCCATACTGTTAAGGCGAGGGCAAAGCAAATAAAATGGCCAATTTGGTCAAAACTTTCGGTTTCTCTATTTTTATTTTCGTAATCCTCGGGTCTTCACCCATCTGACGATGGAAAAATTCTAGCAAAAGAAGCACAAATTTAGAAAATGAAATTTCCTTTATGTGTGGTCGTCTGAAATTGTGAGCAAATCATGCTCCTGATGGTCTTGGCACATCGCAAGTTCTGCAAGTTTCAGACAACAGAGCACCACCATCCTAGTTTCACCACGAAGAGGAGAGCAGAGTTTACGCTGGTTGCAATGCCACATTCTTCTCACCAAAAACAAAAGCATATGAGGCGATAAACGAAGCAAACGAGAAAATAAACTTTAAGGCTGATTTTCACAACTTTCAGTTTTTCTGGGATTGCTATCGCCTATCCCTTCGGCATTTTGTAACAAATGGCAGTAGACATTCTGTCTGATGTGCAATTCCCAAGCCATTGAGGAGTGCAATAAAGCCCTGGATTTTTCTATGCAAACATACAACAACTTTTGAAAGTTAATTTTTCAAAAAAATTTTCATGTGAATATGCACGCTGGAGTTAATATATGCACACTGGAGTTAACTTTTTTCCATGAGTACTGGGCATCTAAAAATATTACTATCACAACAGCTTTATAGCACAAGCACAAAACAAGGCCTTGTGAACACGCAGACATAAAAAACTTGGCCACTTTCTCCTTCATTATTTGGGGTGTTCATTGTAATTACTCCGCAACTATGACAGCTAGCTTGAAATAAAAATTCAGGGGGGCATTTTGTTGACCTAAAGTGTGGTGAGGCAAAAGCCTTTAGCGCAGTGTTGCTGCTTGTGTCACTGATGTGTGGTTAAGATTTTAAGTAAGTACTTGCATTTGCCTACATTCCGAGACTCCACTGAAGCGAGCACTAGGAGGGAGGTTGCACGGCACCCGACTCGGTCGACAGCTGCGAGGCGTCTGACGTGAGCACGGGGCGTGCGCCGATAGCACCACCTCATGCATGGCGCAACACGGCCTCCAAGATCATCCGCACGCTCTAGCGAGCGCGATTGATCTCGGAGGCCATGGGCGCAAGGTCGTAACGGACGGACGGACACAGTATGAGCCATTAAAGGCTTTCACCTTAAAATGCAATTCTGAAATTAGCACAAAAAGTTACATACCTGTGCCACATTTGGTCACATCCAGTGCAGAAAAATAAAAATAGTTTCACTTGCCGTCTCCTCCTTAAGAGGGCTTTTAAAACATTTTTCTTATTGTTTGATGGATTTTGATGAAACTTTTAGACCTTTTAGACAAAATTCTAGCATTATAGGCGAAGAACTGATTTTCTACGAATTTTTCTGTTCAACACCTGCTAAAAGCCTGCAGAATCGGACAAAATGTAGTAGAACACTACTACTTCAACATTCACTGCATTGCTGAATGCATGCTACGTGTGATGACAATGTTAGGTTAATTTTTTTCCACAAAGCAATTTCTTCTCGTTTTCTTGTTTTTTACAAAGCAGTTGGCACAGACATGTCTACACTGTAAACAAGATGTCGCACCAAAAATGTACAATTCATCAAAATGAAAAACCAAGATCATCAATGCATATAGTGGAGTTTTGACAGTGAAACAAATCAAACGGAGTCAAAATAGACAAAACAGTTATGAGAAATCTGCTCCACAAAGTGGGCATGCGGTCGGAAAATCGGAACAGAAAAGAACCCCCAATTTTCCAAGCATTTCCTTAATATGCAATGCCACTAATGTTCACAAAACAAATTTAGAGTTTCTACTGGTGGATTTCAGCAATGACACATTGATACAGAAAACAAGGCACACAAGCAGATACAATGATTTTAAAAAAATGATTTTTTTTGCTATTTTTCATGATTTGATATTGAAAGCAGCATCCCCCCCCCCCCCCCCCCCCCTTCCGAAGTGTTACTTCAGTTCCCTTCACTCTTCAATTTGTCGGTTCAGGTCTTCTATTACCGTATTTACTCGCATAATGCTCGCATTCGCGTAATGCTCACACCCCCCACATTGGCTATCAAAAATTGGAAATTTTTTTTTTCCCCGCATAATCATCGCACCCCCAAAATTAATGCCGCGAGCCATCTGCTTGTCATAGCGATCGCCATCTATTGACTGCGGCCACAACTAACTGCCATGGTTGGGTGCGCGTGCTACTAGGCGACGGTACTGTGCTATCATCCGCTGCCACCGCCGCTACCGCTCATCCACTCACCACCGCTACGCCATTTTGCGAAGGTGTCTCCAGCTCTCCGGTGTCTCGTAGGCCTCGTTTGCCTTGTTTGCGTGTTGCACCGTGCTCTTTGTGCCGCTTCGCCATGGGACGCTACGCAAGCTACACAGCTGCTTTTAAGCTAAAAGCTATTGAGTATGCGTTGGAACATGGCAACCGCGCCGCCAGCAGACACTTCGGCGTCAACGAGTTTTGCGTCCGGTATTGGAGACGGCAGCACGACGAACTCAAGACGACTGGTAAGACGCGCCGGGCCTTCCGTGGACCGAAGACTGGGAAATTTCCTGCCGTCGAATCCTCTTAACTGGAATATATCAAGGATCGACGAGCGGATGGGTGTGCTGTGTCGATTGATTTGATACGGAACCAGGCGCTCGTAATCGCAAGAAAGGAGGGCATCCCGGTGCAAGACTTCCGCGCTAGTAACGGGTGGGCCACACGATTTATGCGGCGCAATGGACTCTCGCTCAGGAGGCAAACGACGTTTTGCCAGCGCCTGCCCGCAGCCTATGAAGAGAAAATAGTGGATTTCCATCGATTTGTTATCAGGATCCGGCAGGAGAAAAACTTTTTGCTCTCCCAGATAGGGAACGCGGACCAAACTCCACTGAATTTCGATATGCCCAGCAGCAGGACAGTCGAACAGACAGGCGCTTGGACTGTGCACGTCAGGACTACAGGTGCCGAAAAACAGAGGTGCACGGTCACGCTATGCGTGACGGCGGACGGGCGGAAGCTCCCACCGTACGTCACTTTCAAGCGGAAGACCCTCCCGAAAGGAAAGCTCCCCCCTGGTATACACGTGCGAGTCCAAGAAAAGGGGTGGATGACCGCGGACCTTATGGTGGACTGGGTTAAGACTGTGGGGGGGCGGCGACCGGGAGCGCTTCTTTTTCCGTCGCTCCTCGTGCTTGATACCTTTCGGGGCCATTTTCAAGATTCGGTTCGGGCGAAGTTCAAGGAACTGCGCACGGACCTGGCTGTTATACCCGGCGGCCTCACATCAATGCTACAGCCTCTTGACGTATCTTTGAACAAGCCATTTAAAGATAACGTCCAGAGGCTGTACGCAGAATGGATGGCCGAAGGTGAACATGCTCTGACGCCGGGCGGCAAGATCAAAAGACCGTCCGTGGAACTGCTGTGCAGTTGGGTATCAGAGGCATGGGGGATGATTGATGTAAACATGGTGGCCAGAAGCTTCAAGAAAACAGGAATTTCGAACGCCCTGGATGCGACCGAGGACCACCTGGTGTGGGACGACGAAGAAGCATCGGAAGATGAAGAAACCATCGATTCCAGTGTCGACACGGACTCTGATGAAGAGTAGAATTGCCTGCAGGACGTACGCAACGCGAGTAGTGACGGGGAGGTTGCGCGCGGCAAATAAAGTGCTTTAGCAGCTTGACCTTACGTTCACCCTGTACTTTCATAACGAAGGTAAGTTACGCTTGAAAGTAATGTTTTCGTTATATTTAAAATTGCGGACCTGACAATCCTGATCTTGCACCCATTCATCTTTGCATTTAACACTCTGAAACATTTGCTTGAAAATTTTCCCCGCATAATTATCGCACCCCCAAACTTCGCGTTGATTTTCAGGGAAAAAAAGTGCGAGGAATACGCGAGTAAATACGGTACTCACTGTCACTACATATATATACTTTAGAACCTCAGTGATATGTTACTGGTTGCTGCACTTTACTGGTTGATATATCAAGTTTGCATTACCTTGGCACAAGTTTCCAGGCTCTTACTTTTTTTTTTTCACACTACCACACAAAATGCATCCAATTAGTTCTAGTATACACCTGTGAAGGTTAGATCTTTGCATGATAACTTGTCTATTCACAATGCAGAGATTAAAATGAAATGAACCAGTTCATATTAAAAATAAAAAACGGGAAGGAGGGTTGAAACAACAAAAATACTAAGAGGGTGATGCAAGCCTGCATTTTACCCTACCACTGATCAGCACCAACAGCAGTCTTTGCCATGTCGCTGTCATATGTTTAGATGGAGACCACTGGTGTACACAGACACTTTAAGAGCCACAGCTGCAACTGCTGCATGTGGTCTAATGACTGATAGAGTACCCCTGAGTGAACATAAGGTATGAAAAAAAATTTAACACCTAAGTTGGCCACAATGAAAAAGAAAGGAAACACTTGATTCAAGGATGTTACTAGAGATCTTACAATACAGCGTAAACATATAGTATCTTTATATCCTTTACTTATAACCTCCTGCTTAAAACCCTTATCCAGTAGTACGTAGCCATATACAACACCCCACAGTTTATTGTGCACTGCAGGTAATATGCAAGTAATATGATCAAGCACACAATGGTGTCTGCTCATTTCTAGGTGACATTACCTGCTCCCTGCTTTGATATGCTATGATATTTCCATATTTTTGGCTTCTCGTATTCAATAAATTCTCTTATATTAATTTTAGTTGCATTTAGCATACTGAGCACCTAAAGTCTCCTGAATTCCAACACTCCTAACGATCTGTTACCACCTAAATGACTTGTTTTGTTACCAAGCTTGAAAGTTGCGACGCATATTAATGATATCCAAAAAACAGTATTAAATGTTGATGCAGATCTTCCTGAGCTATAAGTATAGACCAGATTTCACACACATTTAACATAGAACATGAAGTTTGTCACTACTAATGACTTACACAAGCAGGCTACAACAGACAACGCTATCTACATTTACAACAAGCATTTTGCTGCTCTCTGGATTAAGCAGTGTCCACAATATACAGTCAAACTCACTTATAACAATATTGAAGTGCCACGGAAATACCACTGGTCTAACCGATAACTGTTATAACAAAGTTGTGCCAATAAAAAGAAAACATGACAAACTTAAGAGCATTTAATGACAGGAGAGGCCTACAGAGGCTTGATTGTTTTAATGCCTGTAAAAGCTTGTTATTTCGAACTTCAGGAGACCAGAAAAAAATGTTCAAATTATCGAATGATCCCAAAAAGATAACAAGAACCGCTTGCATCATGGTATATTTATCTGGTGAAAGACTGGACAACGGTTGCTTGCTTTTGAGATGAGAACGACATGACGATTATTTTTCACATTTTCATGACTGCTTTATTGCACACATACTGTCGGAAGCGTCGAAGCAGAACTGCTCAAAGGTAAAAGGGCTTTTGTGCTGTGAGTGTGGTTTGGCTGGTGCGGTTGTAACGTCTCCATGTTTTTGTTAGTTTCAAGGTTGACCTCCACTGACCAGATTTAATTGTTATAACCAATAATGTGCCATGACAGCATTGCAATAAGTGGTTTATTTTACCATAGAACATAATGTAAAGCTAACAGTGCCACGACTGACCATTGTTATATCCTATATATTGTTATAACCGGTATTGTTATAAGTGGATTTGACTGTGATATGTCCTAAAATGTATAAAACCCTGCTGTTCACCCACTGTCCATTAAAAATATTATCTAGATGGGCCTGTTCCACAATTGTCATGTGGTCTAGGGAGTGGGCACTTCTGTGGGGAGGTATGAGATAACTATCGCTATCACTTCTTTTTCCCAAAGAATGGTGAAAAGCCAGAGAGCTTTTATCATAAAGGCTTTAAAAATACGCCATGAGAATGACAAGGTACTTTCAAGAGATTTGAAGCTTGCTTACTGTATTTACAAATATAATGCAGAGGTCCGGTTAACCTCCCTGCCTTTTCTCTTCTTCTTCATAATGCAGAGGAAGAGTTTGAGACCTCACAAACATATATATACATAACATGATCTCAGTCTGTTCAGGCCAACTTTACAGCCAAGGGCTAGGAAAGAAATTTAGACAGCACATAAAAATATAGAAGCAAAGGATACCTCAACGTTACCTGAGAGGAGACACTTTGGAAATGCACATGACATCAAACTTAGCGAAGCCTCTGACACATTAGCATACGCAGTCTCCCATGCAGCTGCAGCCGCTGCCGCCGCCACTGCCATGCCACCGCTGCTTCATGTTTCGTGCTGCCCAGTCCTGTGCCCGTTCACCCTCCTTTCCTTTCCCTCCTTCACCCAATTCCTTCAGTACCGTCCCTCATAGCCTTAGTCGCTTCAGGACGTTAAACCCCATAAAGCCTAAAATCTTCAGTACCTTCCTGTTCTCAATGGCACAAGCCACCTTCTTTCTGTTATCAACGCCACCCACTCCTTCGCCACAATGCACGAGGCTGGTGATGAGGGTCGCTGTAGTTATCTTCAGCAGCAGCAAGAAAATAAATATGTCATGTTATATTCGTACCCAGATTCCAAACAGAGCTCGAGATGTGTTCCAAAACCGATCATCTCAGGAAAAAAACTCATATTCGTGTAAATAAGGTAACACTTAGAGAACAACAATAAATTAACAAATCAGGTGGGCAATGAAGAGATGGTGTTCTGTCAGCCATGATATTAGCATTTAATTTTGCAACGACCACCTTTGCACCAAGAAAAAAAAAAGAAATGACGGTGAAGCAGCAACGTAGCATTCTGCACAGACTTCAGCAGTTGCTGAACTACATAAAGCACAACTTGCACAGCGGGAGGAGACACAGCATGCAACACAAAGCACAGCAAACAGACATTTCTTGTAAGCATGCAGCTGACGCTTCCCATCTTTTACAGAATGGTCAACTGTGGTTAGTAGCACCGTAACTTGCACAGTTTTCCTATATCCGGGTAAAGGCAGCACTGTGAGGAGGAACACTGCAACTGCATGCTACACCTAGGCATCCACTCCTATTTTGTAGCAAGCAGTCAAATGCACAGCCTGAATGGCAGCCCACTCAGCCTACGAATGGTGCCACTCAGGCCATGCCATGCAGTGTCCCCCACCACACCCAGCTACAAGAATGTAACGTCAGCGAGCCATAGACAGAATGTGCACTGACTACAGGATGCGTATAGGGGTTAGGCGAGAGAAAAGCTTATGAGAAATACGAGGCACTCACGCTGCACCGTGATGGACACGGTGCGCGCCTGGCCCATGGTGCCCGACTCCGCCCGGGGACTCTGCTGTAAGGAGGCACTAGCACCACCTCCTGTGATGTTGGGTGCAAATAGCCTGCGACGCACTGCACTGCCTGGGGACTGGAACCGCTCCGCCACCGACACTGGTGAAAGTGCCACGTCTGCATCAAAGGCCACCATGTCAAAGCCACATAGACAAGGTGCAGCCACACACTGTGCCCGTCCGGCGCCGACGCTGAACCGTCCACCAGGGTCAGAAGGCTGGCAGATGGCTCCCTCACAAAGCTCAGACGGCAGTGTCACATCAGCCATGCATGCTTCACACAAAAAAGTGCACAGAAAAGAATCCTGAGTGAGCACCGATAGAGAATCCGTTTCTATGTTCCCTCAGCCAAACAAAAGTATGCAATAGCAGGAGGAGTTGCACACTAAAAACGCATGATACACCACATGCACTTAGTACAACAGAAACTAAAACAAGTTTCCTGTCAGCAGGCGCATAATATCAGGGCACCACTTTTCTTGGATTAAAAATAAAAGCCAAATGCTTGAATGTCTACTAAAGATACACCACAATGCAATGTTCACGACAAAGACTATTCCACAGTGTCAAAGCTGGAAGTCCTTTTGGGGCGCTCCTGACATGCAACAGCTAGCATGCATGTTCACAATGCAACACCGAGTTTAAAGTCTACAAGACCAGCCTGCAAATATTTACCCTTCCTGCTTGACTGAGAACCATCCTGGTCCCCTTTCAGACCCCGTAAGTGGGGAACAGGAGATTGTGCTTCACTGACATCACTACTGTCAGATTCCTGGAACGTCTCGATCTGCCGCTGGAGTAATACCTGAGTGATCACCACAAATCAATGTGATAGTCAGTTCAGAGCTCCCAAGTTTTCAAAAGGCCATGCCAAATAACAACCGATAACATGCAAAGCAATCAAGCACATCACAAACCTCTTTGCATGCAGGTACAGATTGTTCAGAGTGCTCAATAGCATCCCAGAGAGGTGAGTCATCTTTCCAAGCAAGACACTCCAAGATTTGCTCCTCAATCTGCATAACAAAGCCATTGTAAGTAACTAGCAGAAAGATTTGCAATGAAAAATTGACCTTACATGATTGAGGTGCTTCACCACTTCTCGCCACAAGCTCTCCTCAGCACGGATTAAAGGCTCAATGATCTTGTAGAAGTTGTAAGGCATCAAATTGAAGACTTCCAAGATCCAAGGAAACTCTCTGCATGACCAAGTATGTTCCAAATGAAAATGCACAGAGTCACAGCACACATCAGCCTTAACTCAAATGGTATTGCAAATGTCTTGCCAAACAAGCAGTACCAATTTATAGCACAAGCTTTATCAATTTTTTTTTACACTACTGCTTCCGATAGTTATAGTGCACTACTTAGCACTAAGACACAACTGCAGTCCCTGAACAGAACACAAGTATAAGATGGCTCGGGTATGGTTTTAGCTTTGTCTGAACACTTTCTACATCTGCTAGCAAACCATGGCCAAAGACAGGCTACCTATGGTTATGCAAGTCTGTGGAACCATTCAACTTATAAGCAGCACAAACTCTACCCTGCAAGTACTGATTTATTTTATTCACTTCATTCTTCCAGTTTCTTCAGAAGCATTAGGATAATAAAAATAACCTTACACAGTTAAAATTACAGGAACTGCACTGATGCGTAGCAGTGGTTTACTTTTTAGACTACAAGGTATGCTGGCAAGTTTCTAAGAGACTGACATTTTTTAAATTCCATGCTAAAAATTTATACCTGAAAAATCGATCACTAGACAGTAATCAGCCAAACTACTAATTGACAATATCTTCAATTACCTATCCACCAAGGAAGAGCCCTGTGCTTTTCTTTTACACATGTATAAGAGTGAACCAATGTGCATACTGCCCCACAATTCAGTACATCTTTTGAAAGTGCAACATAACACAGATGTCTCACATCTGTGAGACGTCTAATTAGAACCTCGGTAATTCCATGAGTGCTTAAACTGGTGTTCAAAAGTAACTTGAGCAAATGTGCTCATCATGTTTCAAAAAAGTCATGAAAGTAGAGAAACCAATTCAGCATTTGAAGACTTTTTGTCACAGGACTAACAACGTTTCATTACAAATACTTCTATACAGAATAAACCTAATTAATTTTCGATTAGGCACAAGTTGCAAATATTATTCACAGCACAAGCAATGAAGTCTTGAAAATCCCTCATCTAGTTCAGCACACGCTATGTCTATAAAAAGGTTCTTATGCCTTCACAGCGAAGTGTCTCTAGTCTTGTCACTCCACTACCACAAGTGAGGCTTGCCCTAGAGGCAGCCTAGGCTTACCATATTTACACGATTGTAAGTCGACCGATTTTACAAAATTTGAAAATCCGAAGTAGGGGGGTCGACTTACAATCGAAACCAAAGAATAACACCATAAATAAAGGCGAGAAAAACAAGTGATCAGGCAGGCTACCACATGGTTGCATTTCTGCTGCGTGGCTCCATCGCATCGCTCTTGGTGCTGGTCTTGAGCAGCTGCTATGTCAACGCGCAGTACCGGCGTTTCCTCCCTGCGCGTGGCGGCCGATGGCGGCTGTCGATAAGCAGCAAACCGGCACCCCACCACTCCCTACACATGGCTGCAGATTGTAGCTGCCAACAAGCGGCTGCGGCGGCCGATAATGCATTCGTTTTCTATTCTTAATAGGCATCCTCCAAGTTTTTTTTTTTACTTTCAACTGCACACTTGGCGCTCAAGGGAGCGTCGATAGTTGATGGAAGAGGCGCTGTTCCAATAACAGCAGCACCGCCACTCGGAACAGCAGCGGCGCCTGGGAGTGTCCGCAGTGGGCCAACGCCGCTCACGTGTAGTTGCTCTTTGGCTCTGAAGCATTTGACTACTGCCGGCCGCGTTTCAAAAGCTTTATTAGTGCTTCATCAGTCGTCATTTGTGCACCAGGTCCGGTAACTGACCGGCACTCGTTCACGGTACATTCAAGGTGACTGTCATTCTTTACACCGCAGAAAACAACTGCACGCCAGGCCGCAAGCTGGACGTTCACAACGGGTGATACAGGTGTGGCAGCCGCAGCGAGGCAAAAATTTTCAGCTGTTCCACATGATGCCGTGATGTGGCTGTTTGCGAAGTGCGGGGAATTCGCTGCACAGCGACGTTAGAACAACGTGCTGTGGGACCACAGCAGAGATCACGGCAGCAGCACTAGTGAGGACAATGGCGCAAGTGTAGACGAGTAGTGCAGTGATTAGTACATTTTTGTTTTGGAATGCGCCCACAGGCACGCCCACGCGTGGCAGCCGATCGCGGCTGGCGATAAGCGGCGGCCACCGGATAATGCTATCGTGTTCTATTATTAAAGGTTAAGTTTAAACGACCTTTTTTTTCCTGCAATGTGATGTGTGTGTGTGTGGGGGGGGGGGGGGGGTCGATTTACATTCGAGTGGACTTGCATTCGTGTAAATACGGCACATTTCTCTTAGGTTTGGCTAGCTCTTCCCCCCCCCCTTTTTATAAAGTACAGTAGAACCCCGTTCATACGTTTTTTCACCGGACCGCGAATAAAAAACGTAACAGCCGGGAAAACGCAACAGTGAGGAAAGGTCCGAAAATTAATGAAAACAGTGCAGTTTTGCCTTGAAACAATTTATTTCAACATCAAGTGAGCTTAGGTCTTAAAACAATCGAGAATGGTCGATTGCCATTTTTTGCGCTCGCTGCAAAACACCACGCGTTTCTCGATGGCCTGGAAAGCCGCATTGCTCTCAGCGTTGCTTTGAGGTGCGACGTACCTGTGGAGGAGGTCCAGAGCCGCGACGGCTTCTCCAAAGCTCGGGTCCGCCAACTCCCCGGAATCATGCGGCTCGTGCTCCTCGTCGTCATCACAGTCCGAGGCTTCACTCGCGACCGAGTCTGCAACGATCTCGGCGATACTCTGACCCTCGGACGTCACGACAGCAGCATCCACGGCGACGTAGTCGTCATACGTGACTCCCGTGGCACCCAGCGCATTCAAAGCTTCACTCAGCTCTTGATCATGCGAGGCTGCTTCCGTCTCTTCAGCTTCCGTGGCAGTTTCCTCTCCGCCGTCCATGCGAAAGCCACACCGCGCGAAGCAGTGCTGTGCAGTTGACGCGCTCACTGCAGTCCACGCTGAAGCGGCATTCCCTTGTATCTCGGCACGCTTCGAGACGATGCTGTTAAGCGTCGAGGGTGGCAGACCAAGATCCTTGGCGACGTCGACTCTTTTCCGTGCTGGCTGCCTGTCGACTGCGTTGAGAACATCCAGCTTTTCCTCGAGGGAAAGCGCCTTGCGCTTGCGCGACGCCATCAAAGGACGACAAATCGCTCGCGGTGTTAGCGAGGCCTGACGAGGCGTAGGCAGCGTAGCTGTTGACGGAAGGACACGGACGACTCGGATGGGTTGAACCGCACAAACAAGAAAGACTGGATTGCTGCGGGCCCGCGGGTTTTACTCGCTTCGGCTGACGAGGCAGTGGCCATCTAGTGGCAATCTCTCCAACTCGCGTGCGGCTTTTTATGGCCTCCGAGATTACCCACACGCGTGCAAGGGGGTGATCTCGGAGGCCATGGTCTTGTAGCCAATTCCGTAGCCAAGCCTGGCCAAGACTCGTCAAGATGGCAGTTGGCGCGCGCGTTGCCCGGCCGGGTTCGGGGTGCCAGGTTGTGACGTATCATGTGGGAACGTTTTCACAGCTACAACGTAACAGCGGGGTACCCAATACATTGGATCCTACGGGAGCTATGCCGGGACCGGACGAAAACGACATAACAGCCGGGAAAACGCAGCAGTGAAGAACGTAACAGCGGGGTTCTACTGTAATTTGCAGCTATCCACCAACTTCTCATCAAAACCAATGACTGGCCTCTGATATGGCATAATCAACAAAGATAAATGTTCTCAGTAGCAATAAGAACTACACCTTCAAGTAGCTGGTATAATGCTCCTTCCCTGCATTATTAAGAAAGAAAAATGTTCTCAGTAGCAATAAGAACTACAGCTTCAAGTAGTTGCTATAACACTCCTTCCCAAACACAACACCATTCCTTGGCAGCTGCTCAAAAAAGAACAATGACACCATTCACACACAATGACAATTAGCCACAAATTTGCCAAGATGCAGCTACTAAGCTCTTGGTTGACAGGCCTTCCTTCAGTATCAACACTTCTGTTACTGAGCACAGCAGTTTAGTAGCAGCCTACCACAAGTTCCTAATGCATTCTATCAGGCATCAAAATTACCTAGTTGCTCAAGGAGTTCTTGCCCTAGAGGAATTAAAACAGCTGAAGCTCTACCAGACGTAAGTCCATCAAGCACCAACAGGTGCAATAACACGACATTCAAATTGAATTATTTTTTTTGTTTTAAAGTAGATTTGAAAAATTTGTTCAGCTTTTCATAAACACTTTCGGTGATATGGTATGTGGGGTTTAACATCCTAAAGCTGCACATGGACTGTTAAGGGCACCGTAGTGGTGAGCTCTGGACCCCCGGGGCTCAACTTTAAATGCCCTGGCATCACACAACACGAGCATTTTTGCGTTAATGCCTCCATCCAAATACAGCTGCCGCAGACGGGATTTAATTTTGTGACCTTGGGTTCATCAGCCAAACTTTGCCTGACACACATAATTCCATAATGGTTTTATCTGCTCCCATTTAAACACAACCCTATTCCCTTGTATTATAGTAGCACACGAATGAAGAAAATTACCGTTGTGAGTTGTAGCAGAACATCACAATCTCCAGGCAGCACGCAAATAGAGACTGCAGGAATACACTGTGACTAAGGTGCGCCTTCAATGCAGGAAAGAAAGACAAAAAGGTAAAATACAACACATCAATACCCTGTCACCTCCCACACATGACAATATGAACCCCTTTAGTTCTATAACACTTTTCACGAAATATACAGAGCATTCTACATATGCATTTTGGATTGGTGTGGCTGGTGGCAAGCTAGATGACACATGCTGTTCTCAGTTGACATGCTTGAGAGACACATGGGCTATGAGGAATGCTATAGAATAGTGTCCGGGATTAATTTTGATGACCTGGGCTTCTTTAACGTGCACTGACATCTCACAGCATGTAGGCATCTTGTGTGCTTCCCCTCCATCGATATGCACCCACCACGGCCGCGATTACTGAACCCTGGTACTCCAGCTCAGTAGTTGAGCGCCCTAATCACAAAGCCACCTCAGCAGGTGTAAAAAAAGCTAACACTACATCACCACCATGAGGACCATGATGAAGACCAAGTACTTCTAAAAAATTAATAATGTAGTTTCCTTCTTTCAGAATGCTTTTGCTAAAACAAAAATACAGTCTTTACTATGGGAAAAAGAAAACAGTGACATAGCCAGCTTTTAGACAATAAATCGTCACAATCTTTAACAAAGATGGCCAAAGGTGCTAAGCTCTAATGTACGCCCAGTAGTAAATGTGCCATAGCCCATACCTCATCTTGAGAAATAGTCAATGGTTCTTCAACTGTTTTTTTTTTTTACGCGACATAGGCAGCTTGAGCACCACTAAGAAGCAAAGCAGATAGCCACAGATACAAGAACACATAGCACTTGTGACAACACCTGAAGAACACCACAGCTGTATATGAAAGGGCCTAAACCTTCCACACTCTGCTAATAAAGGTATCACCACTGGCTCTATATTTACAAGTTCACTAGAGCACAGCGCATTTATCGTCTGTGGCACACTCTCACTCAACTGATATGTACCGCAAAATGCACTGTTATCAGCAAAAAAGAAAAATCAGGCTGCTATGACACACTACCGCTACAAGCAGTGCACTCCTAACCTTGGCCCTTGACACTCACCGTGAGATCTGTATTTGGCTTGTGCTGTCTCACTTCAATGTTCACAATGTTTTCCAGTGCCTTGTAAAACAATGTCTCTCCTAACTGAAGGCGCTTGCGAGCAAAATCCATATGTGCACTGCTACTTCGCTGGTCTGACACGGGCTGAAAGAGGAACAGAAAGGCATTAAGAGTGGCAATATAAGCAACGGCAGGTATGCATGCCAAAAATGCCTTTGGCATGAAACCAGAGTCAAAGCGGCAGACGTGAAATTAAGACAATTAAGTCTATCACTGTCTTGACTTCACGGCAGATACAGAACAAGGCAAAGACTTCAGAAAAAAAGAGACAGCACAACAGGTGCCACGGCATTTCTAGCGCAACAAAGGTGAGGTTCAGGGCCTCTTTAAATAGCCTGCTAAAGAGTTCTTTAAAGGGTCCTTGACCAACGCCACACTTAATATTTTTTTTAGTGCTTCTATCTCCTTTCAGCATTGCTAGCAGGCTGGAAGCTACTATGAGATACCCAGCGCAGCTCACATACCACTGCCTGTTCAGCCCCCGCCATTCAACCCCTGAAAAATGGGCCAATCAAACGACGAGTCTTGCCAATGTTCACTGTATATATCGTGTTTACTCATGTAAGTTGCACACTTTTTTTCATTAAATTAAGGCTTCAAAAAGGCGGCGCACGAACTACGGAAACATTTTCTGAACATGTCTTAAAAAACTCTACAAAGGTCATAATGCGCAATATATACTGTGTATTGCCACGTATACCTAGACCCCCCCTCCCCCTCGCATCCCTCGCGGGCAAAAAAAAAAAGGTTGGCTTAAAATATTTAAGATACATACCTCCTCCCGCCCCATCTCATGTTATCTAGTTCCCCAAAGGATGACATGATGGTGTGTGCTCAGCTCAAAAGAATGAATGCGCAGCGATACTATCGCAAAGGAAGCAGTTGGAGGCAAAGGAGATAACGGTCAATAAAACATCACCCTCACATGCGGCTTGGCTGACTAGCAGCAAATCAAACAGCAAACAGTTCGGTAGCTTCGGATTTGGGCGCACACATAACTGTTTGTCCGGGAAAGCGACCGCCAGTGCAAGCGAGCCAGGTAAATAGAGCACAGTTCGTGTCCTCATCACTCACACCTTTCGCAACCGCACACGGCGACACTGGCCATGCTGCATCTTCCCAAGCCTGCCTTGAGTGCACCTGTGTACATGCTGGTGGTCTGATGCAACGGAGAGCTCAAACTCAAAATATGCCAGTAAAAGTTTTTTTTTTCTAAAATCTGAGTAAAAACCTGGAGGTGCGCAAATTATGCGAGTAAAAACGGTAGTCTTCTAAGAACGCTTCTCATGCATTCATAAGCGCATTCTCATTTTCCTTTTGTACAAAGATGCTGGTTTACGACATATTTTTCCGGTTTCTGTGACACAAATAGGCCCGTATGCTAATGATGTGGAAAAAATGGTGAGCGCTTAAAGGGACAGTGAGCAGAACTCTATCAAATTTTTTTTGTTAGCAAAATCTGATAGTTCTGCATTTCATGGCTTTGTTGCCGCTTGTCCGGGAGTGAAAGATGCATTTATTTCAAAGAAATTTGGATTCGAAGTTGAAAAAGTTTTTCCCGACGCTCCAATTCAAACTCAAGAACTCTTATGACGTCACGGCGCACTCTTATGACGTCATAGGATGGAGTCACGTGAAACGTGACGTTCAAGCAGACTCCGTGATTTCTGGCGGCTAGTGGTGCAGTCTAGCAGCAGCCGAAATGAAAGTTACCGCCACCACACGCTGAAGGCATCTATCGGGGGTCGCTACCATCGCTTTATTTACGTTTGCACCGGCGTATTGCCAGCATTATGATGGATCCCGAACCCGACGACGAAGTTCTTGCAAAAACTGCGGCCTGCATTTCAGCGACCTCAGCCCCACAGAGCGTGCGATGCTTTTGAGGGAGCACGGTCAGTCTAGGCGCTAGCAGGTCGTTTCCCCTTCCGCCATGAGCAGCCGTTGCAAATTAAATATCCTAACCCCAGTGCAGGGAGTCGCGAGGGGCCAGGACAAGGTCGGCGTGTCGTGCCCATCGGAGGCTGGTTGGGGCTTTAGGGGCCAACAGATTGTGATTCCTCGAATGGCGCGGCTGCACGGTGCAGCAGGCGGCATCAAGGTCTCCCACGGTTGCAAGGGCCAGGTCATTTATTTATTTTTTGCCACAAAAAACGGATGGGTGGTCAAGGGCACTCGCGTTTAAAGTTGGCGGCTTGAAAGTAAAGCCGACGCACGACGCTTCAACGGCTTCCACGCGTTTCCGGAGGTACGGGGTCCACTGGATCGGGCTCTCTCGCCCACTTGCATGTACCTTCAGATGTGTACTGTGAATGAATTAAATTAGCCGACAACTCAAAAAGAACAGCTTCGCCCACCTGCCAAAGTTATTGAATGACGTCACAACGCGCACCTCGCAGCGGAGCCGAATCGGTCTGGCCGGGCTGGCGGCGGCTGGCGCACTCGGCGCAAAATAGAGACAAGCTGCAAGCCTCCGCCAATGCGGTCAGAGTGCGCCGAAGCTGCCGAATGCGTCGTTGGTCAAGCGCAGTTGGAGTATAGAGGGTCTCGCTTTGGCCAACGTGACGTCGCCATGCAGCACACGCGCGCGCTCGTTACGCCGGAGTACAAACGCGCCTTAACAGAGCCTGCGCTTAACCAATAACCAACGTATTCGGTGGCGGCATCTATGGGAACCAGTGAAACCCCCCGCCCACTCACTGAATAAAAAAAAACTGTGCCGAGGCTCGGAATCGAACCAAGGCCTTTGGCGTTTGAGGCGAAGACACTACCACCCCGCCACGACGGCTCAAGATTTAACCATGAATAAAGGCGCATCTAGTGAATGCCCTCTTCTGATGCAGATGTCTCCGCGCTTTCGCTACGTATATCCTGGCCTAACAGAGCTAGGCCATCAGCAATTTTTCTTAACTGCCTTGAACCTTAGCTCCCGTCCCTAATAAATGATTTCCATTAAGTGGCACAGCCGGGAATGTTTCGCCGGGCGAGCGTGCGAGGACACAAGTGCTCTTTGTACAGTGAACTGCCTTGTACGATCACCAACCATCATGCCATCATAGTTTTTCATCAACCTTGGCGATCATCTGACCAGCCTTAACAGGCTCCTTCAAAGGTTAACTAGCATTTGAAGCGGCACTTGGAGTTCCTCTGCTGTCCGGCGCTTGCGCATCAAAAACAAACCCACGGGGCACGCAAAGCTCATAGACACGAAGCGCCATAAGAAATCGAATCTCTCCGGCCACCAGTGGCGCCGCCAAGCATCGGTTTTCTTTGCTTCCAACATTCAGGTTGTCTTTTGTCTGCCTTCCTTGTGTGATAAAAGTGCAGTATCGGTTTAAAACAAAACTTACTTCAATATTGAACCACGCAACCTTCTTTTGTCAGCCTCAGAGATTCGCGGGTTCTATGTAGGAAGGAAAATTCCGCCAAGGTGGCGTCTCTTGGCCTATGACATCATAACGCTTGTACTTGCAAGATTGGCCTGTGGCGGCAATACCTGTATTTTGGTTCTAGCTATTTCCTACCTTACAAGAGCTTTGTTTTCAGTAAGAGTGGCATTTTTGTGATCAGGAGCTGGTATTCTATCGACACAAGCCAACTTCAATTTCTCCTCAGTGTCCCTTTAAACTCAAAGATCTCAAAAAAGTGAATCAGGGACCCTTTAAAAAAAAAGGTGTGTAAGTGTAAAATTCATGTCCAATTAACATAGCACTAACTAGAGCTTGCCACGTTTACACAAAGGCACAGCTTTGAAGAATGAAGAAAACAATGCATGCATGAAGAATCGCCAAAAAAGGTGTGTCACAAGTAATGGAAATGTCATCATACAACCTCAAAAAATAAAAAAGTACACAGCAGAAAACTATGCCATTATTTTAATAAGCACACCCACAGCAGTAACTCCACAAAGCCATAACTGTTGGTACACCATTGCCCTTAAGACAACAGTTCTGTGCAGAAACGAGGAAAAACTAATAAGCTAGAATGTTTAATTGAGGTACACTGCAAGCTGAATACTGCAAGAGTATGTTATCCTTTAGCACAAAGGGTTGGATTTCCTGACAAAAGAACGAAGATGATAGAACATGCAACAGCATGCATTTTTTAACGTTTCCTCTTTTTTACAATGAAAACCTGATCACTTCATGTTTACTGCAGATGACAGTAATAAACATCAACTGCTAGAGCTGTGTTGCCACAACTGATGTGCAGCACCTGTTACTACTGCAGCTTTTAACTGGCCTGTTCTCTGCAATCTTGGTGGTGGTGGCACAATGTCTGCATGGAGAAGTGTGAGAGGGTGAAGGAGCACGAGGGGAGAGGAAGTGGAGGGGGCTAAAGTGAGCGTGAAGTAGCAAAGTGGAGATAAGGAAAGCATGCCAAGAAAGAGGAAATGGCAAGGGCTGATGCACGTGCAATCATGTGTACAAATGAGTGCACCATCCCCGCTCGCCAACAAGCCGGAATGCTGCCATGCATTGCACAGGGCAGATTCCCTTACTTGGGACGCAACAGGCAAGTGAGACTTGCAAGTTTTGAGGCACACTGCACATCAAGCACAATGGTACAGCTTCACAGTTCAACAGCATTCCAGACAATCAGCCTGTAGTGACAGTCATAGCATTATTTGGATGAGAGAATGTCTGCACTGGGCAGCCATGAATGCAACCAAGAGGGAGCATCATGCTCAGGACGCTGCACGTAAACATAAAGCCACAGCCAACAAATGTGCGGCGAGTGGAATAGGGGACAAACGTGCTCACACGCTGCCCGCAAACATGCTGCATGACAAGATCATGAAAATCCCATCATCCAAATGTACGTGCCACCAAAACTTCCGCAAAACAATGCTGGCATGAGCATTCAGCACTCCATATTGCCAAAGCTGTCACTGAAATTTGCATTAGAGGCAGTAATCGCACTATGAGTTTTTTGTGTTACACCAATCATGAGTAAGCAAGACAGAATTGCATACGACGACCGATTTTTCGGACTCTCTAGGGACCGCGAAAACGACCAAAAAATCAGGCAGTCCGGAAAATCAAATTTCACCGAAAAAATCACGAACTTATTACCAATATGCTGCAGGAAGAAGTCAGTTGTATACCACACATTCCAAAGCTCCTCATGACTAAATTTCGCCGTGCGACATGTGCACAGACGACGGGCGGTGACCGCTTTCACGCTCGGCCTGGCTGTGCTGCCCTTGGCATGTCGTCGACGAACGCACAGGTTAGAACAAAGTCTAAACAGGAAAGCGAACACGCCGCTGCGGGAACTGCAATGCGCCTGCAGTACGATGGGTCCGGAATGAACGCGAAGATGGCGAAACAATAAGAACCGAGAAACAGCTGAAGCAAGCGCTCCGTCAGTGTTGGTCTGTCATTAGGCCTAACGACTAGAGCCAAAATCTGCATCATATCCAGCGATATGCGGTGGCTTGCGTATAATGAGAGGAGTCTTGCATATCATCGAAACGGCAGTTGTTTACGGCTTTACGATAGAAAACTCAGAATTGCAGTGCGTTTTGACGCGGTTACGCTGACCTCACTTTGAAATGCACCACCATTTTCTCCCGCGCTCGCAGTCTCAGTAAAGCCGTATGCCTCCCATGCACTTGGCTGCTACCTCTTTCCTCTTTCCATATTCGGGACGAAAGACTTGGCACAGATGAGTTCCGCGAACTCGGACTGCTTTTCAAGTTCGTGCAGCAGAAGACATTCAAGAACCGTATGAATTCGAAACCACGCGGGCAGAATGTGCCGATTCGCACAGAATTTCAACATCGCAAGTTAAGAAGCTCCCTTAAAGTTTGAATTGCGTTTTGTTTGACCAAGTTTTCGATCTCTGCTGCAGTTAATGAGGTTCCACTGTACACATTATATGGCGATATGGGTACTGGCGGTGAGTGCGAATGAGGTCCGAAAAATCGAGCAGTCAGTTGCAGTGCATCTGAAATTTTTGGTGCTCTTATACATTGGCCCTATGGGCCATGTCGCGGTGCCGTGAAAAAGTCCAAATTATCAAGCATGTCTGAAAAATCAGGCATCAGAATTTTCGGTCGTCGACTGTATACAGTAATCCCTCGTTATAACGAAAGCACTTTACTCGAAATATCGCTTTATTCAAAATTTCTTCCGGTCCCGACCCAAACGCATGCATTTTAAGCCACATTACTCGAAGAGCATGGATAGCTTGACCCGCTTAGAGCAAAGTGGTGAACGGAGGCATCACCATGAGAGATGGCAACCCTTTTGAGCATGCAGTGTCAAATTAATGCCGCCGACAAATTAGTCTCATGCAGGCACAGAACAGGCCACAAAAGTACCAAACCTACGAACAATGACCTGCCTAGTAACAGGTACCAAGCGAGTGCCAAGTGCCCCCCGCTGTTTACAGCAAAGTGAACAGAAGCTCTCAAATTCTATGGTGCAGCGCGCTCGAATCGGTCGCAATTGCATCGCTGGTGTCCCCCGTGATAGAATCCACACAAAAATGAAGTTTTCATGACGCTTTGAGATATCAGAAAACCGCGGTCTCTTGGATGCCGAAAAGCGACCACAAGACCATGGGCAGACTTGGGCCATAGCATTCCATGGGGTGCGCTTGATGAGCAAAATTTTACTGCTCTAAAGAGCACTTCTGGTGCTGAAACGTGCCAAAAAGCACAAAAGAAGCGTCACTCCAATTATGAGCCCATTCACACTTGCGAGTCGCAAGTGAGCTGAGTTTTTGGCAACGACACCGACCGCAGACGCGCCGGGCAACGAACTGGGCTGCTCCCTGGCTGTCGTAGTTGTCACTAAGCCTAACCGTTTCACATCTGCCAATGCAGACGAAACACTTGAAAGCGCGTGAACGTCACTCCTGAGAGTTTTCGCCTCAAACGAGAAGGCAACCCGCACGTCGCGCCTGCAAGTGTGAACAACGGTGTTGTCGAGCTGCTGCCTGGTCACAAGGGACTGCTGGTCGCATGCCCTTTGCCGTGTTCAATGCGAGGAGGAACGATGACTTTGGGGAAGCAGTCTAAAAATTTGCTTGCAGCTCGCCATAATCGGTCTGCATCACAGTAAAACACCGCCCCTAGCTCCGTTGCACTTTTGACGGTGCAAATCGACCGATAACTTGCTGAAAACACGAAAAATCCGAGCTTTGCCAGCGGCGAGTCAGGCTGTCAAATGGCGGGTCAACACAACCTCGGTGTTTCCCCGCCGATTTTCTCGAGCCGGTCATGCCCGAGTCGCGCCATATGACAAGACATAACAATCTAAATGCCTGGCAGGGTTATTGAATTTTGTTCCTAGACATCTGTCAACGGTGCGGACGCGGCGCTGCGCAAACACCGACACTCGGACCGTAGAATTAGCACATTTTCATCGACAACGGTGCATCGAAAACTCTTGCTCTGCCAACTGCACGGCTGCACACCTCGGGAAAAAAATTGCCCAGTAATCATGCAAAGACTCTACTGCAAAACCATTTAATTTTCACGATCGCGTTTCGTACTCACAATGAGCGGCCATTAGTTTTTTGAGCACAACAAACACAATCTCAGACTCGAGCCACCGCTTTTGTGGCGCTTTCCAGTGCGATACTCATGTAGTCTTCTGCGACCCCCCCTCCCCGCTTCCATAAAAGAGGCCACTGTCTTCGGAATACCCCGAAATACCCCATAAAAGCGGCCTCATGGAATGCTTGGTCAGATTAGAGCAGGAGTTGCATGCGCCCGATAAGAACCTGAAACAGCCAAAGATCACTGCCTTTTTTGCACTTGAATAAAGTTTTGCTTCTGTGAATACATTGTATTTTGACTTCCTCACAGTTGCAGCGCAATTAAAGCTAGACTGTTTTAGATTTTCTCGAGTAGTCGCATATATCGAATTACCACTTGTAACGAATTCTTCCGCCATCCGACTGACTTCATTATAACAAGGGATTACTGTATTTATAAATATGGTGCACAGAACCTGCATATATAAGCTCTAAACAGTCCTTTGTGCACCTCTCATACTTTCCAGGAACCACAACAGCAGGAGCATGCAGAACGGCACATCATATACCCCAAAAGTGTCAGGTGACTCTGGGAACTGGCTCCTATACATTATTATGAACTGTGGCACATGCGTTTTCACTGCTGCTACCACGGGTGAGAGAAATTTCAGATCAATCCTGAACAGATGTTTCACCATGTTTCATATCATTCCTGAACATCCTACGTCATGTTTTATGTAGACTTTACTTCACTGGTGGCAATTGCGGCACTGTGCGCTTGTAAGGTACGCAAAGTAGTGAGAATTTATGCTGCTCACACATGCTTTAATAACAGTGCACCTCTCCCGAGTTCTTTCCTTCCTCTATGCGCTGGACGACCCACTGATGCTTGGAGCACAGATGCTTGCTCTGCCCAACCACACCTCCAGAGCCCTCCAGCTTCCGCTATGCGATGTGCCATTCCCCCACAACTGCACGGCAGTCTGTGGAAACTTCATCGCTAAAGTAAAGAGTGAGGTCCAGCTGTAAGATGTGCTCCGCAGCTCGGCGCACGGTGGACTGTGAAATGTTGCTCAAGTTTCCAGTCACGACTTGAAATGTGCCTGCGCTATAGAAGCGTAGCGAGATGAGCAGCTGCAGCATTGGAGACAGCGAATGACCATAACAATGATGGGAATGGCCAAGAGCATTTTGGACCACGCTTTGCAGCAGGCGAAAATTCAATTCCGAACAGCTTTCTTGCATTTTGTAGCAAGAGCCCGACACAGAAATCAGGTAATGATGCGAATATAAAGGGTGTTTCAGCTAGCTTGTGCTACAGTTTGCAAAACCACATCGCACTGAACGAATATTTGAATAGCACAGGGTTGTAGGCAGCCATCTCTGGCCAAGTCAGCATATTCTTACAACACATCACTCCCGCTGTATCTGTCAGTCGCAAGTGATGAATCTTATGGCGTTAGTCTTCACGTGTCCGTACGCCGTGACACCATCGCTGGCATACCTTGGAAAGATGAGGAGCAATCGCACATTCATGAATCGCAAAATCATAACTCACAAAATTATTCAACAGCTGCACTAACTTTAGCATGGTTGCCTGCATGGTTACTGCCACATCACAATGTTAGCACCCTCACACATGTTCCAACTGAAGGAACTTGAATACAGAAATAAACAGGCCACCGGTCACAATAATATGGTTCCAGATGGGAATGGGAAGGCTTCGTTGGAATTATGATGGTGCAGCCGAAGCGCAACCACACTGCCGTCGTTTCATGGCATATTACTGATAATTTCTTGCAGTTCAACATGGCTGCACTTCTCAAAATGAAGCCTTTGTCAAGCATTCAAGTTCAAGACAAGGAGTGTTTATGAATTCGGCGGTCAAAATGGGGTGGCCTCATCACTTTGGGAAACGAGAACAGAGGGGTACCAGAGTGTATGTGCAGAATGCAAACGTCCGTTGGGCCTTAGAATTGGCGGGCAACACTAACCCAAACCAGACGAAACAGTGTGCCCCCTACCCAACGCCAGATAGGGTCAAGAAAGATGGCGGCGTCCCTTGAAGCTGGGGCCAATGCCCTCACTACCAATTCGTCATTGCCACTCTTTTGTGTCTCACATTTGTCGCAAATGAATGGAGCACGAAGCATTTCCATTTGACTCAAGATGCCTGCACAACAAAATTTCAGCTATAAAATGCCGCAAAATTTAAGACTGCTTTTGTACTTGGACAGCTGCTAGGCTTCGCAAGTATGCGTTGTTTATCTGCCATGGGGAGAAGTCTAACATGCAGGATGTTCAAACAAGTTGGTGGTGCTCCCTTAAAAATGAGGTAATGAACTACAGTGGAGCTCTAATTACGTGTCCCCCGTTCATGCGACGACTCGCATTTTACGACGCATTATTGTGGGCCCAGCAAATCTCCCACACTGATAATGCATTATAAGCCTTGATTATATGACAGAAAATTACGCAGATCACACTTCATATGACAGCCAGCAGGAACCATCCGGAATGGGAGAGGCTGGTGGAGCACGTCACTGGCAGATGTCATGTCAGCCCAGGGTGTTTCAAATCGGAATCAAGGTGGAGACATGTGCGTGGAATGATGCGATCTGGTGCACGACGGCCTGTATCGACGGTTCTGCCAACAGCTCGAACTCCGCACATGCGACCCCGGGCCATCGGTGCGAGATGGCTCATGCCATGCCCACTTTTCCACTCGCTTCGCTGATGAAGGTGTTACGGAAATAATTGTATGTTCATACCAACATGAAATTACTGTACAGCCGGGAACAGGATTAGATGTTTCTATGATAAGCAATGGCTAGCTCAAAAGCACGTTCACTCCGGCATCAACGCACAGCACATAAAGCCTAGCGACATCGAGCGAGCGCTGTGTTGTCACCCAGCAGGATACATATCTCTGCGGCACAGCCACTCAATCTCCTATGGAAGGAAGATCAAGCAGCTGTGGCTGCGGGAAGAACGCCGCCGGCACTGGTACACTCCAGTCCAACATCAGTGCCACAAATGAACACTACAATTTCATTTTTTTTTTATGCGAAGGCGTATGCAGGCACTCTTGCCTAAAAAATACAAAGGGCGGAGTAACAGCAATTCTAGATGGAGTTGGAGTCTGAACAGAAAGACATGTCGTCGGCACGGTCATACCACGTGTCACAGTCTTTTCTGGAACTTCGTCCAAATCATCGGTTTCTAAGTGCATGTGACAGGGGCGCAGGTGCGCCTCGTTTAAACCTGCTCCTCCGATGCTTGGTCTCAGTACTAATTCTCATAGAATAAAAACAGGGGCTTTATTACATCTCATAGAGAAAATAAGTATCATTAATTTCAACAGCCAGAGCAGTGAGTGTGTTTATTACGTGAATGCATCCATTGAGCGAGATTTCCGATAATACAACGGTTTGTGCGGTCCCCTGAAAGTCTGATCTTTAAAGCTCTACTGTAACTTTCACATGCAATACATTCTTTTTACAGTCGCCGACCGATTTTTCGGTCTCGAAGGGACCCGAAAAATGGTCCGAATAATCGAACAGTCCGAAATATCCGATAAATACAAAAAACTCACTTTATAGAGATGAAATCGGCTTAAAAATGTCACTGATTTTACCTTGCGGAAAATTTCTCTTGCTGGCGATGATTTGCGCCTGTATCTGCGCCAAGATTGTGCTTTCACTGTACACGCTAGACAGCAAGGTCACCGCATTTAGTTGGAATACTTCCCACGCTTCTTTGACGGACTCGGCGGGGCCATGTTGTCCACAACCCGAGTGTGCACCACATCGCTCGTTAAACACACGCAAAGATAAGGCACTTTTCTTTCAAAGCAGCGGAACCGCCGGACGCAATCACAAAACGGCAAACGGATGTAACTTTGTGATGACTGAGCACCACTCAGTCGACGCGGTCAGAGAAACCCAAGTGACGAAACGGCGAATGGCGAACGTGAGACCCGCCGCGGTAGCTCAGTAGTTAGGGCGCTCGACTACTGATCCGGAGTACCCGGGTTGGAATCCGACCACATTGGCCGCGTTTCGATGGAGGCACAATGAAAAGGCGCCGAAAGTATGTCAAGCCAATCCAACTGCAGCGTAAATCTACCTCAATCCAAGCCACGCTTCCACCATGCTGCCGCCGCGGTCATCGGAGGAGGCAAAAAAAAGAGCAAGAATTCACGAACAAAACAAGACCAAGATGGCGGCACTCGGTTCGCTGGCTGAGAACCGGCATGCGCTCGAAGTTGGGGTATTTTTGGCGCTTTCTCGCAGCTCAGCGGCTGCCACAGCTTGTTCGGTATTTAATTTGAAGTACTTTCACGACGAATTAGGTGTTGATATTTGCAGAACAGGTAGTTTATGACACAAACTGTCAGAATATTCACTTTTCCAAAAATCGACTTTTTCGTGATTTTTCGGTTTTCAAGGGCCGCGTCCCCCCTTAAATTCTCTAATAACCACGATGATGCACAAAGTTTACCTGTGCATATGCACTGCAGAACGTGTCCCCCATCGTCTTCACAGTCTCCAAGATGCTGGCTTCCAGCGAAGGATCAAATGTGCTGAACAAAAAAATATATACACACAGAAAATCACCTGTGAAAACACTTCCTTAATTAAAAAAGGTCATACCAACAAAGGAAGTCAAGTGAAGTTTCACCTCTCAAAGCTACAAACAGCCTTGGTTTTTGAAAAGCAGCAAACTGCTGCAGATCACCAAGAAGATTCCTGCAGACCACCAAAGCTTCTTTAATATTAAAATATTATTACGCAACTATTTTTATAATTTGCCACATTTTAAGATGTCACCTTTGTAGCCAAGAGCCTATCATTTATGCTCCATGTGAGACTGCCCTGCCCAGAAAACCACCACAAAGGCAAACGTCGCTTACATACACAATGCATGCCTAAATAGACAAGAAAAGTGAAACACCTGAATTTCGCACAAAGTTATAGCTTGATGTCAAAAGGTGACCTTCTGAGGAAATGCAATGCTGGAAAGCATTCTGTGGCTTGTGTAAAATATCAATGCCTAACATGCATCTTTGCAATGCTCTCAAGACTTATAGCCAAACACATGACAATTAAGGAATTGGCCATGAAAGTTCTGTAAAACCTAGATCTTTTCTGTAAATGAAATTCACAATAATAATAATAATAATAATAATAATAATAATAATAATAATAATAATAAATACCTTTTTTCTGTTAAGAATTCTTCGAGGCACACTTTATTTATTTATTTATTTATTTATTTATTCGTCACTTCACAGGCTCCAAGCTTCGGAGCATTGTGTGAAGGGGGGGATTACAAATATAGGGGTAAGGTAAGGAGCATGCGTAACATGGTTATACAACGCTGGTTGACTGTTAGTACGTATCATTAGTTTTGTAACTCAGGAGTTCTGGCTGCTCACAACTTGAAGCATTGGAACAGCACAGGTATACGCTGCATAAATTCTTGGACCAGTTTTACTTTTCCAGTGGCACCAACAGTGACAGCAACACACTTTACTTCCAACACAAAACCTCTTACTCAGCAATGAACAACTCACCAGTGGCTACACTGCACACAGTACAAAAACTTTCATATTTTAAATTATTACACATCAAACCACACACAACACATGAGACAATGATGCTGGGCAGCTTCAGGTGCTAGTCAATTATCGAACCATTCAGTGTGAACAAAATTTCTACCAATCCTACCAACCAACAGTCCCCGAATTAGTTTCTCACCCGTACACTGAATACCCACGAGAAAATTATTTTAATTAAAATGCATTTGCACTTCACACGCTAATTTTGGCTACATGTGAAAATATGTGTTCTGGAGCTTACTCAGACCAAGTGTTTTTCACATTTCACTTCTTGCAATAAACTCAATTTTTTTTTTTAGACACCTTGTTATTGCCGTGGTGGCTCAGTGGTTAGAGCGCTCGGCTCCTAAGCCCAAGGACATGGGTTCAATCCTGGCCGCACCGGCCACATTTTGATGGAGGCTAAACACAAGTAGCACCTGCTTGCTGTGCAACATCAGTGCCCGTTAAGATTCCCAGGCGGTCGAAGTTATGCCAGAAGCCTCCACTATAGCACCTCTTTCTCTCTCCCTTCTTTCACTAATCATTTATCCCTTCCCTCCTGCCACAGTTCGGGTATCCACCAAAAGTGAGTGTTACTGTTTGATTTTTTTTTTTCACAAACCTCATCTGAAAAAAGAACAAAAGAAGCCTTCTCTCCATTCTCTTCTGCCCCCCCCCCCCCCCCCCTCCAACTGCACTCCCAAAAACCAACACAGGTATGTTTATAATGCTAAGTTGTCCAATTTGTTACCATTCATAGTTACAGCTCCTTGTGAGAACTGTAACAGATACATTCCCACCTCCAATCAATGTGGACAGTCACAACAACCTACTCCTTTTGACTTTCAATAGGAAACCACATGAACAGCACAGCACTGCATGTCAAGCATGTAATGTGAACAATGTGTTAATGCCCATCTCAAGTATGCATCTCCAAGAACTGTAGAAATGCTACAACTGCCTCAACAGCACTCTCCTCAAAAGTTGGAACTCCATAACTGAGTAATATCAGGCCCCGTGCTTAAAACGAGAAGAAGCACGCACTTGTAATCAAAAATGGATTTAGGAAGTTTCTCCCTTGTGTCCGGGCTGCCAATTTGCATGTGGCACCAAAACAATTCCTGGCAGAGCTCTAGTTACGTAGCACCAGCCCAGCACAGCCAACTTAGCAACACAAGCAGAAGTAATAGCAGCACAGTGCCTACCTGAACAGATCCTGCAGCTCTTTGCTTGGGGCATTTTTACAACCAGCCAAGAGAGCTTGGAGTTTGCTAGCACACTGAGTAGCCGTCGACACCGGACTGCGATTGATGGCCTCGCGGTTGTGCAGGTTGCTGCGACCTGTCAAGGGCGTCAAGAGCTGGGGAACCTCCACCAGCTGTTGGAACAGAACCATGCTTTAGTGCCTTTTCTGACGCTATACACACTGCTTTTACTTCAACTAAAGTAAGTACCGTATTTACTCAAATGTAACGCGAGTTTTTTCCCGGATTTTTTCCCCTTAAAGTCTACCCTCGCGTTATAGTCGAATACCGCACTTCGAATGGCCTATGGCGCGGTGCAGCCATTTCAAAGCAATAAGCCTGGTTTCAGTTTCCGGAGTTTTGCGATCTCATGCTGGCAACATAGGTACCGCAGAAGACAAATCCTCATCCATCCAAAGTCAAAGCGTTGTTCTGTCATTTTTGTTGTGTTTGTTGCGACCTTGCGCTCAACGCATCGTGCTCAGTACGACGCTCGTTTTAAGAGAAAAGTGATCCTGTTAGTTAAAGAGGTCAGGAATTCTGTGGCAGCTCGAAGACTTGCCCTCAACGAGTCAACCATCCACGAATAGCGGCTGCAACGGGAGGGGCTTTGTAAATGTGAGCCCCACCGCAAAGGATTTCGTGGGCCTCGCCACGGCAGTCACGTCGAGCTCGAGAAAAAAGTGGCGGGCTTTATTATCGAACAGCACAACCGTCTCATGGGGTTCAGTGTCGAGCTGATCTGTTGGAAAGTTGGAGACGTTGCTCGGGTGATGAGGTTCAGAGCATCTCGTGGGTGGGCCCAAATATTCATGAAGAGGAATGAATTCTGTCTGCGGTGAACATCAATGCGGCAGAAGTTACCGGGAAACTTCGATAGCGAAAAGGAGGACTCCGTTTCCAAGAACTCTACCACCGAAAGCGAGGAAGATGAATAAACATGTTGGCCACGATGTCAATTAAACGTACTTTGTTTTGCGTCCTTAAGCCTCGCGCTACATACATGGTTTCATTTTTTCCCCGCTGGGCAGCATGTAAAGTCACCCCTCGCGTTACATTCGCAGTTGCGTTACATTAGAGTACATACGGTATGTTGTTTGGTCTCCCTTGGTAGCGCTTGTGCTGTTTGGTCTCCCTTGTCTGTTGTCCTAAGTGCGCTTTATATAATTTTTGAAAATGAAAAACCAACTAGCTCAGATGTCAATTCTGCTTCAGTTCATTTCAAGCGCTTGTGTTGTTTGGTCTCCCTTGTCTGTTGTCCTAAGTGCACTTTATATAATTTTTGAAAATGAAAAACCAACTAGCTCAGATGTCAATTCTGCTTCTATTCTCAAAGTGTCTGAATGACTGATGGCACCCCATCCCCACAAACCATTTTATTACTTTTACGATGCAGAACTGCGAACTTTCCACAACTTTAGCAACCCTAAAACTAAGCAATCACTCACTGTGAAGGTAACATATTAATGCTCTACCTTACAACAAAGAGCAATGAGCCAAGTTGAAAGGGAAGAAGGCCATACCTTAACGACGGTGTCAGAATGGGACATCCGCAGTTCCCGCTGTACCGAGTCCAAGGTATGTCTTGGTGTACCTATCCGCTCCTGAGCGTTGTCATCGAGAAAGATCCTTTCATCCAGCTCGCCTTCCTTCAGGACACCCTCCTCATAGGTCTTGTTGAGCTTTTTCCTGAAAGAAAACATTCTTACCACCCTCTATAACAAGTAATAGCATTCATACTAACTAAAGAAACGAAACTCACATGCTGCTATCAAAGGCTGTCGGATCAAGAGAAAGTGCCAGAGTCTTCAAGTCCCCAAGCAGGATCTGAAAATTATTGGCAATTAAAAAAAAACTCTCAGCATGAACCTAGCCATTAAAAATACACACATGGGTTAAAGATAAAAGGACAGCACAGAATGCAGCAAATTAATTATGCAAACAAGAATAGCACTTCTGCTTTTCTTTTAAACAGAGCCCCTTATATCTACTGCACTACTTAGAACTGATGTAGCTAACAATTAGACCAAGGTGTGGAAAACAGCAAAAGCAAATTGTAAGTCTATAATTAAAATACAGGTTCAAAAAGCTTAATTCCCATTCACTGTTTCACCAAAACCCAAACGTACAGGACAGTTGATGCAAGATGTATTGAACAACTGAGCTTCAAACCAAACTCCCTCCAATGCATAATGCAAAACCAAACCCAAAATCCAAATAAAGTGACGCAGAAAACAAGATTTCCTACACAACAGCAGCAATGCATATAACAAATGTCAGCACAGAGAAGTAAAATGAGGCACGCTAATCTACTATCGCGATGGAAAGAAACGTGAACAATGCGGCACCGAGCTGCCCCACTGTTGGGATTTCTTTTCATGGCGCTTTTAACTGGGTGGTAAGAAAAAGACGTTCGTGTTGCTCTAGAATGCATCACGGACGACTCAAGAGTCTTTTTTGCTACCACCGAAGTAATAGCGTCGTGAAAAGAAATGCGGACAGTGGAGCGCCTAGGGTCCACACTGTTTACATTTCTTTCCACCGCCCCTGTACAGTCGCCGACCGACTTTTCGGACACGAAGGGACCTGAAAAATGGTCCGAATAATTGAACAGTCCGAAAAATCCGTGAAGTACAAAAAAATCATTTTATTGACATGAAATCGGCTTAAAAATGTCACTGATTTTACCTTGCAGACAATTTCTCTTGCTGGCGACGATTTACGCCTGTATTTGCACCAAGATTGTGCTTTCACTGTACACGCTAGACAGCAAGGTCACCGCATTTAGTTGGAATACTTCCCATGCTTCTTTGACGGACTCGGCGGGGCCATGTTGTCCACAACCCGAGTGTGCACACACCGCTCATTAAACACACGCAAAGATAAGGCACTTTTCTTTCAAAGCGGCGGAACCGAAGGACGCAATCACAAAACTGCGAACAGATGTAACTTCGTATGGACTGAGCGCCACTCGGTCAATGTGGTCAGAGAAACCCAAGCGACGAAAGGGCGAATGGCGAACGTATGAGACCCGCCGCAGTGGCTCAGCGGTTAGGGCACTCGGCTACTGATCCAATAAGGCACCGTCAGTCACCCCACAGAGGCGCATACATATTCGCGACGGATATTTCGGACTTCAAAAAGTTCGATTTTTCGGACTAATTTCAGTTGCCTGCGGACCAAAATCAGCCATCTTATTGGTTTTTCACCCTTATTGGTTTTTCGCTGGCGCGAAAGGCGCCATCTTGGATTTACTCTGCAGTTGGATTGGCTTGACATACTTTCGGTACCTTATATTTGCCAGTAGAGGTCCCTGCGCTCTGACACTTCGAAATAGCAGTCGGATTGTCATCGCCATCAACTTGCTTTTGTCGCCACCGTTGTCGTGGGCAGTTATCTCGTCTAATACGTTGAAAATTGGTCTTTGGGGACAGGAAATGGCGCAGTATCTGTCTCACATCTCGGGGGTCACCTGAACCGTGCATTAAGGGAAGGGATAAAGGAGGGACTAAGAGAAGAAAGAGGTGCCATAGTGGAGGGCTCCGACATAATTTCTACCACCTGGGGATCTTTCACAAGCACTGACATCGCACAGCACACAGGCGCCTTTGCGTTTCGCCCCCATCGAAATGCTGGCGCCGCGGTCGGGTTCGAACCCGAGAGCTCTGGATCAGTAGCTGAGCGCCCCAACCACTGAGCCACTGCCACTCGCCATTCCGTCACTTGGATTTCTTTGACCGAGTGTCACTCCGTGTTCACAAAGTTTCATCCGTTTGGCGTTTTGTGATTGCGTCCAGCAGTTCCACCGCTTTAAACGAAAGCTGCCTTGTCTTTGTGTGTGTTTGACGAGCGGTGTGGTGCACACTTGGGTTGTGGACAACATAACCCCGCCGGGTCCGTCAAAGAAGCGTGGGAAGTATTCAGCTAAACGCCGTGACCTTGCTGTCTAGTGTGTACAGTGAAAGCACAACTTTGGTGCAAATACAGGCGCAAATCATCACCAGCAAGAGAAATTTTCCGCAAAATAAAATCAGTGACCTTTTTAAGCCGATTTCATCTCAATACAGTGATTTTTTTGTACTTCCCGGATTTTTCTGACTGTTCGATTATTAGGACCACTTTTCGGGTCCTTTTGAGTCCGAAAAATCGGTCAGTGACTGTACTACATTTGATTCGGGTACCTGTTTGATTTGGTCATAGGTTGAAGTACAATATGCAGTCCGGAAAGGACACTGCCGTCGGCAGCAGAAAGATGAAAGCAGACAACCAAAAAAAAATAATGCAGCAGTTCACTGTGATTGCCAAAAACCAAACTCATTAAAATTTGGGGTAAATTCAAACTGTGTTTTCTGTGACCAGGGTTGTTATATTATACAATGTAGTGTATTTAATACTATATTTTGGTGGGCTACCTGCTTAATTTGATCAGACACTCAAAATGAATCGCAGGTCAGCATCTTCTGGAAAGTCCTCTGCCATCAGCAGCAGACAGATGAAAATAGATGACCACAAACAAAGATTGAATCACTTTACTGTGAGTGGAAACAACCAATTAGGTTTGATGAGCCGGACAAAACAGCGTCCTCACAAAGTAGTCGCGCAAAACCTCACTCTCACCCTCCAGCTTTTTCTGCTCCACCACAACACTTCTGTCGGCTTCCCAGCAGGGTGCTCCTTCTACTAAATGAGAGATGGCACAACAGCTATGCCACTTGCAAAAACTTTCTTTCTTAGGCCAACAATGCTACAGACACTGCAGACTGCCAAATAATTCAGTCAGAGTAAGCAAGTACTCCCTTCAAACATCGTGCTCATCGAAAACCACAATCAAATGCCACCTCTGTGCAAAGTATGAGCATGAAAAAGCCAGAGGTTTAGCTGGGAGAAGCACTCTTGGGATCACTTGACTGACACAACAGTCAGCTACATCCCTGTTAGAAAGGAAAAGAACAGTGAAATGACTAGCATTTCAGCATCAAGCACGGCTACTTATTTAGTACCTTTAGAGATATGCATCCAAAAGAGCATAGTGCACCAATTCAGTGATGCACAGTCGACGACCAATTTTTCAGACTTTCTAGATTCAGTGAAAACGTCCCAGAAACGTCAAATTTCCTGAAGAGATTCCTTTTAACTCCCAATATGCTGGAGGAAGGGGTCAGTAGTTTCGAGCACATTCTGCAGCTCCTCATGACTAAATCTCACCACACGTGTACACAGACAACAGGCGGCGAGCACTTTCACGAGTTCAGCGTACAATGGCTGTACTGCCTTCGGTATGTCACCGATGAATGCACGGGTTGGGACAATGTCTAGACGCAAAAGCGAACCCAGCACTGCAGGAACTATGTTGCACTTGCAAAACGAAGAGCCCGGGAACGAGAAGACAAAGACGGCGAAACAATAAGAACCCCGACAAACGGCCGCAGCAAGCGCTCCATCGGCACCGTCCTTCGTAACTAGGCCTAGCGACTAGAACCAAAATTGGCATCGTAATCAGCAATATGCACTCTGCAGTGGCTTGCGTATAATGAGAGGTATTGTGCCTCTCAGGAAAACACTAGTTGCTGACAGTTTTATGATATGAAAGTTGGGGTTGCTATTCATTTTGCTGCGGGCACACTCATCTCACTTCGAATTGCACCATCATTATCTTCCGCACTTGCTGTCTCCGTGAAGCCATACGTCTCCCATGCGCTTCACTGCCACCTCTTCCCGTATTCGGGATGAAGGACTCAGCACGGATGAGTTCCCGTGAACTGCAACTAATGTTCAAGCTTGTGCAGCAGACGATGTCCAAGAGTGGTATGAATTCGAAACCACACAGGCAGAATTTTCCAACTCGCGGAGAATATCGGCCCGGCGTTTAAGAGGCACCCTTTTAGCTTGAATTTCGGTTTGTGTGATCAAGTTTTCAATTTTCCTTGCAGTTCGAATCAACAAAGTCCCACTGTACACATTATATGGTGGCTAGGATATTGGGGGCAAGTCCGAAAAATCAAGCAGTCAGCTGCAATGCACCCGAAATTTCAGACACCCTTACACATTGGCCCTATGGGCGGTGTCGCGGTACCGCGAGAAAGTCCGAATAAGTAAGCACATCCGAAAAATCAGGGGTCTAAATTTTCGGTGAGCTACTGCAGGTTGGCTCTCCCATCATAATTGCCGTAGCACTAGAGAAACAGATTACAGCTGTATCTGTGCTCCAGCAGCAGTGAAATGACAAACGACACAATGGACACCATGTATAAGGGTTATACGAAGGAGCAGAAGCATGCTTTTTTATGAAAGCAAGACATTTTCTATGTGAATGTTTTTAAAATGCTCAACATGCATGCAACCCGAAGCACATTGCTTAACTACAATAAGTTTAGATGTAGACAGCAAGCACAGTGAGAAAAACTGCCACTTAATGCTGCTTTCCAGCAACAAGAGCGCATTTTAAAAGAAAGTAAGTTAAGCTCCTACATGCATACAAGATGTGTTTCAAGCATTGCACTGTAGCACAAAAAAATATTTTTCAAAACGCTGTCTTCTGCTTGCTGGCATTAACTAGACCGCTTTACACCATAGCTTATTTACCTTTTCTTCCATCAGCTGCTGAATCGGATACCTGAAATAGTGGGCTTTGAGAACTGAAGCATCCTCAAAGTCGCCATCATGGCTTTTAACCAGTTCTCGGATGATCCCGACATCCTGATTGTCGCTGTCTTTCAATTTCTCTTGGTGAGCTGCAAAAGCATATGATGCACCAATACTTTTCTGTAAAGATCAATATTTTTCATAATGATGCATATACAGTCAAGTTAAACAATAAAATTTTTCCCATTTCACTGCACAAGCCAAACATGCATCAATGGCTGCTTGTAAAATTGAAAAGTTCAAAGGCAGAGTCAGCCAGATTTCAACTAAACATGGTCCACCACCAGTCATTAGAAAATAGTCAACAAAGCCACACATCAATAGACAGGCCAATGATCAAATTGTGTCTAATGCTACGTACAGAGTGTATGGTGCACAGTGAAAGAAAATGCAAGTGCACACTTTGTATACACAGACACCACGAGAGCAATGAACACACAATGACTGTAATGCATGCCAATCCCAAAAACCAGCTCCTGCTAATATTGCTATAATTGCTAATATTGCTACAACAATGTGCTACAATTTTTAACTCATGTTTAGGGACACAGGCAGGATCATTGCATCCCATATTTGGTGACTGGTTACAGGCAGCTGAATACAACAAAAAATACTTTTTGCCATCATTACTCTTGAAATCCTGCTCTAATCAGAAACTGAAGCACTGTATTTACTCATGTCATGGATGTACCCATTGTTTTGATTGCGACAATATAAAGTTTTGCTAATATATTATGCCATGTAATGATAGCATTCCCAATTTTCATGAACTTTATAAAAAAGTGCATTCATATAAAAGTAAACATCACATTCTTACAAAAAAAACACTGATATTGTCTGCGTGACAAGTTCCACTAATACTTGTAGTTAAGCATTCCACGCTGAGACATGAATGACAAAGACCTTTTTTCATCTTGGCACAACATTCATTCCCCCTCTTGAATCCAGAAATCCAGTTTCCATGCAAAGTGTGAGCAATGGCGCATTCATAATATTTTTTTAAAACTTTCGAAAGCGCTGCTACGGGGGACACCAAGAGAAAGAAAACGAAGGTCAAGCGCTCCTAATATTCATAATATTCGTAATATTTAAATCAAGGGTTCAATTTTTCAGTATTAGATTTCTGAAGTTCAGTGCCGACTTGCCCTCATTTTTCGGCATAAAAGGGGATTTATAAGCTCCCATTGCTGTTTCAAAATGCTCGCTTTGGGCCTTTTCCCCAAGATCCTGAATAACTGCTCACTACCACTTGCATCAATGACCAAACAGTGTTAAGCAGGCAATACGACTTTACTGTCTTGTACAATGGCAATTGTGCAGATTAACTCTGGTTCCAGCTTCTTTAACTGCATGCACATGTGCCACTATATACATGCTTCTTTGTCTACCTTGTTAATGTGCTCAATTTACATGGAACAGCTAAAAGTTGTTCAAGCATTGTGCACAGCCTATACTACCGACTTATCGACTGTGCTCTTTACGCGGCACTTGCCAGCCACCCAGAAAAGCAACCTATTAGTGCTTCAAGCTATTTCACAAAGTAAGAGTTTACTGGTTTGACCCAGCTGCAGTAGATTCATTTTGACGAAAGCGGAATGCAAAACGCACATGTCTACCGAGATTATGGTACACAGTGAAGAACCCTAGATAATCAAATCAATCCATAGCCCACTATTACAGTGTGCCTCATAGTCCACAATGCTGCTTTAGCCCATAAAAATCCATTACAAACTGTTTCTAATTAACCTCATTACTTCTTCCTTCAAAACTTCCAGTAGGGTTTATTGGTTCATCACCACTTCCGAACAGAGTAGATCGCGGCATCAATCCAATCTGACGCACGTACTATGCAACAATCTCTACCTCGCCAATGGCCTGCTCCTTGCCACTTCGCTGCACCAGCACAGGTGGGCAGAGATTATCACGTGGTATGAGCATCATGGAATGACTCGATCTGGTTGACACCGTTTTGCACCTTCCCGCAGGTGCACGGTTTTCAAACTGCGCGAGGAATGGCCTAAATTAGTTGAACCACAGCGACGAGAGTAATCGTGTTTCTGAAATTCTAAAAACTGATATGGCTATTACTAACAGCCGGCTACAAACCTCTAATTGCCATTGGGCACCTATCGATAATAGTTAAAAAGTGAACTATTAGAATTTAGTTAATCACAAAAGTTAACTATTAGAATTGCTAATCCTTTACCAGCTAACGTGATTTGCCTGTTCTCTGACGTCCACCAACACTGGTATTACTATGCCCAAAAAAGCCTCTCTTTACCGTAAAAACACTATTTTTAAAAATTAGTGGCGGGCTTCCCGGAAACACCTGGTATACATAAAGTTGATTACCTAATTTTAAGGAATCAGGAGTCTCTTAATTCCATATTAGCATGAAGTGTCAGCCCTGCCATAAAATCCACCTGTGCAGATCACACCAAATATCTTTCATGGCTTTTAAAGGAAAAAACATATATGCAGTAAAAAAAAAAGACCTGTATGTACGTGCGTGTGCCTGCATGTGTGTGTGTCCACATACAGTCACGGCCATAATAATAATATGGAACAGACACATATCCACCCTCTTCCCAGTTTTTCTAGAGCTTTCTTGTTACCCATACACCCCTCCCCCCCTTATGAGGTACAATAAATTCCCCTGGGCCCCTACTGCAAAAAATTTCCAGCTATGTGCCTGATATGGAACGCTGACACTTTGGTGATCCACTCTTCTCACGCATTACCTACCGAAAATTAGAAGGTACTTTCTCCATATGATAGCAAATACCACTGATGCACTTGTGTTATTATAAACGCAAGAAAGGCTCATGTTTTTAATGGAACACGTGAGAAAAGTTCGAACGCTGAAGCGTGCTTTGTATTATTTTGTCCGCATCTATATGTGTGAATTCGTGTAAATGCGCAAGCACTAGAGTAGACGTTTGTTTTCACAACTGAAAGCATGTAAGTGAGCATATGCACATGCTTACGTGAGTACACGACCGACCCGACATTCACAACCAGCCCGCCGCTCCCGTGCTCTTTTTTTCCCAAACACGCATCTCGTCGTTTTCCCACCCAATTCAGTTTCAGCCAATCGTTGGTATTCCTGCCTTTTTTTATGGCTTTATTATTACAAAAATAAGAAAAAGAAAAAAGCATTACAGAAGCACTACTTTCACATTGCTCAGAGCAGTACATACAAAAAAGAAAGCAGTGCAAGCTGCACTGGACATGCATATCCACCGTTTCTGAAGATTCCAACAAACGGTGTCAACAATTTACAGCATGGCGAACAGCAACCCCAAAATCGACGGAGAATTTCCTGGTAGCTGATGCCTCCAACTTCGGCAAGCAAAGGCATGAAACCCGACACCAACACCATATGCAAATGTTCGTGCTGCGTGCATTTCAGGCCTGCCCTTCACACCTCAAGACAACCAGAGCAAGATGCCAAAGCACAGCCATGAGGGACCCAGTCAACATGACGTCCCACCTCATACCAATGGCTGGATGAAGGATTCTAAACAAGATTAGGTTTTCCGAAAGCACCGCCTAAGACACGTGACGTGACCACGGTGCTAGGTGGAACGCTAATGTTTATTGTAATGCATGCTGCATTTTGGAGTAGGCTTGGCGCAGAGTACTCGTGTTTTCTCAGTGTAGCAGTATCAGCCTTTCGGCACAGTGTGGTGCAGCAATCACACACTGCACTTGCAAAAAGTTCAGCAGGCTGCAAGAGGCTTATCACACCAGGAGAATCAAAGCTGCACAAATGTTCATGTATTAGCTGCATTTGCAGATCTGTAACATTTAGAGCTAATCTCACCTCTCCTGCTACAAGAAAGCACACAAATTTGACTGCTCACAGAACTCAAAGCATAGTAAGCAAAAGCCTTATGTTTCCCAGCAACCTATTTTTGAACTCCTGTTCTAAATGTTATTGTTTCATGTCATTTTTTTACAACTCCTCCCCCCCCCCCCCAATGTGTGTGTCTTATAGACCGTTTACAGCGCGCAGTTCTTCCGTTTGAGACCAGATGGCGCCACAGACGCGCTCGGAACACGGCGCCATTACGCACCTCGTAAGTCGCCGGAGTGTACGCCTCGATGCAGTAATGAAAATATCGCGGGTGGCTGCCGAAGTGTTCTTTCTGCGAAGATGGGGAAAGGCAGAGGAAATACGTGCTTTATTGTGGATTGCAAGAATTGCGACAGAGAGTTAAAGGTGCAGGATGCGATCGTTTGCGAGCCTCACGGAACCGAACTGCACAAGGAAGTACTGCCCCTGTTCGCGCCCGTTTGCCATGCATCATTTCCGAACGGGCGAACGCGACAAACACGTCCGCCAGTGCTAGATGGCCAATATAGAAAGAAAGGTTACGATCTTGGAAAATCTGCGAGGGTAAGTGCGCAACATTGCTTCATGATCAAAGTGTTCCGCCACCGAAACCGTCACTTCGTGCTTTCAGTTGCTGTGCAGTTGCGCCTACGTGTGTAGTGAGGCCCCATTGCTCGTAAGTTAAGGTGTTCGGCAATTGTAGTAACAGCAGCGCCGGAGGCCAGATCAGGTACGGAAAAGAAGGACGACTTATGCTCCTACATGCCGCTACTGTAGATCGTGCGCTGCACAGCCGTACGAACGGACAACGCTTACCGTCCGTGTATTGTATGCCGTCTTGGTGCTACTCTTGAACTTCGCTCCAAGTAGAGCGCTTTTCGTGGAACACATTCAGAATAAAGCATTTGCGTTACGGCTGCTGGGCTGGATGATTGCCACTTCCTCGCGGTCCATGCGAGACAGCCACTAAAAGTTACCCCGCAGGCCAGCGCTCAGAGAGAAGCTGATTACTTACCACCAACGAGACCTCGAGCATTTTCATGTCCGCATATCGAGAGTGGAGCGTACCGCAATTTCATACGTGAGACTGACATAATTATGAACTTCGTGTAGTGTGAATGCGTTGCTGTGCGCGTTATAACAATTATATCGCGGAATCCTTCGAAACGATTGCGCGCCAGATTGTGAAGGCTGCTTGATGAATGGTACTGCTATACATGGTAGTTAACATTTGTGTGTCTATTTATTTTTGTCACCTTTGTGTGCTTAACAAACCAATAGAAAATATTTTCGGTTTCCTAAGCACCGTTAACAGGTTGTAAACAAATGCGTACGATGTGCATGCGAGCGTTTTAGAGCGGTGTCTGCGTGCATGTACAGAATACTACAAGGACCTGCGCTGCCGCAGAAGCATTAAACCTTGCCGTTTAAGATAATAACAATAAAAAAAACATTCAGCAAAGCCTTCTGCGGACGCAAAGACAAGTATCAGGAAATCGATCCATTGGCTGGCTATGAAACCGGACACCGTTTTCAAGGCCACAAGAGATCAAATTAGAGTTCTCACGTGCCCCTCGAATCTTTGGGCAAGCCATACTGTCTCCTTCCCACTATTTTACAACCGTATCAGCCGAAACACAGCCTGTTGGAACCGAACCATCAGACGCGGCAGCCGTCGCGACGAGGCGCGCTCGGAGCAGTCAGGAGGCGTGCAATGGCGGCGTGCTCACGTGACCAAAGATGGCAGCCCCCATGATACGGCGCTGTAAAGCGTCTATATAAACACAAAATTTAAACATCAGCATAGTAATGCACTCACAGTAAAACCAAACGGAAAACTTTTGTCCAGAAGATAGCATGACTGGAGCGTCCATGCTACCTTGCTACTTTCAAAAGTCACGGCTAATGACACGACCATAACAGCTATGGCACACACATCGACAAAATGCACCGCGCATCACTAACCTTCATAAAATGCAGGGCTGAGAAGGTCTGTACGCTTGTTTGCAAGTGCCGTGCAATAGCCGTAGTCAATGCAGCACAGCAAAAGATGGTAGCAGTTAACCAGATCGCAGCAAATGGCAGAGAAGCGACCTATGGAAAATGAAAAAAATCATAATCACCCTAAAGAATGTGTCCAATGTTTCACCACCCTATCTGTGTCAGAATTACACCAAGCATACAAACAAAATACCGGTTACAGAGCTGCTCGAGTGCCATCTACAATGCACTTTTAGATTAAAGTGCCATAGCCAAAAGGCATGAGACTACAGCTATACACATCAGTATGCAGTAATGTCTAGGTGCAAAAGATGCACCTTCAGCATCGGCAGGTTCAATAACCCACCTCATAAACTCCCACCTCATAAAAGCAAGTCAATGTGCACAAAAGTGCATGCAGCACAAAATCTGAGCAAGAGGAACGTACTCACAAGGTTGAGCGACACGAGCTAAATGACAAGCACAGTTCTGCTTTCATCACAGCATAAAAGCGTTTGATTCAACTAAAACAATATCCAACACAGATTGGTTTTATTGTGGGAGGAAGTTAAAACACTGACACAGAACTGATAAAATGGGAACAGGTACTTTTCCCAATTAAATACAAACAGATAATATTTAAAAACATCCTCACCTTTAATGTAGACGTAAAGTGTCCAGATGAAGTGGAACATGTCATTTGAATTGCATTGTGCAGGCCTGTCAAAACAATGACCATTAAGCCCATCAGAAAGCCAAGCTTCCACACCATACCGTGGCGGCTTTTAAACTTTGGGTGGCAAGGTACAATTCAAAGCATTCGTGCCAGCACCCAACATGGAAGATACGTCGACAGGGCCCTACCGACGATTTTGTATGAACTCAATGTTCCCACATGCCACTATTCAAGTTTTCAGGCTTTAGTTTTCCAGACATAGCCTGCAAGATCTTGCACTGCAACCACAAACACATTTACACCCTTAAACAAATTTTGTTGGGTCCCTGAAGTTGTGTTTGTATTTCATGCTTTACATTAAATAAATAAACTTTCTTCAATCTGAGAAAATTCCAAGAAAGATTAAAAGAACACCAGTGTGATGTGAATAACAACCAATATCAAAGACAAATTCTGTTGCTGAGCATTTTATGGATGCAACTAGTGCACAGACCAAAACAATGCAGCGATTAGAACGGGAAAAAAAACGTTAAACCTTGCTTCAGCTGAAATTTTTGAATTCTGCTGAATTTCTAGCTTAACTGATGCCCGATACCCTTACCAGGACAGAAGGAAGCACGCCATAGGCCTACTAATAGACACTACACCATGCATGCAAGGGCATAGGGCCTCATATACACAAGGAACTCAAAAGCATTCCAAAATACCATCTTCTTGGATTAGCTCAGTTATTGCGGTAATAACTTCTTTCTGAAATTCAATCTTCTATGCTCACTGCTTTGGCACAATTTTTTTTTTCATTCCAGCCAAAAAGAGTCTTATTACATAGCAATTACAACAAAATTATGCACAAATACATAATTTCCTGCCTAACACGCACCTGTAAAATGGGAGCTGTGGTAAACAGGTTTGCAAGCGCACACTGTGATATATGAATACATAGCGTAATTTCTAGAACATGCAGTACCTGTGAACCCTCCGCTTTGCAGGCTTGATGCAACGACGCTGTGCCCCACCTTGATTCTCCTTAAATACGGTGGCAAAAATCTGGGCATACTTCTCGTAGATTTTTGCCGTAACACAGAAACTCTTTTCAATAGTTTCAATGCGTTGTCGCATCCGTTCATTCAAGTTAGCCATATCTGCCCACTTCTTCATCTTCGTAAAAAATTCAAGCAAGCTGTAATAAATTGAATGTGATAGTCATTACAAAGCACCTACCCAAGTAACAAAGACCAGCTGGCCAACAAAAATAATGTCTACTACAATAGCAATGCACGTAACCATCTGTGCCAAAATAAATGCTATGCAGAAGCACTACCTTGGCGTATTGAAAATGCACATGGCACACAGCAGAGTCCAAAAATGGTGCCACCTTTTCATGCACTGGTGGTTGGGAAAGCAGAACTTTCTGAATGCAATCATGCTTAACTCATATTATTAAATATTAAAACAGCACAAGGGCATAATGAAATTATATGCACAATATGATTTTCGATCTTTTCAAGGATTATCAATTCATGGCCAACTTAAAACTGCTTGTTGCAAAACTAAGTAAAAAAAAAATACTCTGGCATCTATGTGCTCCTGTCCTGAACTCTAAATGCTGGCTCTACAATGTTGATAGTGAACACAAGTGCACTAATTCTCGTATCTGTCAGTTCCAATATTACAACTTCCAGAAAGCACTGAAGCAAGCATTCAATCATTAGCGCTGTCAGTTCCCAATGTTTTTTATAATGATACATTCAATGAGGCTATGTAGAACAAATCCTAATTATTGCCACTGACATTAAAAGCATGCCAATAGAGGACAAATAAAAATAGGGGACCGACCTAATACTGCATGTGGTCAGCAGCCTGGTGAGGGAGACGCAGTTGCCTTCGATGCGCGATGTTTGGGCCACTGTAGGCACGTTTCCACTTCTGCACTCGACATAGAGTGCGCATGCAATCCAATGAAGGGTGTTTCCCTGAAAAACAAAATACTTCTATCAGTAACCTAAGCATACATGACGCTGTCTGAAAATAAGTTAACCACACGCCCACAAGTTCACTCGGCGACCAGTCTTCTCCAAAGAGTATGACTTTAATGTATACCATTTCAATGCATTACCCGTAAAGACGAGAACCTCGGGACTAAACAGACACCGAACGATGTTGCTTTTCATAGTTATGTCGAAAAGCTCGAACATAGTTGGCAGGATGTGAAAAATCTGTGAAGGGCTTCACCCTACAGTGGAAAGCAGAGGGGCTGATTTACCCAAGGCATTGGGGTTTAAGGATAGTAAAGGGAAAGTAGATTTTAAGCGGGTAGAAGTAACCAAGTGAAGGTTATATGATTGGTGGCTAAAAGCAAGACAGGAGTAGAATTTCACAAGTCAAGGCTAGGTGGCTTGAGTTCACCGCCCGATTTAAAGGGTTCAGCCATATTCATCCATCCTCCATGAGAGCCAATTTCGCTGCAGAAGGTTCTCAGTCGCGACGCACCTTCTGTGCATTACGTAATACAGAATACGAAACTTTTTTTTTTTGCCAGCACGAAGATTAAGTGTTCCCCTAAAGAATCAAACTAATAACTCTGTTTCATAATTGGGTTAGATGACAACGTTATGAACGAGCGCCGGCAAGGGAAGGTTCATATGGCGACATGCAGACAGCAAAGGAAGCCGCCACCAAGCCTAAATAGAAAGATTTAAATCGTAAACGCCCAATTTCGTCCAGTGGAAGATAAATACGTGGGAAGCCGCTATATGAATCCTTTGAGTGTCTACCCAGTATGTATTCCGATGGTGAGTGGCGCACAAGAAAGCGGACAAATTTGCGCCACTATCTTAAGCGGTCTTAGTTTTGACACGGTTAGCACGCAAAAACTTCCACCACGAAAACGACAGCGAGTTTTTACCCTGCCTGCTACATCTCGACTCAGAAGGTCGCTTTTAATATGATACTATCAAAGCCAGCACTCGTAACCTTACGAAACTTGTTATTTTCCTTTCTGTGAAGTGGCAAAAACACATATTTTCACACTACGTTTCTGCGGTCGGGTAAATAACAATGACCACATTGGTTTCATTTGTTTCACGCGCTCACTGTACAAGTAGTAAGCATCACTACACGTAAAACACGCGTGCATTCAATGAGAGTGGAAGAAACTGCTTGTCAGTGATGGTTTACCTCAAGTGTGTAGTTCATGCTGATGCTCTCGTACGTGTTCAAAGCTTGATCAGACGTGAGACGATCCATGTTCAGGCTCGAGCAAACTTCTTGGAAACGAGCTCTGATCTCTTGGTCACCTTCACTTGAAAGCCCCATGATGAAAGTGGGTTTGTTCGGGCACGAAATTACTCAGCCACACTCACGCGCGCTTCTATACTCACAGCCCCCTACTGTTATGCATATGCCCCGCATACATACGAAAAAAATATAGTCCGGCAAATTGGCGGGAAACACTTCACCGTGCAACAGCTTTCTTGCGCACAAGAAAGCTGTGCGGTGATAAAACTGGACTCTTAGCTAAAATACTGGCTATCACTTAATTTTAAGATATTTTTACATTATCCACTCAAACTCAAACCGCTTTAGGAAAAGCCAGCGTTTTGTGCACAAAAATTCCGTGCATCACATATGAAAAGAAATGGACCGCGATTACTCCGCCCAAATCGCCGCTTCTGTGCCGTTCACCGGGCCAACGCTAGCTGCCTTGCAGACGGAGACTGGCTGAGACTGATAAACATGAGATAAAGCAATGAATCGGTACCAGGCGTATTTGTGTTGGTACTTTTATCAGCGCAATATTGGCAACATTTTCAGTGGTTTTTCAAAAAACTCGCATCCCATTTTAAACAGTCAACGCGGGGCGCCACAGTCGCTAACCGGCACGGAATGACGGAAATTCGCGCCAGAAGGCCTAGATTCAACTGCAGCTGCCTTTTTGCGATCAGCAGTCATCTTGGAACACGTTTTCTGGCATTTTTAGCCTCTATAAGAGGCGTGATGGTCCTTTTCTTGGCGCATTGATTCATAGATGTGGCACGTTCCGCATTGCGCTTAAATTTTCAAAATTTACGCGGGAGTTTTGAATGTTCGATACTTGGTTTATTTTCTGTGGCCTATGGAAAAAAAAAAAAGAACCAATTTGGTGGAGATTTTGCTGTGCATAAGAAGATTAGCCAGTTACAATCAACATCTTCGTACAGCATCCAAACTCGAATTGACGACGCGGTGTCTCAGTGGCAATGGTGCTCGACCATAGCTGCTGTCCCGATAGACGCGGTTAATAATAATAATAATAATTGGTTTTTTGGGGAAAGGAAATGGCGCAGTATCTGTCTCATATATCGTTGGACACCTGAACCGCGCCGTAAGGGAAGGGATAAGAGAGGGAGTGAAAGAAGAAAGGAAGAATTAGGTGCCGTAGTGGAGGGCTCCGGAATAATTTCGACCACCTGGGGATCTTTAACGTGCACTGACATCGCACAGCACACGGGCGATGTCAGGGGCGATGTCAGTGCACGTTAACAGACGCGGTTTCGATCCTGACGGCGGCAGTCGCATCTCGATGGAGGCGAAATGCTAGATATCCGTGCACTGTACGATGTCAGTGCACGTTAAAGAACCCCAGGTGGTCAAAATTGTCTGGAGCCGTCCTCCACGACGTCCCTCATTGCCTGAGTCGCTTTGGGACGTTAAAACCTTAAAACCATAAACCAAACAAGTGAAACCACCCGCATTAAATCACGCGGTGTTCGCTATGCAGCCGACAGATAACTCTAGTTCGTAGCGCTGAGCTATAGGGCACGCCGTGGTGGTGGCCTCGAATTATGTGAAATTTCAGTGCAAGTACAGCCGTTTTTGCCCTTTTGTTCAAATGCGGCCACCGTGGCCGGGATCGAACCCGCGACTTCGTTGTCTGCAGACGAACGGTGTAGCCAGATTGCGAAGCGTGGCGGGCTTCTCATCATTCAGGGCTCTGCTGCAAACACTATAACAGCTGTTTCGCAAGGAGCGCGCCTATCGTGTGTGAAACTTCGAGCAGTCCTTGTGGCGAAAGGAAGAACTTTGAAAATAGGTGTATGTGAGAAGACTAACGTAAAGAGTAGAGCACTACGGCTAGCTATAATTGCACATTTTTCATGATTCTTGCAATTAGTAAAAAATAATGATTCCGTCTCCCCCCCCCCCTCCCTTCTTTTTTCATATATGTCTCCCATAGACACACTGAAGCGGGGCAGAATAGTTAACCACATAGTTAACCACCATAGTTAACCACATAGTTAACCACCATTAACCACAGTTAACTGCATAGTTAACCACAGACGGGTTAACTATGCAGCTGCTCATCAGTCAGCGGCAGGATACGCCCAAGGCCCAGTGGCGCATATTCAAAGAGCGTGCGATGGCTTACGGGAATGTAGCAAAATCGGAACTGTTACCCAGGCAACCATTCGATGATATCCGGTTATTGAGTGCTTTATTTATAAGCTTTGACCTTAAATAATGCGTATTTTACTGGCACGTCCATGAGAAAATCCTACATGTTGAATTAAGTTAATACGACGATATGAGACTTTGATTGGCACAAACTTGGCCGAAAAACGACCTCTAGGAGATCTTTGCATGCCTTGTTAGTGGAACCCGCTATTCGTTTTAAAATAATGAACCAACGTTCCACGGTAATGTATTTGCGCGGTGTGTACACAAAGTTAGTCCTGCAGGGTCAGTGATATCATTTGTTAGTCGTATTGACGCCCCTTAGGGCGGTGAAACGTTGTAACGCAGTATGTAAGGTATACGAAGGCAGTAAATTATTATATGTACCTAAGAAGGCCAATTAATTCAACAAAAGTTGTGACTTCGTGCACGCGTGCGTGTGTCATAAAATAAGGAGCGATAGCATAATGAAGGTGGGGTTTTCGCCTAGTTTCCTACGTCATGTAGCTTAAGCGCTCAGAAATAGTACTGGTCAAAAGATGGTACATATGATATTACCCCCATTTGCCAGTAGGACAATCAAAGGTACTCGAGCACGAATGAGCATGAACAAGCAACACGATGAATTTGGGGCTTTTCTTTATATGTTGGGCTATGAACTCGGCTTAGATCTTATTTTGTGAGCTCGTCTAGAACGCAGTACGATTTCACTCAAAAAAATTTATTTGCCTGCTGGCCCGAAAGACGCGGGTTCGATCCCGGCCGCGGCGGTCGAATTTCTATGAAGGCGAAATGCTTCAGGCCCGTGTACTGTGCGATGTCAGTGCACGTTAAAGAACCCCAGGTGGTCGAAATTCCCGGAGCCCTTCACTACGGCGTTTCTCATAGCCTGAGTCGCTTTGGGACGTTAAACCCCCCTAAACCATTTTTATTTGCTTAGCGCTCGTAGCATTTCATGCTGAGCTGTAATCTTACCTATACTAAAGGCTGAATTTCAGTTAACTGTATTGTTCTTTTCCTTTATTTAGCAATACCGTAAGACTTGACAGGCCCGTTAAGGGAGTGGTTTACAGGGGTATTCAAAATGTGTATCACTTTGTACAGGATACTAGCACATTAGTGTAATACTCAAGCGAACGCATCATTCCACCCAGATATGAAAAAAAAAAACGCAAACTTCCGCGTTGTGTTACAGAATGGAAGAAAGATTCTAATTTGGTGGCAATAAAGCTAGGCACAGAATCGCTGTCAACATCCCGTGGTTAAGAACTCCGAATCTCGACGGACGATGGGAATAAAGAAAACCTAAATGTATTGCAACGTGTGCTGTATGGTCTGGCATGCTTATCGTGATTTCTTCTTTTAGTGTGACGGTGCCGTGGCTGCAGGTACTGATCTTTGTTGATATTAACAGACTCATGATAAAGCATGGAAATTAACTTCATGGCGTCAACGCGCCGTCAACTTGCAAGTGTGGGAATGCGTGCTTGTGTTCTAAGTGCGCTGAAGCCATTGTACTCAGAATATACTATAGAAAAACATGGCGCTTTATTTTGTACCCCATCTAGCTTGTCTATTAAGTACTGTTGATAAGGAGTACAGACTATGCTACCATATTTCAAAATGGGTCTGACTAGGGCTCTGTAGCCTTTCATGTTTACAACATGAGGTGCCATGGCTAATTTTCTTCGTAAAAATCCTAGTGTTTTAGACGCTTTTGCGCGCGTTGTTCATACGCACTCCCCATTTGCATGTACGCGTGTTGCCTCTAAATATTTAACGGTGTCTGTCTGGCTCAGCTCGGAACCCCTTATGTTTAGTTAAGCCTCAATTGCGATTTTTTTGTGGCTTACACTTAAATATTTGGTTCTCGATACATATATTTTCATGCCCCTCTATCAGTCTACAGGCGACGAAACAACGTGTTAAACTCAAATATCGCAAAAGTCGAATGGCATGCCCGTGCCGTCATCCTCGTGTCCTCTGCTGTCGTTTTGTTCGTATACGTGTTCTGTAAGTGCGTGTCGTGCCCGAGGAAATAAGCGCGTTTCCCTGTAGCCTGACGACTCCCGCTCTAAGAAACAGGGGTGTCGACGGATATCAGTGATGAGATAAGCAGCAGTGACAGAAGGCTTCTATCTGCGTTGCTGCGCGTTCTTTTCATCAATTCTCCCGGAAAACGGCGTAAATCCTATCTGTAAGCGCGTCCCTGACGCGGCTATCTTCGGCTGCGTTTACTGTGTGCCTCCAGTACAAGGATAGACGGGTGAGAAGCTCGCTGATCAATTCTTTGCCGAAATATCTTATACGAGTTCGAAAGCGGTCATCTGGAACTTGAAAGGATAGCAATGTGTTTACTCGTGATGTTGCAGCGAAAGCAAATGTTTGATAAACGGCTCCAACAGCCATGGTGGCTTGTTGAGCCGTGGAATTAGCAAGTTTATTTTAAATATGTGCTGGCAGTGACAGTCAACCATTGCTGACCACGCGGTTCTGAGTGATCTAGCTGGACAGGACACCGATTGCTTCGGCAACACCGCACTTAATCCAACTGAAGGAGGCGACATGGCACTCAGGGATAGGTGTCGGTGTAGTCCCTCCTAAAAGCGGTCGTCATATCTGGTGACAAAAAAAAAAACTTGTTCAGTTGAATTGCAAAGTCAGCCGCACCACGTGGCTGGTCACGTGACAAGCCCCGGCGCCGGCCGCCGGCAGCTGCTCCGCAGCACGTGACCAACCACGTGACAACGTGGCGGCGCAGCCAGTGTGGAGGCGCCGCCACGCTGAAGGCTCGAATTACGACCGTAATGTAGCTATCGAGACAAAAAAAGAATAGTAGAAACTGAGGAAGAGAAATCTGACTGCCCCCTGAATACGAACCTCAAATGGATAGTCGCCAGTTTAAAAAAAAAAAAGAAATCCTGAAGCATCAAAAGCTACAAAAACCCTTGCGGGAAAACTCATCCTGCCAACATCTCGGGGGGTGAGTTGAAATTAGGGTTGTAAGATTATTCTAAAATTTGAATACTTTAACAATAGCATTTGCAATTCGATTTGTATTGCACTTTTACAATTCTAAGTTTTCGAAACCCCTAAGGTTCAGAAAATACGAAATTTCCTGTTCATCTTAACTCGTGGCCAAATATTGCAGCATTTCCAAATAGGCGTTATCTCTCGATTATCCCTCATAGAACCGACTTCCAGCACGCGGCAAAAGCGTACGCACTGAAATGCGAAGCTTTGCTATAAGGGTAGTTCCACTCGAAATGACCCAGAGTTTCTGTTCCGCCATCTTCAATTTATGTTTTTAAAAATAAATTGTGCTGCGTGGTATATATACACTGTGCTAAACATTCTACCGGGTTGTATCTGACGAAAAAATTATCGTGCCGTAACTGCCATCTTATGTTCGCAAACGATAGCAAAACCTAATCTAACAAAAAAAATGTAAAAAATAAAATGTTTTACGTATGACTATGAAACTTTTTTTGTCGAATAAATGGCATTGTTATTTTATATGTAATGACTTCGAAATAATTTCTTTTATTTTTCCCAAAAATGAAGCATCGGAAAAAGTACATAGCAAAGGCACTTTGTGATCATTAATTTAACTGCCACGGTGGACAGTTTGCTCGCAATTCCGGTGGGCAGGTTGTGATTACGTCACAAGGTCATGTAACCTAGGTGACCCACCTGCCTTCCCTACCCATCAGGTTGCTTTTCTGGGGATTTTTCGCTCATGGCCAACGACGCCGACGCCTGCTTTTCTGCGACACAGCGCCCCTAACGCTATCGTATTAAAACAATCAACGCAAAGCATTGCACCAGGCTCGCCAATTTTGCGTTTGGAAAGGCTTTCTTCTGCACTTTTAGTGCGAAAGCACTACTTCACTTGCAATCCGGTAAAAGCCGATGTGTCGCTGAAGCCTCGACCTTTTACCCTTGACCCTTCAAATGAAATGACTTGGATACGGCGTGGCTAGGGGAAGGTGACGTGGTACGAAAGTCTGAAAGAAATTGTCTTGGAGGACAATGTAAGGCAATGTCTAGGCAAGATCCAAGCGAATTGGAAGGACAAGTTAAGGCATTGTTTGGGCAATAGTCAAGCTAACTCGAAACCAAGAGCTTCCGCAAGTCATACTCGGTTTAACAGCGTTAAAAGTCTGTCATGTTTTTCCAACGTTGAGATTCGAGTGCACGTACTACATAAGTTTTTGCACGCGCTCTCCCGCAAGCCCGTTGCGCATTTTCATGGGCACATTACTGATCTGCGACAAGTTTATTTCACATGATGCAGACGATGGGAGAATTCAGAGTTGATTGATTGATTGATTGATTGATTGATTGATTGATTGATTGATTGATTGAACTTTATTATCCACCAGATAAAGGAGGCCCCCTACTGCCCGCCCCCGGCGCGCAGGCCTGGGAGACTGGGGCCGGGGCCTTCGCGGCTAAAAGCAGACGTAGAGGTCTTGATCTCTTGCGGCGTCTTCCGCCAGGTGGAGGGCTTGACGCTGAAGAGCAGGGGCTGATTTATCCAAGGCATTGGGGTTTAGGGACGGTGAAGGGAAAGTAGATTTTAAGCGGGTAGAAGTAACCAAGCGAAGGTTATCTGACTGGTGGCTAAAATCAAGATAAGAGTAAAATTTCATAAGTCATGGCTAGGTGGCTTGAGCCACCGCCCTATTTAAAGGGTTCAGCCTTATCCATACATCAGGGACCTCGCTCCGCAGCAGGGCTTCTTAGGCTTGTCAACATCCGATATTCTTTTTAGCCCATGGGGAGCTAGCACATTCTTAAATTATGTGGTCGAGGGCCCCTCTCGCCCCACTGTTTTTTGCAGTTATCATCTTGCCTATCCTCCGGTTGGGCATGGTGCGCCTATACCGGGTTTATGAAGTTTTGAGTATCCAATACGCGAATGGCATCAGGCGTTGGCTGCTAAAAGACCTTGTCAGCTCCTGGACGGCTCCAGGTGCTTACCAGACTCCCAAATGATACTGTGCTGTAGAAAACTACGTTTGAAAATTTTGGCCTTTTTTTTCTTCTTCTGGGCAATGAAAAAAAAATTGTTCCTAATTCTTCATATTTTTTTTTCATGTCCTTACATCTCTAGTGGCAACTGGAGAGGCGGACCAACGATTGCTGCAGCCTTGCTCCTCATCTCTCATATATACCGGAAGCGCAATCACGTTCAGGTGCCGTTTTCATTCTGACTCCATCGTCACCCATTGTTCCTCCACGTGAACAGTACAGAGCTCGTAATGTCGACATCCGAACCTGCCCTTCGGACAGGAAGCGCATTTTACGGCCAGAAAGCAAGCAATGTGAAGACCGTTCCGAGGGATCGTGCCGTGAGCCGTTAGTTTGGCAGTGCTCAATGCAGTCTGTGTGCGTCTTCCTCTGGTCTTGCGTCTTTTCTCGCTGGTTTTTTTCACGTCAATGAGGAAACACGTCAAGGTGAGCCTTCCCCCCCCCCCCCCCCCGCACACACACAGACACACCTGTTTACATGAGCGGAGATAAATATCAAGCACTGTGAAGCTGTTTCTATTTCTCCTTAGCTCCGGAGTCTGCTCTTACAGCAGTGCATAATAGCAGGCACGGAGTAACGCCAGCATATTACGCGGATGTTCAACTTAGGAAACTGTTTTTTCACTTGAAGCAAAAAGTGTTTCTGTTAAACTTCCTGGTATAAATACCGCTGAATGGTATTGTGCAAAGTACTATCTTTCATATTTTTACTGAGATCACCTCACTGTGCAATTAACGGCTGAATTTGCGGCAAAAAGCAATGTTTCTCAAGCTTATAAATTTTGCCAAATATGGTTTGCGCTTGTCACGCTCCGTTACATTTCCGACGCTTTGCCTCTGCCTTCTGCAGAAAGTGAGAAAATAGTTGGAATGACTACTGTGAGAACATAAAAATTGATAATAATTGGTTTTTTGGGGGGGGGAAAGGAAATGGCGCAGTATCTGTCTCATATATCTTTGGACACCTGAACCGCGCCGTAAGGGAAGGGATAAAGGAGAGAGTGAAAGGACAAAGGAAGAGAGAGGTGCCGTAGTGGAGGGCTCCGGAATAATTTCGACCACCTGGGGATCTTTAACGTGCACTGACATCGCACAGCACACGGGCGCCTTAGCGTTTTTCCTCCATAAAAACGCAGCCGCCGCGGTCGGGTTCGAACCCGGGAACTCCGGATCAGTAGTCGAGCGCCCTAACCACTGAGCCACCGCGGCGGGGATAAAAATTGATAAAAAAATTCAGTCTCAGAAATTTGCGCTGTCGTTTTATATTTGAAAAATAAATCAATTAATTTATTAATTTATTATTAATTTAAGTGGTTAGGGCGCTCGACTACTGATCCGGAGTTCCCGGGTTCGAACCCGACCGCGGCGGCTGCGTTTTTATGCAGTCAAAACGCTAAGGCACCCGTGTGCTGTGCGATGTCAGTGCACGTTAAAGATCCCCAGGTGGTCGAAATTATTCCGGAGCCCTCCATTACGGCACCTCTTTATTCCTTTCTTCTTTCACTCCCTCCTTTATTCCTTCCCTTACGGCGCGGTTCAGGTGTCCAACGATATATGAGACAGATACTGCGCCATTTCCTTTCCCCAAAAAACCAATTTATAAATCAATTTCAAGTAACTATATAAAAAAGCCCAATGTCTTTTATTCATAGAAAATTTTAATAGTCATGCATGAAAATTTTTCTTTTCTACATTTTGTTAGATGATGTTTTGCTATCATTTGCGCACTTTTTTTCCGCCAGCAACAAGTTGGGAGAGAGAATAAACTTTATTTTAGTCTTTGAAGAGGAAGGCTCCCTTCTGACGCAGGTAGGCTATACTGTCACTTGATGGCCTTGATCTCTTGGATCTCAGCGACCTGGTCAGCTCGGTCTGTGAGGAGCTTTTGCTGCCGCAGGTCCGAGCTGCCCAGCGCGGTCTCCCGCTGTTCCTCTGTGGTTATTTGGCTGAAAGGGTTCTTACTGCAGGCCCACATTATGTGGTTGAGGTTCACATACTCTCTGCAGCTTTTGCATTCTTCAGTGTACAAGTATATCTATGGGTGAATATCAGCTGTAGTATTGCTTGGCTTGTGAATGTGTGTGTTTGACGCTGCCTAAGACTGGTTGCTTGCTCTTGCGTGAGTCTGAAGCTTGGAGGGTGGTATTTGCTCGTTTGATAGAAATATCGTCCCTCGCTGATCTGGCCCCGTGGTTTGGGAACACTTGTCTGAGAGGAAGTCTTCAACGTATACTTGTCTGCTCTTTCGCCCGTATTGATAGTCTGCAACCCCGCTAGCCCAGCTTCGTGTTCTACACTGTCGAAAGCTTTCATCAGACACAACGCTAAGACGGCTCTCGTGTCTTTAGCCGGGGTGTTGGGGACCACAATGTGTTCTTTGAGCTGCAACATGACGTTCTGCGTAGATAGATTGGATCTGGAGCCTATACCATGGTTGCCGGTGGAAGCTCGTTTCCTTCTATGTGCTTTGTTAGCCTGCTTAGCACTACATGCTCCAGTAGTTTTCCCACATAGGAGGTCAGAGAGATTCATCTAAGGTGTTCGAGGCTCAGTGTTTTGCCTGGTGTTGGGATGATTATTTTCCCTACTTTCCACGAGTTCGGTATTCTGCCGCTGTTGCCGCACTGCATCGGTTCCCTCATATTGCTGTGAGATTATTGTAATTTTCTTCTGCGTTTCAGTCTTGCTAGCGCTTGGGTTGAGCAGATGCCTCAGCAGCTGCCAGGTTTGACGATGGCCTACTTTGCCTCAGTGTTTACCAGTGTAGCACCATATATCATATTTTTTTTGTTAAAGAAATAGAAGATAGTCGAGCGCAACGTATATGTCATTTGGTGTGGAATGACACCTAAACGAATGCACTGACGGCCATCGAAAGCCGCCGTGGCGTGCCCGGAATGCAGAACGACGTGCTCCGCCACGTGGCACGTCACTGCATCGCGCCATGACGCACCCGACCATTGGCAACGGATGTGCTGACGAAGCAAGCGAACGAGAGCCAGTGCTTCTATCGCTCTTGGTCACTTTACGATAAGAGACACGGCGCGCACGATGATGGTTTACCGTTTAGAGTTGACCGCTGCCATCCCACCCAAGTTTCGCCTAAAGGATGTGTGCACTCAAGCAACAGTGGCCGCCATTTTGTGTGTCTAAACGACTTGTCTCCCCCTCCTCAAGCCTGCACCTCTGAAGCTGGGCATCGGATGTCAAAATGACGCCCATGACGTGACGTGAATACTTCCTACTAGAACATAGAAACTGCGTATCTTGAACCGCAGTGAACTAGAAGAAAGCGGACGACAGTAAGTCTCGAAGTCAACCTACGCGACTACATCTCGCAAGGCGCGTCGAGCCGCGCTCTCTCGCGGCATAGTTCCGTCTACGCGCGCCTTTGGTTTACAACAACCGTTTTGGCCCATTGTGAGGCTTGTGTGGCGAAAATGATATGCGAGGGCTAAGTGAGCAATAAAAAGGGATTGGAATTTTCGGCCATTATTTTTGCAAAATTTGGCATACATAATTTCTGAACGCAGTTCCCGTATTCCTTTTTTCGGGGAGCGTTATTTCCTAAGGATGAATTACCGTTTTGTTTCTTTAGGGGATATTCTGTGGTATTCCTCCGAGGTCAAAAGTATCTTAGAGTGAAGAGTTTTTTTGTCGGCTTGCATGAGCATTCGATTTGCCAGTAATTAACGACCCTTTGTGCTTTAATTGCCAGTAAAGCACTTACAGCTACGCCAGTAGAAGGAAATACTATCGCCAATGAAAAAAAAAAAAAGAGAAATTAAGTGATGGAACCGGTAACCAAAAAAGCTAATAGAAGTTGATTGCTAAAAGATGGCTTGCCACCTGCCGTGTTATTGCTGCATTGTGCTAAGTTGACCGAGAGGCCGTTTCATCATGTGGTATGCGTGTTGGAGACAGCGATGGAACTGCCGCTTAATCGTTGCGGTAGCCATAACGTGACACCGTTTCATGGCGCTTATGCATGGCTTCGAGCGTTGTTATACGCGCTGTGGAGAATCCTGCTTAACCGCGCATAAATGCCCTAAGCGGAGGAACACAGTCAACAGCGCTGCACTAGCAGACGACGTTTGGCGACGATGTGAATGGTAAACAACTGGTATTGACGATGTGAAGCCACCGACCCCGCAGAGACGCATATGGTACCGGAGAAACAACTCAAAACACTCAGCGCGCGCTACTTAATCACGCGCCCACACCACGTCCCAGGCTTCCGCACTTTGTTCATTTTCTTATTTGACAGTGCAACTCCTACTCGATAGTCAGCTAGCTGCGGCGTGCTTAGGTCAAGGATCCATACTGACCATTTCGCGGATCGCAGAACCTTGGTATGCGCAAAAACGCGTGTACATAGAGCCAATGAGCAGGCGAACCACCCGATCGCATCATAATAAAAAATTAAAAGGGTGTGTTGAGATAAAAACGGTAATAGAGGTCCTAGGACCATTTTTGTTTTCAATTAATTTTTTTTATATGGGATGGGAAAATGTGTCGACACAAGGTAATTGTACCTAGTTTTGCAAGATACGCTATAGTTTTTTTTTATTCATATGTCACACGAGGTAGTAACTGTTGCTTTCGCGATCTCGCCAAATCGCTAATTTGGATACCCGCAGAAAGTAATATAAGATTTTGTGGCACCTGAATATCTTTTCAGCAGTTGGATGCAAACTTTTCTATTGGAAAGGCAGAAACTTGGGCTAGTTGGATATTGTTTGAACTCATATTTTCTAGCGCTTAGTGAACACAAGGGACAAGAACACAAATACACAGGACGTACGCTAGCGTACGTCCTGTGTACGTCCTGTGTATTTGTGTTCTTGTCCCTTGTGTTCACTAAGCGCTAGAAAATATGAGTTTTCTATTGGAAGCTGGGCGAAAACAATTTTTGCCTCCTATAATTTCGCAGCAAAAATTTGTAAACATTGTTGATAAAGTAATGCACTCTTATAAGGACAATTTTTGGGACGATAATAAGACTAGAAAGAGTGAGAACTTGAGGCTGAATTTTTTTTCTCAGTATTAATCTGTCTTTTTTTTTTGCTGTCGTCGGAGAAAATTTGTGCTTGCATACCGGTCAGATGATTTTTAATGAATCATTGAAATCATCCAGAATTCAAAAAAAGGCGAACTTGGAGATTTAAAGAAAAACAACCTCGACGATTTTCTTTAAAATTCCCCTGATATACCTTTACTACTTTGTAGTTCTATAGATCAAGAAAAAGTAGTGCACTATATTGTTTACAACTATAAATATACAGGCTTAATCCGAACCGTATTTCGTTCAGTTACCATTACTGGACATTGTCCGCTGAAAAAAAAAAAAAAGCAATGGTCATGAATTCGACTCTGAACTGAACGCTTGCGGTTGCGTTTCAGTTATCACAATGGTAAAATCACAGAAAATACCTTGAAAGCATGTTTTCGTTTGTAAGCTTCTTTTTTTTTTAATACGTCAAAACAAGAATAGGTTTGTTTCTACGCGTGGCTTTTGTACGTGTCGTTAACGGGAGTCAAAACTTTGCCGTACTTCAGAAATATTTCGTGCCAGTTTGGCTTGGAATGAAATTTATAAAGCCCTTAGCTCAAACTTCCTCAGCGTTTAGATCAACCATAGCTCCTTGAATTAAACCTAAACGAAAGGTGCGCGAAATGGTATGGTTGTACTTTGTGCCTCTGGTACTCCGAAATGCGCCAGGAAAGCCGCTTAATCTCAGAAATATGAAGACTCTGTGCATATGTCGGCAAGCTAGTGTCGCCTGCGCCTTCAGTACGGGCAAGCCGCGTTACCGAATTGATGTAACTTTCGACATACAAAAAAAAAAGAATTTTGTAATGAGCCCGAAAACCTGACGGCAACTTGGGAGTCGAATGAGATGGCTAAATAGCTGATACTTCTTTATTTGTATTAATATAACTTTTAAGGATGGTCAGCGAATTACTCCCCACAGGTACACGGGATCTATTCCAGAAGGATTTATGCATGGAGGAGGATAGAGCTGTAAGTAGAAAATACGGTTCTGCATTTTCGCTTTGTCCAGTACTAAACACTTGGGTTTTCAAACGCAGTCAATGCGTACCATTGGCAAAAAAAGAAGTTATTTTTCACATGCATTTGCATCCCAAAAAAACTGGACGCGTAGATTCGCCATTAATTCCGACGAAATGTCTGACGTGCCGGCACATGCGTGGCTGGCTCCATCGAAACCAAGGCGCGTGCAGATGAATTAGCACACCTTATCCATGTATATGCCAAGGCAACTTCTGCCAATGAGAGAGTTCCCACTTACTGCAAGAGCAAATATTAGTTCCATGGGCTCCAACACAAGGGATATCAGATAACAAAGCCGATGTTTCCGGCCACATGGCACATGAATAGTGCGCGCAAAGGCGATAGTGGGCTAGCTTGTTGATAAACGCTACGCACATTGATATCGATTGGAAATGAAGGCATAGAAAGAGCCAGTGACTTCGTAGACGTACTCAAATGAATGCTAAACGATATTATATCATTCAGGACTTTCGGCATAGTAAGCTTACTGACTTTCAGGACAGGATGGAAGAGAGCACGGAAAGTGCACAATAACAATATGCATCGAATTTAAAGATGTTGCATCCAGTTTAGCCAATGCTTAGGTGGCCTATACCGCCGTTTCGGAGTGGAATCAGTTCTCCACTAATTTGCGGTCTCATGCGGGCCACTCCTTGTGGGGATAGCGATATGAACGGTTCCCTTTCATATATTTTTTTTTTATTTGGAGACGTTCGTGCTTCGCCTGAGACATTGAAATTGAAAAGATTACTTCAGTGCAGGATACGTTTTATCAATAGAGTTTGACATGCAGGACCATCGAATAACCATAAAGCGCTAAATACGCAAGTAACGAGAGCGTCAATAGGCGAATGCGCGCCGCCAGTGTCCTGTGTAAATAAAGTCCATGGAGTATATAATAACCTGAACCCGCTCCGGTTGTACCTCAGCCTAAATAAACCGGCCATTTAAAAGAGCCTTTGCACATCAAGCGATTGATATTTACGTTCGAAAAACTCACTCGTCTTAAAAAACATAAATAATTCATTCTACAGTGAGTCATCGGTCGTATAAAGTTCATCAAAAGACAGTAAATAAAAATATAATAGCTGAACAATACTCGCGATTGCTAAACAATAAATTATCATTATAACATTCTAGTTAGGAAGGAAAGAATGTTTGTTTTTTTCTGGCATTAGCGAGACCTACAGCGATATTGCACGAAATAGAGGACATCAAGACATCAAAACGTAAGCAAAACTGGGCTGACAAGCAAAACAACGCTTACAAGGTATTTTCTGAGATCTGGCCAATGTGCTAACTATAATGTCACAACATGCTCTTGGTTCTAATTCGAATTAGCGACCGTTACTGTTCTTAACGAACAACATCGAGTAATGGTGACTGAAAGAAATATGGCCTGCACTAGGCCTTTAATTTTATAGTTTAAAACAATATACAGTCAAGCACGCTTATAACAGCCGCAATTATAACGAAAGCTCGCTTATTAGGAACTAGGCTGGAGCTACCGCGAAAATATGTATTAGGGCCATGGTATACTGAGTCTCATATAAAACGAACAACCGTTCGTTATAACCGAACACTCGGTTAACCGCCGGCCAAGTGCACCGGCTGTGCCAAGCGCCTAAACTGGAAGCAGAATCCCCGTAAACGCAACACAGGCGTAGTGTTGAAAGCGAAACTATAGCGCACACAGCCGGGGATCAACCATATACAGCGAAATGAGGAGAAGACTCGCCCGGTTACGTGGCGTGCGTCGCCTGTGCTATTGAATCTCCGTTTTCCGTGTTGCCGCCGCCTGCAGGCGGTGTACACACACATGCGAAGCGGTAGCTTCGTATATCTACATGCCTACAACTTTGTAGAGGAACGAAGATGAGGATGCCAGCCTACAGTAGCCAATTGCCGTGAACGCTTCAGTCGCTCTCGTACGCCACAAATGTCTCGGCAGCACATGGCCACGGTGGAGAACTTAGAAAGCGGCTAGATTGAGTCTGTCACGAAGAAACAAATGTGGTTCAATGGTACTTTAAAAAAAAAAGCAAAGGCCACTTTTCTACAAGTGAGTTTTTTGGCCGTACTAGGGCAAGAAGTCCACGTACTACGAAATTCGTACACGGGCCTCAAGCATTTCGCCTCCATCGAAATGCGACCGATTGCGCGGCCGAGATAAGTGTTTCCATGGGGGTTGCCCTAGGTGTCCCTTTAGTGTCTGGCAACTCTTACAAGTAATACTCTTGTTTGAGCGTGTTGGTTCATCTTTGAAAGGGTACGTACTTGCGCGAAGAAGACATGCCGTGTGTGCTGCTTTGTTGCGTCCCGTCTTCTTCGCCCAAGTACGTATCCTTTCAAACACTTGCAAGTATAATAAATCATGCTGATGAGTAAAAATAAAAACTTGCGTCTACTACATTTTTAACACAGCTTTGTTTTATGAAAAAGCGCTTATTTAATTAACCTGCCTACCTGTATTCATATCCGAAACTATTCAGAAATATCGATTTGTTTCGCATACGATTTTTATTGTCCGTATTCGCTTCCCACCAAAAAAAACTGACATTCGCATACCCTATACTCCGTTTCATACATCAGGTGCAGCGCTGTCAAAGCTAGCGCACTTGTTTGCGCTGCCTGCATCCGCGACGAAAAACTTGTGTGTTCCTTGTGGTGAGCGAAACATAGTGAATCATTTGTCTGCAGGCTTACTACATGACACATTTGTCATGAACTTGATCAAATAGACTCGTACTGCTGACGTCATGCTGTACTTTTCTCGTGCCTTAGACCACTCGGGCACAGAACAAGCGCGGAGTAACACGCCTCCCTTTATTTTCCCGTCCGGACTACTACCGTACCTTTGACAGCATTGCACCTGATGTATGAAACGAAGTATAGTTAAAACCTGCCTGATTCCCGACAACATTCTTTCTAAAAGTGAATCGCTCGCTATCCCCTGTTATAAGTGGAGGAAGGAGCGCCTGTGCCTTCACTCAGCCAGGACAAAATCAGTAGGTCCTCGCTCGAAGTGTTGCTGCTGTGTGTGGTGGAGTAGTTAGATTATCGCAGGAAAACTGTGCAGGAACGAATTTCATTTTGCATATTAACGCAGAATGCATTTAAGAGTTACTTCCCTGTCCGCAATTATCGAACCGGAAATTTTCGAGGTGTGTCTGAACTTCGAATCCTCATAACCAAAAAAATAGAATGCACCAGGAAGCCGTAATTGATATTCCCATAAAACTTAGTCTTATCTCTATCTGATGGTGGATTTGAGAGTATCTAGTTGTACTTGAGTTACTTTTGCGGACTAAGACGAGGCAGTACAATCGAAATGACGCAGTGCGCATTTCTCTCCCCACTCCTGTCCTCCTCTCCGCGTTTGTCCACGCTCGGCGTTTAGTTTAAAAGAGTTAGATGCTGGGCTAGTTGGAGTGCACCGGTTTTGCGCAACATCTTTTTATCATACATCGATCGCTCTCTACACGATAGTTTTAATCATTTTAACAGTGACAAAGTCCTTAAAGTTTTTCGTTATATGGACAACTTTTTATTTGTATTGAACAAACAATGTTCCATTTCAAATGAGCAAACCCTGATGTATGCTCTCGATGATTTCAAACTTCTTGGAAAAGGACTAACTTTTACTTATGAGCTTCCGCTGGAAGGTATTCTTGAGTTCTTAGACTTACGTTTAATACTCTGTGGCTTGGTGTAGCTTTCACCAACCACTACTCCTTCTTAATAGGTGTGGCTGACAGCCCTGCATGCGCCATCTGCGGGTGTGATGAGACTATGGCCCACATTCTTTGTGAATGCCCTGCCTACAGCGCCGAAAGGCAGTCTCTCTGCCGTGCACTGGAGCATCTATACCTGCGCCCACTGACGGAAACGAAGATTCTCAGCCACTGGCCGCGGCGGTCGTCGGCGGTGAAGGCCTCCAAGGCACTGCTCCGCTTTTTGAAGACTTCTGGCCTGCACGATAGGTTGTGACTTTACCGAACGCTGTGACTTTGCATAGTGACTTTAATTTCCTGCAACTGTCTTTTGTCCTTCATTTTTTTCTCCCTCACCCCTTTCCCCCCGTGCAGGGTAGCAAACCGGCTGTTCGTATGATTAACCTCCCTGCCTTTCCTCCTCCTCCTCCTCCTCCTCAAAGAAAGGCATGTTTGCTGGGCGTATTCCCCTCGTGAACAAAAAGAGCTCTTGCCATACAGTTCTGCCAATTCCAAATTAATAAAGAGAGGCACTGTAACGCTCTGCCTGGAATCCGCGCTGCGGAGATGGTGTGTTCATGAGATGCAGGCAAGTTTCGATCATCAATTGGTTAGGCTGTTTTCAGCTGGCCATCCTGGGTCGGTCGTGGAATCTGTGGCGGAAACGCTGCTGAAGCAAATGAAGCCCGGAACGCGCACTACTGCTGCGAAGCCCCTGAACAGTCAACAGAGACTGAAATTGGTTCCCTACCTGCACAAGGTCACCCACAACTTAAAAAAGGTGGCAAACCGGTTTGACGGGCCAGTGGTTTTTTTCAGCCCCCAGAAAGCTCGCCCAACTTTGCGGTCGCATCACATGTGAAGACAAAAAGGGGGGAGGGGGGGGGGGGGCTGTGGAAAGAACCACGAAAAACGTTTTGTTAAGTGCGTCATGAACGCTGTATATAAGATTCCCCTGTCTAGTGGCAAAGTGTACATCGGCCAGACGGGGCGTTGCGTTAATGACCGACTCAGGGAGCATGAATGAGACCTGGCTAATAGGGAGCGCACGAATCTTGTTTACCACTGCATTGCTTGCAGAGCTTGTGAACCACGTTTCCGTTGCGCGTCAGTCCTATAGGCAGAAGTAATAAAAAAAAACTGCTCGTGAAACCTTGAAGGCATTTTTTGTAAGAAAATCAGGATCAGATTGTGTGAGTGACACTTCAGTTGCCTTGTACAACGCTGAGGTGAATTTTCTATCGCGTCTAGTGTGATGAGTTTTTTTCTCTGGCTGCTTCCAAGTGGCTTGTTAGGCTGCGCCCGCGCAGGCCTGTGGTTATATACGCCGTCGTGGTTCCCTCAATAAACCAGTCGCAAGCTAGCGCTCGTGTTTGTCTTTGTTCTTTGTGTTCCTGTCCTGGTTGCGCTAAAAAATATGTATAATTCGGCGTTTAGAAGCCGCCTGTGGGCACTGCGGGCGTGATTTGTCCTAGCTGCCGCTTCTGTTCTCCCGCTCCCCCTGCTTTCCGTCTTTCCTGGCTACCGTTGTTCGCGGCCATAACCGCCTTGCTCGCGACGCACCCGCTTAATTTTTTTTTTTAAACCAAAATCTCGTAGCTCGGCATTCCATAGCTTTGTTTATACATGGTAGCGCAAGACAACAAGGACGATCGACTAGAAGGCGGGATGAGCGCTAGCTTTCAACTGAAGGTTTATTCACACAGAATTAAATGTACACACTTTGATAAGACGAACAATCCGGCCACGCTCACAAGATGCTGTCTATTATCAGAATCTCACGCTCCTTTAATGCGACAGAAAGTGTGCTATGCAGGTGGAGCCAGCCTTTCGAATGAAAAATGCTTGTACTCTCTTCCTGACAGTTTGATTGTTGAGTAGGGAAGCTATCTTCACGGTCTTCTAATATTGGTCTACAGTTGTGTTCCTTGCAATGCAAGCCCAAGTTAGAAGATGGACTCTCGTGCTTCAGACAACGCTTGTGCTCAATGAGGCCCTCATTCAACCAACGCCCTGTTGGTGCGATATAATTGCTGCCACATGGGGGGGGGGGGGGGGGGGAATCTTATAACTGTACTTTTCTGGCATGCCACAAGGGGACACTGATGGTTAATAGCGCAGGCATTATCGCTCCGCCGGTTCTCTGCTTCCCTGACCCGCTGCCAAGATGCCACTCGCTCTTAACAGATCTATGGTTGTTCTCGCTTCCTTCGCGAATGTACGGAATTTTTTTTAATAAAAAAACAGCGGACTTTACATTCTTCCTAATTGCGTCAAAGGGCCCGGAGAAAGAAGCTTCGGAAACGGGCGCGACGCACAGCACAGGTTGGAGACAACGCGCAGCGTATCTCTCGCTGGCTAGTTGGCACTGAACGACAAAGCTCATGAATCGCATTCGCAACAGCGAGAGTACGGAGACACACAAAGTGAGCGATGAGCAACGCGGGAGCTGAACTCACCAACAATGGAAACGCGCCTCGCGGCATGCGAGCGTCATGCGCTTCGGGGAGCTTGAACGCTTGAAAGCCCTCGCCCTGCTCTGCGTGAAACGGGAGCGATGAATCGCTCCCGAACCGCTCGGCACCGAACCAAGCACGCGTGGCCCGCGTCGTGTGCAACAGTCAGACCCTTGCAGAGCGCACGTCACAAGTGGTAGGACGCGCGGCTTCCCCACTGAGCGCTGTGCGGGCTCTCGTCGCGAGTAGGGGCGCCAACAGAGTTCGGAGGTCCCGAGTGCTGGCGTCTGCAAAGAAGCGCCGCGCGGAGACTGCATCACGGTAAGTACCTTACCTTATCACTTGTTAGCTTAGGTCTTGAAAAGCGCGAGGTGTTGAAGAAAATAACTAAATACGAAGTGAGAGCATCTCTATCAACAGCGCCTCCTGTAGTATAATTTTGTCTTTTAAATGGCGGCAAAAGGTTAACTGACACTGTCATCACGTTCACGTTGGGATGACGTTGTCAGAGATAACTTTTCAGGTACCTGTGCCGGTAATCTGCTTGCCGAACATAAGATACCGCGGCCTGTACCGCTAATTCTTGGGAGTTTCCCTGAATCAGCTTTTCCTGAACCTACCGCGTGCCTGCGTGTTGGAAGTTATACTATCAGCGTTAGCTGACACATGAACGGGCGGTATGAAATGCCGACCGACGAATTTCATGCGTTCCTTTGTAAACGTATGAAATGCATCGGCATTTCATACGTTTTCACTCGAGGCTGCAATGTGACATCGGTCATCAAGACTCAATGTCTCTCCAGCAAAGGCAACTGCGAATGCGAAAAGGCAGCGCATAAGTCCCCTCCGACCGCCATTCAGACTTAGAGCTTTCAACTGCGATTACGGAGCACTGAGCGTGTATCTTAACGTCAAGCCATGAACCACATCGTCTGCTCACGTGGGTGAATGTAGAAATGCTTTTATACTAATCCATATTGATTTTTCACACTTCGCATCTATATATGGGCATACTGAATGTACATACAAAGGTGCACTCTAAGACAAAATCGATCGTCTTCCGCGCGAAAGGCAGGCAAGTTACACCGGCTATATCAATCACTTTAAACAACATTGATATAATAACAGTGGCTGAAATTAGAGCGCTGGGAGCTGTATTTACAGCGAATATATCCCGGAACAAGCACATAGATTATATATAATACAAACTTGCGTCATTAATCACATTTTTTTGCCAAGAAACGTGATGTCGTTTTTGTGCAATTCCCTCGTATCCTACTTAAGTTAATGAATTATGGTCTCGGCAACGACTATACAACAAACAATATACAAAAGCTTGCCTGGTTGCAACGTAAAATCATCACAGTTATGACCTACTCATCATACGACATCAACGTATTGTAGATGAACAATTCCAAAAGGTAGCGTTAATACGGATGGAACATAAGTGCAGTTATAATTTATGACCGGCACTAATAAGAGAAAGTAAAGCTAATAGTTATATGTTAACATAAAGGAACATTCACTAAGCAACACACGAGTCACAACAAACTAAATCCGGAGCACTGAATGATATATCCCCATCGCACAAATTCCGCGATGCAAACTCTACGTTATCACACGCCTAAACTACTGCACTGATGTCTTCGGGCTGAGTCTGAAACGGCTTAAGGACATCTTTTTCAAGCGTACTGCGACATAAATTCGGAAACTTAGTCATCACTAACCTTTTGAATGTAGTTTACAAACAGGACCAATTCTGTAGTATGCATTAGTTAAACTATAAATTCCATATATAATTCTGTATTCTGTAATTGTTGCATAACCAGTGGTTCTCAGCGCTCGTTCGAGATTTTCTTTGTATATCTTTCAAGTGTGTCACGGAATTTTCCTGCATTTGCTTTTTTATAACCATCTTTGGCCTCTGTCAGTTCATTTATATATGAGTGAAATAGTCCTTTTTCCGACTATGAATATAAGTGTTCTTGTTACTGAGTTGCTTGTTGTCAATACTTAAAAATTGTTTTGGTGTATTGTGCCTACATATCTATGCTGCTTATAGGTCTTTGTAACGCGATAGCGTTAAGGAGCTGGTGTCGCAGAAAATGCGGCGTAGTCAACGCCGTCATTGACCGTGAGCGAAAACTACACGAAAAATCCCCAGAGAAGCAACCTAGGAGGCAGGGTGGCCACCTAGGTCACATGGCCTTGTGGCGCCATCACAACCTGCCCATCGGATTGAGGCAGGCGCCGGTTAAACTAATGATTGCTCACAACAGGTTTCTCGGGAAGAGCAGCCTGGGTCTCACAAGCCCCACCGGTGGCAGCACCTGCCATCGCAGGGCAGTGGCGCATCGCTTATCCGCTGCACCACCGCGCCAGCGGCGGTATGGGGACTCCCAGGGATCTATTAATGTAGAGAATGACCAATTCTTCATATATGGGCATTAACCCCCTTAACGCTATCGCGTCATACCCTTAAGGCGGAGCTTAAGTGTCCCCTCCAATTTTCAAGTAACGATTTTGTAACACACGACGGGATGTCTTGCCTTACCCGCTGTTGTGTGCAGGGGACAAGGTCCCGTCAAGCTGCGAAAAATAACTTTTTACCTATGGACATAAAGTGACGCTCACACCACGCTCCCGACGGTAGCTCAGCCAACGAGACATCGCCGCACTGCGTGCCCACTCCTCTCCGACGTTTGCTGTGCGCGATGTTTGAGATACAAAGATGAGTTTAACAGCCAAAGAATGCAGATTTTCTGTCGGGACCCAGGACAAGGAAACGCAGCAGGGAGACTCGACGTCATTACAGAGTCCCTTTTCGAAACGAGTGAAGCACTGTGGTGCCCTAGCTTCGCGCACTGGAGCCTGTACTGTCGACGTCAAGTGCCTTGTTTCGCGGGTCTTCGCTGGGCCGTAGTGCTGGCCTGAAACAGAGTTTTCCTCCCCCTCCTGTCGCATGCTCTCTTTCTGGCCGCCGTTCTCCACCCAGACGATGCGAAAAAAGCGCGTGACAACCGCGTCGCTGTGTGAAGCACGCTCGTGGGCGTGGCTAGCGCTCTCTCCAGCCGCACAGTTTCGGTTTCGCCCGTATGCGACACCGAAACTCCTTGCGCTGCAGCGGCGGCCGTTATGGCATGTTCGAAAATCCAAGAGCCGATATGGGTATTACTTACGGTGATCTACAAACCTCTCAAGAAATGAGAGCGTAACTGCGATAGTTAACAGTTAACTAATCAATGTTAGTTTATTAGCCTGCTAGTGAGCACGTCCTAGCTGCATTCTGATGCACACCCCCGCTGTCACTGCTATGCCACAGAAAGTGCTCTTCTAACTCAAAAAGCCTGCTTTTAAAAATTGCCAACTGTTAACAGTGTTAGGTGAAACACCCTGTATGTGGCGTGATATAGGTTTGTGTAACCGCCGCGGTGGCTTAGTGGTTATGGCGCTCGGCTGCTGACCCGAAAGACGCGGGTTCGATCACGGCCGCGGCGGTCAAATTTCGATGGAGGCGAAATTCTAGAGGCCTGCGTGTACTGTGCGATGGCAGTGCACGTTAAAGAACCCCAGGTGGTCGAAATTTCCGGAGCCCTTCACTACGGCGTCCCTCATAGCCTGAGTCGCTTTGGGACGTTAAACCCCCTTAAACCAAACCAAAAATATAGGTTTGTGTGCAAACCAGCTTGACACTTTTACCGTTTACAGGTCATTGATAACCTACGCACACATATATATCCACGACACACACTGTTCATGCAAGACCTGCTCGTATTATTAGAAATTTTCCATGAAACAGAACTTCCATTTACCCGAAGTATATTCCAGAAACCACATCGACGGACAACAGGACGCCTTCATCCAGCTGATCTGTGCGTGGGGAAGCTTCGGGCTTGGAGCGCCCAGTTCGTATACGGGCAAGCCCATCTGCGACAGGTCCCTCAACACGAACAGAAAACTTCTGGGACAGCGCGCCTTTATAGCCCGACCAGTAGCTTTCGTAATAAACTTGTTCGTCTCTGTCTGCATAGTTCAGATTATCTGATATTCGCCATTTCGAGTTCGGAATAACAATTTTTTTCCTCAATTTTAAAGCACAGGTACCTGCCGAGGTTTTCAGCACGGTCGACTGTAAATGTGAAGACGAATATACAATGCCGATTGAACGAAAGTCACCTGAACTGCAAGTTCCAATACCAACCAGAAGGATCACCACAGTGACCACACACATGTTCCTAGTTTTGTCATGGTATTTTGCAAGTGTCTTTACTTCCTACTCTGCTGGCACCCCTGGCTGGCGTATACTCTTTTGGAAAGGTGTGCCGCAAGTAATAAGGCAAGCTACGTTGCATGCACGTTGCAATAAATTTTCTCTCCAGAGACAGCAATTGGTCAACCTTATGTTAACTTGGAATGACTCTCCTATGCTTGACCATTGGAATAGATCCGCCCATCCGCTGGCACTGGAACAAGAAGACACAGTTTCCCCGTACACATTAAGTGAGCGCTAACGAATGTTGCCGCGGTGTATAGGTATATGCAGAGTGTGTTTCAGTTGTGCGCGAACGCCGTTTGCCTTTACCGATAAGGATACGCAAATGCCGCATAGTTCCCTCCTAATTTGACCTTGTGAGAGACTTGCGCTATGCTACTGGTATTCTTTGCATAAAAAGACGGTGTGTGTGCCGCACTTCGATGAAATTCTGCACTGCTTCTTGCGCTCAGGAAGTATCAGACGCCTCTCGAATGATGAGGAAATACAGAAAAGTTAACGCATTAAAAATCTGTATCCACGGGCGTTACGACGCGACATTCTCGGCACAATTACCATGGCGATACGGCACCCGAGATGCAGAAGAATTCGTGGACGCGGTACCTAAGCCCCAGGGCACAGGACTGGCGTATACGCTGCAATTTTGCTAGTGTTTTGTCACCGGCGCACAGAGGCGATAATATAAGCAGCCGTGCGAAGAGCCTGCGGTAAAACGATAAAAGCTCGGCTCACTCCCGCCATATATCTTAATGTCACGACGACGCACGCCGGCTTTCAGCTGCGAGATGCAGACACGAACTGTGCTTTAGCGATTCCATTCGGTGAGTGCGGCCCGCTTAAGGTAAGCGCACACTATTTCAAGCTTCCCGAATGTGAACAGTGAGATGGATTCTGTGTGTCGGTTACATACAGAATATACGGATCCCGTACGTGCTCTAATTTTTTTTTTTTTTTGGCTTGCGCCACTGAGCGGACGTTCGCAGGAAAAGCCGTGCGCGTTGTCGCAATAATTCAGGATTGGTCGAAAGGGTTGTGACGTCGCACGTTGAGCTGTGGACTAAAAATTATTAAACTAAATTAAAATTGTTACTATGAGGTCGTAGCATGACTGAACTGTTAGTATGACATATAAGGATGTAAAACAGAATTACGTTTAAAAAAAATTCGAGTAAATCGTTGGGAATCGAACCCATGACCCTTAGGTGTCGACTCACATACACTATAACCCCAGGAAATTGAGTCTTTTTTTCTAACTGCATAGAAGTGCAACCCTGACAGGCTTCGTTAGCCTTACGTATAGACCAGGCCGCATCCCGCAAACCCCCCATCTATAGTCACACCACTATCCTGTTGTCGCTCTGCCCGCACATCAAAATTCCGGGATACACATATGCACCGAGTAAAGGCAGCCAGACAGGAGGTCGATCCTGCATATACTCCGCGCACTAAAGCACACTGCTCCCTGAACAGACTTCGATGTACGTGGCGGGTCTGCGTGGCGATCTATCATGCGGCTCTTCCGCAGGCTAAGCAAGCCCATGAGCACAAAAAGATCACACGAAAACTTAGAAACTTCCATCGTAGGTAAAATTCTTATAGTATAGGGCGTGATCTCAATGTCCTTGTTCCTTGAATAATGTCCCAAAACAACATGGCATCAAGACAAAACAGAAAGCAATGATCAATAATCTCTGGCTGCTGGCATCAAAGAGTTTCTTACGGCTGACCAAAGCGGCAGTTCACTGACCATGGCAAAAACTTCCCCTAAGCACGAAGCCACATTTTGGCAGGTCAGGTCGGCGTGTGAAGTTAAAAAGAAAGTATCTGCATCCAATTGAACGCACATCCATTGCAGCCACTACAATACACTTTTGTATTTAGGGAGGCAAGGTTAATACATCGGTACAGGAAATAACATCTCAATCTGAACTTGTACCATCTGCTTTCTGGATCGACTGTCCAGGTATACTCTAAGGAAAAACGTATAATGAGGAAACAGAATGTGTCGGCATCTTCCTTAAGAAAACCCCACAAGGGCCCCTCACGTCTACCACCAGTGGGCGCAAACAGAATAGGCAAATGGCCACTTAACCATCTGTTAAGCAAAGCTACGAGGAATGGATGGTTGGCCGTTTTTAAAAAAAGGAAAACCTGGAGTGTCTTGTTGCGTACCACGTGGTCTAGCATGCATACTGATGTATGCTTATGAGTGCGTGTAATTAGAAAGAGGAACTAATTAAGAAAGAAAGTAGCAAATAACCATCAATGCTGCCGCGTCATGCTCTTAAGACGGAGCTTAAGTGTCCTCCTAATTTTTTTTACTTGCCTTTTCTCTCACTTATATTTTTTGTATTGCTTAGTTCTTCTCTTTGTCACTGTGTATGTAAAGACGCCGTAATGGAGTGAATTGTTAAAAACATTTCGTCTTGCGTCTACCGTGTCGCTACTTTCTCGGTTTCAACTTTCGCATTTTTTTTTAACAGAAAGGTGGTGCCGTTTTACCGGTGAAACTACATGCATTTCACATTTGGGCAGTATACGCTGGTACTGCGCGCTCTTTCAATTCGGCGCAGTTCTCTGTTGCTGCCATGCGAAAGTGCAGCCATGGATTGTTAGCTCTTAAATCAACCCATTGTCAGGACAGAAAAAACGGTACGAATTTTGTACTGGAAACACAGAGTCAGCTGTTTACTTCTATGCTTCCTCGGTGCAGAAATTTGAGGGTTTAGAGAAAATTTAGATACAGGATCGGCACACTCATTCATAAGTGCACTCATTTCGCCCCACTCACACTCACACCATTGAGTCTGAGTGTGAGTGAGCGGGTATGAGTTTGAGTGGTTCTGTGAGTGACTGTGAATAGGAGTGATCTTGAGTGTGAGGGTGAGCGAGTGGACATGAGTGACTCGGTGACCTTGTGGCAGAGCATTCGCCTTGCATTCGGGAGGGGCTGGGCTCGATCCCCAGTGCCGCCGGGTACCTACCGGTTTTCTAATGGGTAAAAGATTTCCCCCGGCTCGGTGCTTGGCTTTTCTGTGCTAAAATGCTTGGGAAAAATAGACTTCGATCAAACCTGTTGCACTGGCGGGTCAGCGATTCGTTCCGTCGTCAAGCAACTTCAAATCCGCCTCGTGCAGCACTGAAGCCCACTTGTACCGCTTGTGCCGATTGTCAGTGTGAGTGAGCCGCACCTCATGATGCCGACCTATATATGGATTTCGGAGACCTGTCGCTTCATTCTTGTTTTGTTTTTTGTCTTCTCTCTCTCCGAGAAGAGGCCCGAAGGTCTCGTATGCCAGTTTCCAGTCACGGCTTGAGTATGCGACGCTGGTCGGCGGTCGTCTATTCAGCACCTTCGCCCAGCCGGGCTCTTTGTACAGATATTTTTTAGTAACTGAGAATGCTAATTCTAGTCGTTGAGACCGATGAGCCTAACTTGGCGCTCCCTCCTCGCGCCGTCTTCCCTCCACGTCACTCCACACTGCGAGGCGCCAGCCATGGACCTGGACGAGCTGCTGCCGGAGATCGGGGCCTTCGGGCCGTACCAGAAGTGGATCTACTTCCTCCTCTGCATCCCGGCCACGCTGCCCGCGGTGTTCACGCTCTTCAGCAGCATCTTCGTGTCGGCCACGCCGCGCCACCGGTGCCGGGTTCCCGAGCTGGAGGCCCTGCGCCACGCCTTCTCGCCCGCCGAGCTTGCCGAGCTCAGCATTCCGCGGCGAGCAGGCGGCGGCGAGTTCGATGGCTGTCGCATGTACGACCTCAACTACACTGCGGTGGTGCTGCGCGTGCTCGACGAAGGGTCCTTGCCGCGGCCCAATGCGTCCTGGCTGACTAGGGCCTGCGACCACGGATGGGTCTACGACACAACCTACTACGACGACACATTAGTGACTCAGGTAATGAATGGTCTACACGCCTGCCAATGCTGGGCGAGTGTCTGCTATTTGGACAATGTCGGCTTTGAGACGAGAAAGATACGGTCGTTTTCCGAATTTAATTGGGAGCTGTACTGTTTAGCCGGGCAAGTGCACGCCGAGTCCGGCGGTGGCAGTTTAGCAGTTTCTAATCAGTTACAATTAACACATTTTTAAGATGCTAACCTTAAAATACACCTTATTTTGCAAAGTTGTGGATAAAAATCCCCGCTGCACATGCATCCAGTAAACGAATCGAGCTTCATTGTCGACATTTCAAAGTGGCCACGATATAGACGTTGCAAACTTGACAGCGCTCCGCGTTGCCTCCTTCGTTGTACCCAGATGAACGTTGTTTGCGACGACGCGTGGAAGGTGTCCATGGCTCAATGCTCCTTCTACATTGGTAGTGTGGCTGGCAACCTGCTCTTCGGCTACATCGGGGACAGGCAAGTGGTCCAGTGCATAGGCAAGTACTGCTCTGGAGTGTAGCACTTAACAAGACTATGACTGGGCTAGTTCATGGTGCTATAGAATATGGGCTGGTTGGTACCTTGATCATGTTCGGGAACAAGCGCTGCACAGTTACAGGGGAACGCTGCGACAGAAGGACGCAGGACAAACATGAATATGAGTCAGTATACTGCCTCTTGCTATTAATTGAAAGTAGCAGTCGTGCCGTCTATAGTAGTCGCTTTTCTTATCTCGTACATGCGCCCTTCGGACTAGAGCTCCTGTGTTCACACGTCACATACACTACGGACTACCGCTCGCAGTGTAGTGTCACTATCTAGAAAGGGACACTTTACAACTTGAGACAGACGGGAAGAAAATCAAGATCCAAAATAGTAGTCTGAACAAAACATACGTGTATGAAGCGTCCTGCTCGATCGCTGCGATGGTACAGCCTTCAATGTAAAACAGAAACTCCCAACATTTGCCCTTTGTGCAAACGAAGGGTCGGCCGAAGCATGTGCACATGACAAGGGTACCGAGCACAGAAATGACTGCTCCGTTCAACGATGGAAATGTGTGTTCTGCGCCCCAACTAACTCTGTCCTTGCTCTTTTAGACAAATTTTTTTCCTGCACATTTATTCCGAGCGTACTTTGCGGCAAGACTGATTTAAAAAGATCTGAGGAAACTTAAGACTTTTTACGTGCCGTGAAGGCGAAAACGTTGTGGGCGTCATCGTGAGCGTTCGATCTCGACGCAGGTGTCGCACTGAGAAATGAAACGAGGACGCGCCTCCGAACGCCGATTACACAAACGCTGAATCCACAAAAATCCGCGTGAAACACTCGGACAACTCGGTTCGAATACCTGTCGCGAGCTAGCCTTCAACCTTACTAAGAGGCGTGTGCTATATCCAACGAGAAACCGTATGACACCATCCGCAACGCTAAGGCGCCCGTGTGCTGTGCGATGTCAGTGCACGTTAAAGATCCCCAGGTGGTCGAAATTACTCCTGAGCACTCCACTACGGCACCTATATCTTCCTTTCTTCTTTCATTCCCTCCTTTATCCCTTCCCTTACGGCGCGGTTCAGTTGTCCAGCGATATATGAGACAGATACTGTGCCATTTCCTTTCCCCCAAAACCAATTATTATTATTATCATTCGCAACGGTATACGGCGAACGGTTGCGTGACAATTTTGATACGAAAATTGGATTTTGAGGAAAGGAAATGGCGCAGTAACTGCCTCACATCTCAGTGCACACCTCAACCGCGCCGAAATGGAAGGGATAAAAGTGTCTGGGAGGGCATACAATTCATTAAGGCTGCAAATTGGGCGAGTTGGTACTGATTTATATTTGAACAGCGCAATAAAACAACGAGACACAACGAAGAATAGACACCACAAGCGCTGTGGTGTCTATTCTTCGCTGCGTCGCATTGTTTTATTGCGCTGTTCAAATATGATAAAGGGCATACAATTGAAGGTCAATATGTCGTCTGTTCGAATCCCTCACGCAAGCTAGCCTTCAACTTGATTGGCATATATGCAAGCGTTATGCAGCGAGAAATCGTATGACGCCATTCGGAACTCTGTACTACAAACGGTTGCTCACAATTGTGGTACGAATGTAGCCGGGTATAATAATAATAATTGGTTTTTGGGGAAAGGAAATGGCGCAGTATCTGTCTCATATATCGTTGTACACCTGAACCGCGCCGTAAGGGAAGGGATAAAGGAGGGAGTGAAAGAAGAAAGGAAGAAGAGGTGCCGTAGTGGAGGGCTCCGGAATAATTTCGACCACCTGGGGAATTATTAACGTGCAATGACATCGTACAGCACACTGGTGCCTTAGCGTTTTTCCTCCATAAAAACGCAGCCGCCGTGGTCGGGTTCGAACCCGGGAACTCCGGATCAGCAGTCGAGCGCCCTAACCACTGATCCACCGCGGCGGGTCGTAGCCGGGGAACATGGCGCCACATTGAGGTCACCCAGTGGGAGGGGTATATATAGACGAACGACATGTATAGGATTGTCTGCGTGTGGTGGTGGTGATACCAACATGATATCTGATACCTGATTTAATCTGCGCGTCCTTGGACCTAAGATATTAAACTTATTTTTGAAATATGGCGGTGTGCTCGGCTTGAAGCACTCTGGCACGGGTCGGCCCGGCATTGCACTGCCTCCGGGATCGGCCCGGGGCGTATTAGCGCGCGCCTTTTCTTTCTATCTTTGCTCTCCTATCCTTTAACTTTTTTACATTCAGCACGCGGCAGCGAGCGTGGTGCGGCTTGAGCCAGTATAGGCAGGCCCGTGCACTTTCCTTTTTTTTTTCTTCTCCCTATCAGCAACAGCAGCAGCGTATAAGATTGTCTGAAATGGCGGTGCTCGGCTTGCTGTGTGCGTCCTACGGCCACTTGATGACGGCATTCTATTTTTCTTGCCATCGCTAAGATTTTCTGCACCATCTGCATGCGAGTACACACACTATCACACGCCGCCGGCTTTTCTCGTAATGGGACTAGTAATGCTTTCGTATTATTAAGTTGCGCAGAGTTGCACATCTCATCGAAACTGCAGTCGAGTGGCATCACTTTGTACGCCACTTCCCCGTTGTGCCCTAGGCGGTGCGGGCAGGACGTCTTTATTTTTTATTTCTTCTTCTTCACCCGCCCTAAATTATAAACTATCGGGACAAAATATACCCCCCTCCCCCATCTTTCGAGTTCTGAACCCTGCCACACTGCATGTGAGGGCCACTTGACGATGCACTTCTGGTGTTGAGGCCGCAAGACCGGCACAGTGCGCCGGTCGCGACACCGTGAGTGCATCGTCAGGTGGCCCGCACATGCAGTGTGGCAGGGTTCAGAACTTGAAAGAGGGGTGGGGTCAGTTACTTTTGTCCCCGATAGTACGACCCCACTGCCCACTGCCGCACGCACACCGCCTTAACTGCGGTGTCAATGAAGGGGCTTATGCAAGCCATCGCTGATAAATAAGCTATTTCCTATGAGCCCATCACAAATAATGAAAATAAATTAAACCACTATCTCCGAAATAACCAAAGCATGCGTCGTGTGCAATTATACACGCCAGCAAACACATACTTTTTTTTATGAAAAACCAAATGTCGCCTCATTACAAAAACAACCAGCCATCTGAGCCTCTGTGCATTCATAAAGGCCGACCACTTGTAACTGACCTGGTTTCATGAGGCTGCAGGCACACATCTCCGGACTCCGCTTTGTCAGTGTAGTTTCAAGAACAGCAGGTGGCCAGGTGGCTGAAGTTAATACTCAGTCGTCCATCCATACAACATCTCTCATTGTCCACATCTACAATTTCTGGACGCTAAATCCTACATACCATACCACACCACACCACACCACATAACACCATACCATACCATACCATACCATACCATACCATACCATACCATACCATACCATACCATACCATACCATACCATACCATACCATACCATACCACGCTTTCTTGTTGTAAACGCCGTGAAAGGGCTCCTGGCGTCAAAAGCTACCGCTTTCTCTGTGATTGAGGCATCCGCCGTCCGCGGACGTTTGACCGCGGTGTTGCGCGCGTGGCATGCACGCAGATGGGGCCGCAAGAAGTCCTTCTTTCTGACGATCGTGGTGAACGTGGTAGGGGGGATCGGAGCCGCCTTCCCAGCCACCTACGAGGCTTACATCGCCTGGAGGGGCATCATCGGCATGGTCTACCCGGCCATCTTCCAGACGCCGTTCATCATGAGTGAGAACGCCGCTCACGTCTGTCTTTTCACTTCTTGATCTCAGCGAAGCTTGCTTTGTTTCACTGCCGGCCAATGCCTCTGAATGCCGTTCTTGTTTGCGTCCGCGAGGGCTGTCGTTGGAATCCTGATGCCCGTGAGTATAGAACAGCCGTCACTGCCGCTGTTCGTGAGAGTGCAAGAGGCGGAAGCACCGGTTAGAAGACGTAAACGGACTCTCGCCAAACCACCATTTGTTTTGCTGCGTTGTCTGCAGAACGAAAGCGGTAACAGTACAGTGACAGCGAGCTTTTCACTACCACGGACGTAAGATCGTCCACGCCTGCAGGCGAAATATAAAACCATGTATGTACTGCTGGGGACAAAATTCTCCAGGACACGCGACTCATGATATTGGCTTATATAGCGCGAAGTGCGCTATTGTTCACCTAATTTCGCTAACACGCATTATAGAGTACAAGGCCTATTTTCATTTTCACACGTATTGTCTGCAGCAACCGGCTGATAACAAAGCTATATGTTTTTGATGTCGATGGCGTGACCTGGGCACTTTTGTCCCTGACAGTACAATGGGCTCACTGTGATTAAACTCCTTCGCGAGTTAACAAGGTGTAAAGTGGGTTTCTGTCCCTATACAACGGCCCATGTACAGCCGGCATGCCTACTGGGTTCAGCCCGTAGCCTTCACGGGTAGGGGACGGCAAGATTTGTGAGAGCAAATTAAATTTGCTTCCTTTGATTTAAGCGATCAATTTGCTTGTTCTACTGTGCGGCAAACAATATGAGCTGCAGAATGTTGTGAGAAAACGCGAAATCGCACGAAGAGTTATTCCAACTGTAACGTAACGTACTGCTAAAGCGAGGGGCGCCTCCCATTGCCAGAAGGGAAACGACCCGCAGATGAGAATGATATAGGACGGCTGCAAAACATCCCGAAAACAACAAAGCTCGAGGCTGAGGGTATGAAGAAAATACACCCCAAAAAATTTCACGCGCCGAACAGCAGATTTCCATATATTACGCACTTTGCGTGCTAACGGCACGTATGTACATACCAGGCAAACGAAAAAAAAAAGATAAAACAACCAGGTCGGCGGGTTATGAAACGTAGTCGCTGGTTTCATTACATCGCAAAAACCGCTGCTTTATTTGGTCACCTTGAAAGCCGCAGAGCTGATTCGTCGTGCACTTTCCCTAAAATGTTGCTCAAATTACATTACTGTCGTGGCCGTGTCCATAACCGTGCATCCTTCTAAGGCCACTCTAGCAAAAAGTTTGTAACGCTGCGCAAGCAAGACTTCGGGAACGTTTCTCACGCGCGAAGAGATTGCGAATTCAAGCCGTGGTTGGCCACTTTGCGCAAGGCTCCGGTATTTTAGCATTTTAGCGACCCTGGCACCTCTGCGCAGCTTACACGAGCATGCGTTGCTGAATGGCAAGCCGCCTAATCTGGCGCATTCCTCAATGCGCTGCGTCGTCCCTTTCCTGCGCAGGCATGGAGATCATGAGTCCCGAGAAGCGAACCTTCGCCGGCATGTTCGTGTGTGCCGTGTACGGCGTGGCGCTCATGCTGCTGGCCGGCGTGGCCTACCTGCTGCGCTCCTGGTTCGCCGTCTCGCTGGCCACCTCGTTGCCTTTCGTCGCGCTGCTGGGCTTTTGGTGGTGCGGGCTCATCCCCTTCATTCGCAAGCGCTTGCCCCGCAACTGCTGTCGCACCAATCGGGCTGCTCGATTCCTTCCGCTCTACCCCTACATTACAATGTGCGCCAGTGGATGCAGGGTTGGAAGAACGTCTCGAAGGAAGAAGACGCTCCCAGTAGATTTACGCTTTCTTAAGCTCTGTAGACGTACTACATGCTTTGGAGTGCGCGACAGCGGATTGCTGATTTTATTCGTGCGCGTGTCGGGGGCAATTTATGCGTTAACTTTAACGCCAACAGGCTCGTTCCAGAATCCCCGCGATGGCTGCTCAGCCAACACAAACTCGCCGAGGCCGAGGTTATTGTCCAGAAGATTGCCAAGAGAAATGGAAAAAAGATTCCGCCGAATTTCCTGAAGACCTTTATGGTGAGTGACGTATACTACGATCTTCTGCGTTCGCAAGATTTTACGCGCATCTAAGACGCCGCTGTACAGTAAATACCGGGTGTGTTTTTTTTTAAGAAGTTCAAAATTTTTTAAAAATAGGGTTTTTGAGGTAAAGAGAATCTTTTTACGACATAGTAATACCAGCGTTGGCGGGCGTCAAAAAAAAGCAGGCGAATCATGTTAACTATTACAGATAGGCACCTGGTTGCAATAAGATTTGTAGCCGGTCGTTAGTAATATCCATATCAGTTTTTCGAAAACGCAGTTACCCTCGGCGCTGTGGCTCGACAAAATTTTGCTGTTTCGACTATAGTTACGTGCACTGGAGCTTTGCATGCATCACTAAAGCGCGTGTATTTTGGCAAGATGTAGCCAAAATTACTTGAGCCACAGAGGCGATGGTTATCGCGTCTTCGAAATTCTAAGAACTGATATGGCTGTTACTAACGGCCGGCTAGAAATCTCTTCCTGCAATTAGGTGCCTACCGGCAATAGTTAAAAAGCATCTATTAGAATTTAGTTAATCATTTTACTAGTTAGAATGAAAGAGGAAGTTAAAGTTTTAGGAGCATTGAAAAGGGGGAAAGCAGCTTGTGAAGATCAGGCAACAGCAGATCTGTTGAAGGACGTACGGAGGGGAGATTGTGCTAGAAAAATTGGCCACCCTGTACACGCAATGCCTTATGACCTGGAGCCTATCAGAAGCTTGGAAGAACGCTAACATCACCTTAATACTTTACAAATTTTTAAAAATAGGTTTTCATTATTTAGAAGACCGCTTTTTTCGGCATGCTACTGTCAGCTGTGTAGTACATCAGAATACAGCTAAAATGCGTTAACTAGCAGGATGGTTAACTAATGTTGGATAGTTATCGTGTTAACTATTACTGTTGAGCTCCTTAATTATTGAGAGGCGTGTAACCAATCGTAATTTATATCCATATCAGTTTTTAGAATTTAGAACACGCGGTTACCCTCGGCGCTGTGGCTCAACAAATTTTGGCTACATCGCGTAAGTATACATGCGCTTCCGAGAAGCTTGCAAGCAAAGCAACCTCTCCAGTGCACGTATCTCGTCGAAATAGCCGAAATTTGTTGAGCTACAACGACGAGGGTGACCGCATTTTCGAAATTCGAAAAGCTGATATCGATATTATTTGGGGTGGATTACAAGGCTCTTAGTAATTAAGGAGCCTAACGGTAACAGTAAAAAAGTTAACTATTCGATATTAGTTAACCAGCCTGCTGGTTAGCACATCTTGGCTGTATTCTGATGTACTTCAGCGCTGACAGCGCTATGCCGAAAAACGCGCTCTTCTAACTCAAAAAGACTATTTTTAAATATTGTGTAAAGTCTTAAGTGAAACACCCTGTATACTTTTTTTATAGCTTGTGAGAAACCATTTGACTCAGTCGAAACTTCGGCAGTAATGCAGGCATTGCGGAATCAGGGTGTAAAAAAGTCTGTGTAAAAGTACTCGACGATATATATAGCAACTGCACGGCTACTAAAGTCCTTCGTAAAGTAAGCAATAAAATTCCAATAAGGAAGGGCGTCAGACAAGGAGACACGATCTCGCTAATGCTATTAACCGCCTGTTTAGAGGAGGTATTCAGAAGTCTGGATTGGAAACAGTTTGGGATAATAGCTAACGGAGAATACATAAGTAATCTCCGATTCGCTGATGACATTGCCTTGCTGAGTCACTCAGGAGGTGAACTGCAAATCACGATCAATGAGTTAGACAGGCAGAGCAGAACGCTGAGTTTAAAAATTAATATGCAGAAAACCAAGTTAATGTTCAACAATCTAGCAAGGAAGCAGAAGTTTACAATTGGCGGCGGGGTTCTGGAAGTGGTAATGGAATACGTCTGCTTAGGACAGGTAGTGACTGCAGATCCAGATCACACGAGTGAAATAACTATACAAGAATGGGGTGGAGCGCATTTGGTAGGTTGTCTCAGGTCATGAATAGCAGGTTACCAATGTCCCTCAAGAGAAAAGTATATAACAGCTGTATCTACCAGTACTCACCTATGGGGCAAAAACGTGGAGGCTAACGAAAAGCGTTCAGCTTAAGTTAAGGACAACGCAGCAAGCTATGGAAAGAAAAATGATAGGTGAAACGTTAAGAGACTGGAAGAGCGCAGAGTGGGTTAGGGATCAAACACGGGTTAAATGACATCCTAGTCGAAATGAAGAAGAAGAAATGGGCTTGGGCAGGGCATGTAATGCGAAGGCAAGATAACCGATGGTCGTTAAGGGTAACAGACTGGATTCCAAGGGAAGGGAAGCGTATCGTGGGGTGGCAGAAAGTTAGGTGGACGGATGAGTTAAAGGAGCTGGCTCAGGACAGGGTTACTTGGAGAGTTACGGAAGAGGTTTTTGTCCTGCAGTGGACGTAGTCAGGCTGATGATGAATTAGCTTGATTCACCTGTTTTTTTACGTCCGCAAACACTGGTATTATTACGCCGCGGAAAGCTCCCCTTTACAGCAAGAGCCCTGTTTTAAAAAAAATGGCTGACCGTGTTAAGGAAAAAAAAAACACCCCGTATAATATAAGTATGTCGTCAACAAATAGAATGAAGATGCACAGGCATTGTCCAGAGCAAAGAGCACAAGGTGTTCGCTTCTAAGCGAAGCGAGGCTTTTGTATCATCTGTGGAAATGTATAACTTCCAGAGGGGTGAGGACGAGGCTTCCTCTCACCTCCAAGGAAATCGAAACGCTGGCGATGCACAAGGAGCCACACAGCGTGGCCCAATAAAACAAAATGCCTTTTTACTTTTGACCAAGGCTGTCCGGCGTCAACGTGGCTGATTAAGGAATCGAAGAGAATAGCTGCCGTATTTTCTTCAGACTTGCAAAACCATATATTTATATTCAGTTCTCCTTTTCCAAGAGAATGCATGCGCCGCTTCTTCCAGAGTGGTGCGACTAGAGTCTCTTGCTCTAAGGTCTAATCGCATCAAGCAGGCGCTATGCAATGCAGCAATGTTTTGAAAACGACGGTGATTAATTGAATGAACAGGCGCAAATCCATAAGGAGACAACGGGCTGTCCTCGTCGATGTAGCCGTTGAGTTTTAAGCCACGTCCCCATTTCCGTGCAGGTGCGATTAAAAAAAAAGCCTTTTACTAATAACATCCGTTGATGCAATTATGCAAACAATTGGAGTATAGTTAGATGCGAGAGGGAAAGCGGCCACTGGCAGATAAACTTGTTTCCGCACGACGTCTGGTGACCACGGCATCCCTCCCTCTCGCACAGGACCAAAAGCAAAGCCTGGCCCGCAGAGACAGTGCAGTCGAGGGAGAGGTATCATTGCGAAGGCTGGTGCAGTACCCGAACCTCCTCAAGAAAGTGGTGGTGGTGAGCTTCAGTTGGACGGCCAACACCATGGTGTACAACGGCTTGTCATTCGCCGTCTCGTCCATGGGCATCAGCGATTACGTGTCCTTCACCATCAGCGGCGCCGCCGAAGTGCCGGGCGTCTGCCTGGCCTGGTACTTCATGGACAGGCACGGCAGAAGGCCCGTAATGGTCTTCAGCATGCTTCTTGGGGGCCTCGCGTGCATCGCCACCGTCTTCGCTGCATCAGGCAAGCGCGCCGACGCTTCACGCGCGATGCTCACACTAAGCGAGACGTGCTGTCAGCTGTATATAGCTTATCTCGGACAACCGTAGCGTGAGTTAGCAGCTGGATGTTATCGCGCTGACTACGCGTCTAAGCGACGTGATGTCAGCCTGTAAATGAAGTTATGCTAGACTGTTGATGTTAGTGGCCAATTTATCGGTGTCACGACAGAGCGTAGCCCGGTCCGCACTGTGCAGCTCTAGCTCGTTCACTTCAATTCTAATGGCGTATTCTAATCGGATATCAGGAGCAGAGCTCCGGATCCGAGAAGGAGATCAAAATCCGTTTCGGCAAATAAGAAAGTATTTAAATCCAAATCGCCCATTGAAACACAATTTTCAGCTTGCGGAGCAAGAAAACGTGCTTCGGATCACAGAGTGGAATAAACCAGAATTAACCACTGTTTCATTTTCCGTGTGGCACATATACCAGGGAAGGCTCGCCGCTTCTGGAATGGACGTGAGTGCTGTTATAAAAAACTGGATTTCGAATTCTGCGCATTACAACGTGCGGAGTTCCCGGGTTCGAACCCGACCGCGGCGGCTGCGTTTTTATGGAGGCAAAACGCTATAAGGCGCCCGTGCGCTGTGCGATGTCAGTGCACGTTGAAGGTCCCCAGGTGGTCGGAATTATTCCGGAGCCCTCCACTACGGCACCTCTATCTTCCTTTCTTCTTTCACTCCCTCCTTTATCCCTTCCCTTACGGCGCGGTTCGGGTGTCCGCCGATATATGAGACAGATACTGCGCCGTTTCCTTTCCCCAAAAACCAATTATCAATTATTAATTACAACGTCACTTCGCTAGGTAGCCATAGCTGCCGTCTGGTAAAGTTTGCCCCTCGACGTTAGTTTTGATCGGAGGCAATATACTTTGAGCCAAATCGATCGAAATTGAAGGGACGAGGGCTACGAGCATAATAATAATAATTGGTTTTTGGGGAAATGAAATGGCGCAATATATGTCTCATATATCGTTGGACCGGAACCGCTCCGTAAGGGAAGGGGGAATGGAGGGATTGAAAGAAGAAAGGAAGAAAGAGGTGCCGTAGTGGAGGGCTCCGGGGTAATTTCGACCACCTGGGGATCTTTAACGCGCCCTGACACCGCACAGCACACGGGCGCTTTAGCGTTTTTCCTCCATAAAAACGATGCCGCCGTGGTCGGGTTCGAACCCGGGCCACGAGCAACGGAAGTTCAATTTCCTTGTCGTGTCCGAGCGCTCACTGTTGAGCCCGTTTTATTCGTTTATACGCACATCTTATTGCAGGGTGCTCCAGCTATCGTGAGCCGAGCGTTTAGAAAAAGCCTGCAACATGTTTTGGGAATGAAACTGAAATAGTATTGTTGGCGATCCAAAAATGCAACCTGAATTTTGGCTACAGTTAATACTTCATAATTGGTTGCCTGCCTAATTGATGTCTGAACCGCAAGAAAGCCCCAGTTAGAAACTTTGACAACGTATAAAGAATCCGCAGCTGGCATAAGGGATTCGTTATGAAAGTGTCTCCTGAGCTCTGAGAAAAGTGCGAAATCAGAAATTATCACGTCAAGTGCGATTCGAACAATATTCTGCGCCTCACCTGAGTTCTCGCGGCCGCAGTTGCTACCAGCACGCGCGGGCTGCCGAAATCTCGCTAACCGGGGTTTCATACGCTTCCTTCAAAGCGTGAAGAAAGAAATTGGAGGGGACACTTAAGCTCTGCCTTAATAAGGCTATGACGCGATAGCGTTAAGGGGGTTAATTCCCATATATGCGGAATCGGACATTCTCTATTTTACATTCGCGGATCCCTGGGAGTCCTCATACCACTCCTAGCGCAGTGGTGGAACGGTTAAACGATGCACCACTGCCCTGTGATGGCAGGCGCTGCCACTGGTGGGGCTTGTGAGACCTAGGTTGCTCTACCCCAGTAACCTCTTGTGACCAATCATTAACTCCCACCTGCCACGGTGGGAAGTTTGCTTACAATCCAATGGGCAGGTTGTGATGACGTCACAAATTCACGTGACCTAGGTGACCCATCTGCCACCTATAGGTTGCTTCTCTGGAGATTTTTCGCGGACTTTTTGCTCACGACCAACGACACCGACGGTGACGCCGGCTTTTCTGCGACACAGGCTACTTAACGCTATCGCGTTAAAATAAACATTTGTAGTAAGTTAAGCTACATTTGAAGCAACTGCACGATCATTGGTTCCTTTCGACACTCGGTAGCTAACTTACTTTTCGAAAGATAAGCGTAAAAAAAAAGAAAGACCCACGTGTGTTCTATGCGAGCGCGAGCAATATTGTTGCAACCATGTTTGGCAATAGGCACGGATTTTTTTTTTAACTGTTGGCTTATGTCGGCTGGTACTTCTCGAATATAATTTTGCTTCTGCTTGGAGTTTGCGGGAGCGCGATGAGAAAACAAAAGGAAGCGTTGTTTTCTCGGGTTCCTCGTGGCACCGGTAGTTCCGTTAACATTGCATGGACTAGCAAAAAGATGAAATTTATAATGGGGAAAATAAAGTCGCAGTAACTGTCTCACTCTCGGTGTGTACCTCAAACGGGCCATGAGGGAAGGGATGATATGGGGCTGAAAGGATGGAAGGCGAAAGCATCTCTGTAGTGGAGGGCTCCTGATTAATTTCGTCCACTCCTGAACATCTCTGACATCGCACAGTGCACAGGCGTCTTTTTTTTTTTTCGGAACGTTCTTGACGCCTCTCTCTACATGTCTGGAGGGAATAGGGGAATCATCTGCAAAGAAAAAAGTGAAGCGGGCGGCACGTGCCTGCTGTGTAATATTTGCTTTCTCTCTGTCTCTCTGGAGCACCTCGATACATAAGCGTGTTATGCATATATTCTAGACGAACGCACTCGACCTTTTATTTCTACAACTACAGCAGATACTATACAATTGGTTTTTGGGGAAAGGAAATGGCGCAGTATCTGTCTCATATATCGTTGGACACCTGAACCGCGCCCTAAGGGAAGGGATAAAGGAGGGAGTGAAAGGAGAAAGGAAGAAAGAGGTGCCGTAGTGGAGGGCTCCGGAATAATTCCGACCCCCTGGGGATCTTAACGTGCACTGACATCGCACAGCACACGGGCGCCTTAGCGTTTTGCCTGCATAAATAGGCATACTATACAATCTTAATGCCGAATTTGAAGCGTAATTTTGCTGCGGGCGCCTGCTCTCTCTTCACGCCTGCGCAGTTATAATAGCTGCTTTGACTGCGTGCACATTAAATTTCTATTTTGTCTCTTCGCCCTTGAAAGTTAAGCAATATGCAGCACTGCCTTTTTATTTTTATTTTTGTGTACGTGTGTTGCATTCAGTTCCAGTCTCTCCTACCTGGCTGTTCGCGGTTGCGTCGACGTCAAAAAAAGAAAAAAAAAGGCCTGCATGTCTTTTCTCAGCGCAGATAGTGCGTGGCCCACCGTGATGCTGTGCAGCCTGGGCAAAATGAGCATCACGGCCTCATTCGCCACCATATACGTGTACAGCGCCGAACTGTTCCCCACTGTGCTCAGGACCTTCGCCATGGGCGTCGCCGCCATGACTGCGAGCATCAGTCTCATCATTACGCCTCACATACTCTACCTGGTGCGAAGCTTTAACACATATGTGAATTTCACGCGGCAACCCCTCCTTCTGTCCCTACCTGTTCGTGCGGCGGTTGTGTGTCTCCCTCTTCCCTTTGTCTGTGCCAGCACATTGTATTTACGTAAGGTGCGTGGCCGCTCGTTTAATGGGCACGCTAATATTATATCCCGAAAATGCCGCTACGTCCGCTGTGTACTCCATTGTCGGTTTAACTGCTAATATTTAAAATTTAGCCGCTTGGTCGATTCGGTCGATTATATGTCTGCGTCCTCTTTCCTGCCCGCTCCTTTGTTGCTGTCGCACGTTTTATTGCTAAATGAAGGTGGTCATTTCGTTGTCAAAGCATACGAAAAGGACGCGAACTGGCCTGGCCGACTGTTAGAATGATACCACCGCTACGCTCCGGTAAATTGTTATCGCGCGCTCTCCCAGGGTCAACTCTATGGCGTCGTCATCCCCAGCGCTATTTTCGGGGTCTTATCGGTGGCAGGGGGCGTCGCTGTCCTCCTGCTGCCGGAGACGATGAAAGTACGCCTGCCAGAGACCCTCAGCGAAGGAGAGGCTTTCGGGAAGGACGTCCGATTCTGCAGCTGCACTGGAAGAAGGTACGCTACACAGGGAGGTATCAGGCCAGCCTGCAAGCGGCCAGTGAAATACGATGCAGCACCGAGCGCGAGTCATTACTTGCGCTAAAGACACCTGTGTTTTCGAGAAGCGCTTGACGCTACATGTATGGGCGGAGTTCAGATCAAAAAGCAAATACCCCGGCTACGTACCTGCCTTTGATAAAACTATCCAGGCGCATATCAGCGCTGGCACGTATATCGCGCACCAAGCGCAGGGAGGCAGTGGCCCGTTTGTCATGTAACTCTAACGGCGAACATCACTGGCGGCACCTGGGAATTACGCGGAAGCTGTCGCGGCGAAGTGTATCGGCATTAATCAGTGTATGACGCGATTGGGTGCGGCGCGTTTCTATTAGAAGCAGACTCGAAGCACCTCCTGAAAGAAGATTTGAGTCACACATAGACGTGAGCAAGGAGAGCGCACGGCGGGCACAGCATGCATTGTCGACGAATTTTTTTTTTTTTTGCATTCATCAGTCGCGCCTCACTTATTTAACTGGAGAGCCGCGCTTTGAGGAGATGTGCCATGAGCTACATACTTCTTTAGTAATTTGTTCATCTTGGCGTCTTACAAGCACACTAGCTTAGCGGACAGGGCACAGCGAAAAAGAGACTGAAGCCGTGCGTTTCCCTTCCCCGCATCACACTCCGGCTCACGACACATGAGAGGTTTTGTTTGCTGTTAGTGAAGCGGCTTCGATTATGGAAGGGAAAAACGAGAGCTGTCGGTGATTTTCGGCCACGAACACTACAAGTTTGACAGTTGTCACAATTTTTTTTTTTGTATTGCGTTGGTGCGGGAGTGATCGGCTCTCATCCTCATTAATACTAGTCTGGATATTGTTATCAACGTCCCGCACCAGACGGCATCAAAACGTTATATTTGCGTTACTTCGTTGAGTCGGTCAAACATTAAAACAGTGTCTTTAATGTCTCCCTTTTCTAAGTTTTTACAAGCGTTAAAGGAATGTTTCCTTACCTTAAAAAATTTTAGCGAAACAATTAAACAACACACGTACAACTTTTGCTAGAACTTCTAGTATTACTGTACGACCGGACACGCCGGTTGTGAAAGCTCACAGCTTGGATCAACACTCGGCAAAGAGCAAAGGTCAATAACTGCGACAATACACACAACTAATGTACGTATGCAGCAGATAAACTCACCTGGTTTTGATACACACACAGCTCATGACACAGCTCATGAGTTGAACAAAACCATCACTGTGCGAAAAGTCCAAACAAGCTCGAACACAGGGCTTGAAGTACATCGTTTCTTTACCGATATGATTTGATAATTAAATCACCATTTATAGCACAACTTTAATATCAAATGTTTAGTTAAAGTATTAACTGCTTGGTTTGGTTTGGTTTAAGGGGGTTTAATGTCCCAAAGCGACTCAGGCTATGAGAGACGCCGTAGTGAAGGGCACCGAAAATTTCGACCACTTGGGGTTCTTTAACGTGTACTGACATCGCACAGCACACGGGCCTCTAGAATTTCGCCTCCATCGAAATTCGACCACCGCGATAACTGCTTGGGTATGACCTAAACGTTTTGTGGTGATTTTTAATGTTGGCGTAACATTTAACTTTGCCGCAAGTTACACAACAATTGTGAAACGATTTTTCTAATTTGTTGTACTATACCGCATGTGATATTCTACCTCAAGGAAGAGAGCAATCCAAAGAATACCGCGATTTTGCTTGCATAACGAGCAAGCAGAGCGGAAGCACACACACAGGAGCAAACTAGCACTCATTTTATTTATGACAAACTTTTTACAGAAACTTGTGCCTAGCAAAAAAAAAAAAAGATGAGACGAAAAGTACGTGGCACTCACAAATATTTGAGCCAATCATAAACGCCAGTTTCAGAACAATTATGTATTATGTTCAAGGTGGCTTTCTGACACGAGGTAACTCTGTTAAACATTCATTTTGTTTCCTTTCATTACCAGGGCAAGCAACGAAGACACGGAAATGATCGATCAACAACAAGAAACACTCAGAGTATAAACACAATAAATACAAGAAATTTTTCAAGGTTTGTGTTCTTTCGAACCTCATGAATCGAGTCACATCGGCCTCTTTTTGCAAAAAAACCTTTCTGCTAATAGCTTTTGAATTTCAAGCTTTACACACTGGCACATTTTCGCAAATGAGTCTGAAGGTCTGAATTATCATTCGTTGCATGGCATGACTGGCGTTACACAACCACTTTTAGAAGTAAGGCATGAAGTTGGGCTAGTTATGTTAGTTCTTGGGATCAGGCATATTAAAACTGCGCGAAGAAGACAGGACAACAAGAAGGGGCACGAACAGGAACACACAAAGAAGCAAACAAGTCAGCATGAAGGTGAGCTTTTCCCCCGTTTTCCGATTCCAAGGGCGGATTTACAAGGGGGTGTGGGAGAGGAAGTAGGGAGAGACAGCCCCTCTCTCTTAAACGAGAAATTTTCAAGCGAAAACCGCGCCTGCCCCCATTTTTTTTTTTTTTTTTTACACAAAGGCACACGAAACGCGTTATGCAGCTATAACCGCACTTTACCGCGTATGTGGAAAGAAAATCACAAAAGCGAGCACTGATCAAGCTCTAATTAATCTAATCATGCATAACTAGTCTGAGCTCTCTCCAAAGGTTCATTTCACTGAAGTGGGAGCTGCTCCTTTCCACTCCTCTTTTGCACGACCAAAAAAGGGGGAACGAAGGTGCGTGCGGAGATTTCGAAAGATCGTGCCTTTCGGCAAGAGCCCGCAGTGCCGAGATAATTGCGGGTGCTAATTTCTGTCCCTTAGCAACAACTCGGCAGCACGGGCCAATGCGAGAGACTTCTGTGAACTGGGCTGCAATTTATGGCCTGAATTTTATCGCTTAGAAAGGTACACTAGCCGCGCACCGTACGACTTCCGGTCTTTATGTCCGCCTTTCCCCTTGTTGCAATCGTTATCACCACCCTGTCAGGACGGCAGAAGATTGTGCGGAGACATTTGTATTTTCTAATACAATCTCCTCGTTATTTTTCCGTCTATGCTCCACCGTGCTACACCATTCACTCGGTATTACAGCAGTATTGCAGACCTGATTTTTTTTTTCTGCTAGGCCAAGAGTAACGCAAGAAGGCAAGCTATAGGAACCTCGCCATGATCACTTAAGAGTTCGTAGTTGTAGGAGTGCCAGCACGAGCGTGTTCTGGTAAAAAAAAAAGGGGGGGGGGAACATGTCAATGTGCATCTGCATTTTTGAGCGGAAGCTCCCGGTAACTTATATTTGGAGAATATCAGCAACACGTGGCGGCTTCACCACGTAAACCGTAACAGCTGCAGCTCTACAGGAAGCGTGTACATGGGCTTCTCTAAAGGGTCCTCAGCGGAAATTTCATCCCTAACTCTTCAATCTCTATTGTTATTTTTAGTCCCCTACAGGTGTGTCGCACGGGGACCAGATCAGCTCGGAAGCCTGCAATACAGGTGGCCAGCACCCAGTTAGGCAGCCATTGACAAATGGAAGCCACGGCAAGTTTAGCAGGCAGAGAGAAAGAAGGCGGGGAGGGTGAGGGGAGAAATATCTGATAAAGGCTACGCATCTCCTGGCGCAGCGCCGTCCACAAAAGAGGCACTACAATAAAGCAGGCACGTGCGCTCCTTTTACAACCACGATCACATCGTCTAGTTGCTGGGGTGTTTTGCGGAGCCAAAGAACGTCGTTTCCTTCCCGTACCCTCACCACTCTCTGGGTACACCACCGGCGAAAAGCTTGGTCTCATGCTGCGAAAACGGTGACAGCAGCAGGGACCACCGTTGAAACTTTTCCGCTTGGAGAAAATCCTTCATTACGCTCACCCGCAAGCTTCAGGCTAATAAGTCCACTGCCGTCCACTCTAAGCGACCCATGAGATGAATTCGAATGCGTTCCGAGATCTACAACACTACGGAGTGCGCGTTAACAAGATGTAGGCTTTCCCGTTCAAAATAGCTCGAGTATTTCCCGAAAGGAAAGCGACAAAGAAAAGTCTTTGACTGCACGAGGACGAAACGCATTGCTCTCTCAGTTGCCACGAGTCAGAACGATAGTAACCAATTGGTTGATCAATTCGCTGGTGGCAGTGAATCAGACTCTTTTCTCTCCTAGAGATAGTGGAAAATTCCGGCATTAAGTAAAGGGTACATCTCAGGACGCTGTTTTCAGACACACGAAACTATGCGTACGACGCTATACCCTAAGCAACCTGCGCTTGAAGTTAGAACAATGCTAAAGAAGAAGACGCCTGAAACAGCTGCAAGTCACACAGTTCCTAGCGAGAGCTCGCGCTTACGTTCGCTGCACACCCGAACGTCGAACCCTGCAAAAGACGTAACGTGCAAGGAGGAATAAAATGGTAATAAGAAGGATTACGTTGCATAAAAAGGCGCAGTCGTCTTGACGAAAGGAACTACCTTTTTTTTTATTGCCTCTCGTGCACATTTGAGGAAGTGCAGAGAAAAGGATGCTTGACAATACTTTTAAGTCATCCTCTGAGCTAAGGGCAGTGAAGTGGCTACTGCAGTTTGGCAGGCTGAGGAAATAGCAAACACTGGAACGCGATGATGTGTTTAACACAAACACCAACGGCGGTATTTTACGAAAACGCACTTTTCTTTTTTGTCCTAAAGATAGTGTAGTGATGGCAGTGTATCACAGAAGACAAGAAGAACAAAAGTTTTAACCACAATCGAACAGAAGGGATAAACAAGAAAGCCGGACAATTTTTTAAACAGGCACGTTTCATGTTTTACAGATAACAATGTTGTTTTTTTGAGTAGATAGCTGGAATGATCGGTTAGCGAAGACAAAATCAAGCATTTGCAGTTCAACCTTTCCTGCACGATGTTTTCTCTAGTAAAAAGCAGTCAAAATCACGTGTCGATAACGGTGCGCTTCCCACATTATATACATAACATGGCGATGAGTATGACGCACGGTGACGGTCCGCTGTGTTTGAAGAACGGTCAGTCCCGTTATGGACCGCACCAGCCCGCTGCAAGGTTTACTCCGAGTTCACGAGTACTCTGAAAGAAACAAAAAAAAATAAAGACAAATAAACCAGTGTTTGAAAGTACCTGAATGCCACAGGGTCCGTTTAAGAACGAGATTCAGTCTTAAATTTAGGAGTCCACTCTCATCAATGACAGAGGAGGAAATGCGAAACTGTGCGAGATGCAGCTTGGAGATTTGCCAGACTTATGTGTGCAGGCGGGAGGTGGGGGGGGGGGGGGGTGGAATGAAAGACTCTTAGAAGGTCAATGAGGATAAATAGAAGTTGGCACGCATCGACAGGGTATACAAACTTCTAATTACAAACAGACAACACTCACTGAAAATGGAGTTGTTATAAGCCATAAAAGACTAAAAAACGAAATACAGGCGCAGCCTTTACCGGCCGATTTCGTGAGCAGAACAGATGCGTCGACACATTTTTCCGCGCGGATTCTAGAGGCTAGTCTACACTGACACTCACTTCAGAACGGTGGCAACGCGTCCTTTTCAACAAGGATGACACGAGTGTGAAACGACTGGCAGGAAGGTTTTTATATACCGTTTCGTCATCGATAAATGCATCTTTTGCTGCGGGACAAACGTCAGTATAGCCAGAAAGAGCCAGAGAATGATTTTTTTCAGCGAGAAAAATAATTGGATGTAGTTGTCTAAGCGTCCCTTTAAATCCGGCATCTTCGCATGGTATTCTTTCGGAGGTCGCCACAAAATCACGCTGTTCTAATTATCCTGGCAAGTTTACTGACGTTAGCAGTGGTTACCACTGACGAAAATATAAAGTATGTATCTAGACAACAGTGGCCAAACCACTCGCACTTTCTCCATCGCAAACACGCCATGACTTTTTCAAGGCTAGCTCATATATATTCGTTCATTCATACATACGCGCCATCTGTGATTAGAAGTTTTACTAGACATTAACTTCGTAAATGCGACGAGTAGCCAAGACTGAAACGATCCTTCTCTGCACAATTTGCAGCGAAAAATAACCCGAGCACTAAGCCACCAGATTGAGCTATCAGCCCTCCCTACTATTCCAACCTCAGGCCAGAGACTTCAGAGAGCAAATATATATTTCCAGTCTAATAAAGCTGTTTGCGGAAGCATGTGGCCCTGACCCAAGCATTTTTTTTCTTTTTTTACTCGCGTACTATTCGCAAAAAGAGCGCAGCGACAAGAATACATAGTACGCCGTTGCCGCCGCCACCGCCGCCGCAGCTGCTGGTGGAGTTTTTCCGTACGACTAACTGCCAAAGTGGTCACACCAGGCGCTGCGACCGCGCAACGTCCCTCTCCCGCATTCTTGCCCTTTCCACATGCTTGTCGCGTCGGCGCGTCGGTCGCGTATCCCGCCAAAACCGAAGTGCGTGGCGGATGCCGTCGTGCCGGATGCAGACGGCCGTTTGCTGAAACGGCACTTAAAACGGATTCGGTCGGTAGTTGCGTGCTGTAAGAAATTATTAACCCCTTCTTCAGTTGCCTGCAGGGTGCCGGAGAGGTGCGTAACGATTTTTTTTGCGCGCTCGTGATTTGAACGAACAATGTACGTGTCGGACCTTCCTACAGATTTTTACCTAGAAGTGATCAAAAGCAGAGCGTTAGTAATAATCGCTACAGATGTAGATGCCGTAGCAGCGTGCCGTATTCTACAACAGTTGTTTCACTCGGACAATGCACTCTACACATTAGTGCCGGTATCGAAGAAAACGGCCGTTGCAGCAGCCTACCGCGACCACGGTGAAGGGATCAAGAACGTCATCTTGCTCAACTGCGGCGCTACGTGGGATATAATTGAAGAGTGCAAACCCGAGGACGACGATGTGATTTTCTACATAGCCGACAGCAATCGACCAGTGCATATCCACAACATTTACAACACAAGCCAAGTCCGTCTCCTCATGCCGAAGTGTGCGGAAGAGGGGGTGCCCGACTACGATGACCTTTTCAGAGAGGATGAAGAAGAGGACGATGAGGACGACATGTCCATCGAAGAAGTCGCCGATAAACGGAGGGAGCGACGGCAGTGGGAGGAGCGGCGCAAAAAGCTTCTCTTTGAGTACACCGAGTTCAGTTATCACGGTCAGGCGGCTGCTGTTACTATGTTCGAAGTGAGTTCGCGGATGGACCGAGACACACCGGAGATTCTGTGGTGGGCTATCGTCGGACAGTCGGAGCAATACATCGCTGGAAAAATTGAGCACAATCGGTATGTAGATCGCATATATTGCAGCGGCATACCCTTTTGCTATATAGTGCTGTAGCAGTTTATTGTCGAGCCTCTACGTGAAGTAATAGATGTGCGAGATAAGTACGGTGGATGTTTTTTTGTTTTTTGACACGTTTAAGCAAAAAAGAAAAGATTTAAATCTCATCATTCTTTGTTTGTAAATTTTTGATTGTATAAGTGCAGCAGTTGGGCTTGGGTACTGCACTGGTGTTTTCGCGTTTGGCTTTTTGCATCTACAGTAGTATACTTAGCTGTAACTTACATGCAGTACTGTTTCGGTTAAGCGGCCGCATTTTAATTAATCTTGCAAATACGTGCTCTATACCACAGCGCCATAGTCACTGTGACTGGCCTATCCCCCGTTTCGTTTTCATTGGCAGGGCTCGTTGAAAGGTGAGTTCCACAAAACACGGGAAAACGAGGCACAGCAATGAGAAATCCCACGTTTTTACTTTCTGGCTGTCATCTTTGTGCCTTACTAGCTTATCAAACGATCAAATTAACTGCTGTTGGTTGGAACTATTTGCGCAGTGTTGTTCAAATAGTTTCAATGGCAGAAAGAAAGAAGTAATTACTTTTGGGAAGAGAGTTACTGAACCCGTTGCTTCCTTTTCTTTTTTTTCTCTACAGGTATGTGCTTGAAGCTGGTGATCTCCAGGCACGTGTCTCTCACCAAATGAATAACATTGCTGCAAGATTGGACCCCTTAGCATCCAATGCAGTTCAGATATCATTTGACCAAGAGCTCGCTTTGCCTTTGTATACACACTGGTCCCTCATGGAGAGTCTGCGAAACAGTCCAAACATCTTCTGCAAATTTAAGCTCTGGACCCAGAAAGGCAACAGAAAACTACAGGAGTTTCTTGCAGAACTTGGTCTTCCACTGCTGCAGTGCAAGCAGCAGTATGCTTCAATGGACATCAGCCTCAAGAACAATGTGAAGGAGTGGATGTGTAACATGGCCGAAAAGTATGGGCTTGATAATCTGCTTTTTGCGTGCTTCACTGGCAAATCTGGTTATCGGGACCACTTCTTTGCCTCAGACACTGCCTATGGTCTCATGGCTTTGCTAGAGTCTCCCGTAGAGGACGTTACAACAAGCTTCTTTAGCACACTAGACGCTCTCTCATGGTCCAACACAGAGCTACTGCGCCATGGCATCCAGCTGGCCAAGGAGTGTTTGGTGGCCACCATGCAGCAGGTTCATTCATTTATGGACCTGGGAAGCATTATCTGTGCAGGGCCCTTCCTGTATGGCACTGTGCAGGAAGGTGCCCAACACAGCCGCCACTTTGGAAGGCCAAGCGCCCTCTTCCGGCTGGCCCAGTGCGCCCTGCAGGCATATGCAGCCAACACAAAGAGCCGCCGCTTTGCATGCCTACCCCTTGTTCTAGCAGCAGATTATGCAGATGATGGGGCTTACACACTTGTTGTTGGCATCCCACCACTCTCTGAAGACTCGACAAAGAACTTTTTTGGCCGGGCTTTTGAGCAAGCTAGCACAATGACCCACTGCACATATCAGGCTGACTTCTTTTGCTCGCCAGCTGTTCTAGTTTACAAACAGGACCGGGGCAAGTTCCTTGATGCACTTGTGTCCTTGTTGGTATAATCCAGCAAGGGGTTGCCTTTGTAACGGATGTCATGCAATAATACTTTGCAAGCTGCATTTGCAGCTTTTGTGTAAATGCCTTGATTTTTGTTCGGCGTTCTTAAAGCTGTGCAAGCACAATCGTCTACTAGCCTGGGCAGCATGCTCTGCCATGATTTTAATGCTATTTATTCAACATGTATATAAAGGCCTCTTATTCATGCTTTATGAGACACTATGTGGAGTGGCCAAATTCAATGCACATAGTACTGTCATGTGTAACTTTCATTTAGTTACATGCAGTACGGTCAGGTGAGTGGTGATAGGTCAGTGAAGTGTCCTTTCGGTTGTTCAGTGGTGTAAAAGAAACAAGAGACTGACTTATCAAACTAAACAATGCCTAATAGGGTAGAACGTTGGGCCAGTTGGTGTAGCGACATATTTAAAAAACTTTGCGCAGAATAACACAGGACGGGAGGAAGAAACATGCTCCCTCCTGTCCTGTGTTGCGCTCGTATGTATGTGCGTGTTTCTCCCTCCCGTCCTGTGCTGTTAAGGCAAATAGTGTACTGTCACAGAAAATTTATTTCTGTTCTGTATATAAAATGTATTTGCATGAGTGTGTAAATATATTGAGGGACCAGCAATAGCTTAAATGTTTAGAGTGGTACTACAATGCATTTCTGTACTTTTATTGCTCATTGCCAACTTTCCTCCTTGTAGTGAGTACTCTGTGTAATTTACTGCTGAGTACTGCTCTAGATGCAGTGTTCTAAACTCAGTTTTTTTTTCCATACTTCCAGTCATCCTTAGTAAAAGTTAAGGAGAAGGGCTATTTCAGTTGGGTTTTATATCTTTGCTCACTTCACTGAATGAAATGCTTCTTAGTTATGTTTTAATCATGCAAGCTGAACTTTTTGTGAAAATATGCCTGCAAACATTTGCATGACTTGGTTAGTCAGTGGTTTTTTATACCATTTTATTGTGGAGAGACTGGATCAAGCAATTGTGTTACGTGCCCGAATCAATTCATGTGCTGAAAACCATTTGAAGTTAGGTTTTGCTCAGGAAACAATCTTTTTCTTTGAGCAGAAAATGCTAATTATGCTGTATGGTAATAGCATATTTTGTACAGTTGTTGATAGGTCATTCCAAGAGAGCAACTCCAACTCCTTGGCTGATTTTCTTTTCACTTCTTTGCAACCTCTTCATTATGTTTTGTTGTTACGCATAACGGGCAGCTAGTTTAACTGCCCAAGCCGGTTATGAGGGGCAGTAGCATTCAGTATGATCTGGATCTATTTTTATGAGGATAACGTGCCTTCATGGGGCGAAAATTCTATTTACAGCTGTGAAAGCATTGGTCACTGCTTACTCTTATTGTACTGAATGTTGGTGCAAATAGAAGCTCTACTTTTACTTTGGCATGACAATGAATATTGTGTACATACAAGACTGTGGAAGAATACAATTTTAATGCGAGTCTGGGAAGAACTCGTTTATGATGTGCTTAATAGTGATGAAATTTACTTCAAAAAGCAGCAGTGGTCAGTAACAAACCACCTGCGCTAAGCTGTGTACATACTTGCAGCTCAACTTGGCTGGTTCGAAAAGGCTGGCACATGTGACTTTTGCTACTGCTGCCACTTCTCAGCAGCAGGAACTGAAAGTAGCGGAAGCCAGGTACTCTTTTTGCCTGGCGTTGCATAGCTCAACCCTGTGTATAACATGCCCATCACCTGTTCTCTGTACCAGTGTGTCTTGGGAAAATATAGGGATACGTGGAAAGGCACGTGAGAGTGTGTATGTGTTACATTGTGCTTTTACTTTTTTATTTTGTTTAGTTGTGGAAGAGTTTTAAGGCTTAACAAATGTGATGCTTAGAAAGAACTTGTCCGAGTTGGTCTGGCATATGTTAAGTAGCTTAGTCGAAATAAAACAAAAAAAGGATCTTCATAAGTACTTGTGTATGTTCCATTTCTTGTACCTGCCAGTAAAATTCAAAAGAAGTTACCTTAAACGAAGCCTAAGGGCATTTGTTACATCCAAAAAAGAAGCTGCAGAAGACTGAAGGATTCAAAGCATGAAATGTTTGTAGTCTCTTCATTCTTGAGATACTCTCCTTTGGTAAAGCACTTAAACTGCCCTGAGGTCGTAATTGATGTCTGAAAATGTGGATCTTTGGTCTACTTGAATGCAAAGGGTCTAAAGAAAAGTGCTTATTCTAGCTGGTTAGTTCATGAGTAGAAGCATGAAAACGGCGCAAATGACAGAACATAGAGAAAGCGACCAGACAGCAATTCTAAACTAACAACGACACGTTTATTCTTGCAAGCTGCAGAGTTCTTTGTACCCAACAAGGAAAAGAATTCTGGAATAGTGAGCTCATTATGGGAAATTTAATGCGTGCATCTTCATATATTCTTTGAATATGGAAGGCTTCTGAAATAGGTGTGCACACTCATTCCTCCACCCTTGATATTAGCTATGAGATCATTACTTCACAATTGTTCTCTAGTCCATGGTACATTCTGTTGTCTAATGCCACTCCTGTCATTTTCTTTTCATCTTCATCTCGCTGTGCTTTTCCTTTAGCATCGAAGGTTTGGACCCAGAACTGAGGGATCTCTTGAACGACTGCTGACTTGTGGGGTCTGGCATCATGCCATGGGTATTGCGAGAAGTTACCTTGATAAAAGGTTTCTTTCTGATGCAAAATAATATATCGGACTCATGAGCATGCATCACCACTTTCCTGAATGTGGAAGGCTTCTAAAATTAGGCATGTGCACTCATCTGAGAAACTGCAGCGATATAATAGGATCTCTAAAGGACAGTTTATCCTCAACCTCAAGCCAGCCCAGATCCACGTAACTATCCTGTGCTTGCCTATTGAAATTGTTTGAGTGACCACCATTGATACAATAGCCTGTCTGCTAACTGTATAAATGGCAGCAAGAAAGAGGAGTTTTATAAGATATTTTAAGTCAGCACTAAACAAAGTCAACTATTAACATTTTTCAGAGACCACCGAGCTTATCTGCAACTAAACAAATTCTGGACTCTCGCCTTAATGTTGTTCTGTAGGTAGTGTGGTGCTTCAAGTACATTGGGAATTGGAGCAATGCTATATATCTGTAAAGGTTGCTCAAGCTCTGCATTTTTCAGCCTTCCTTTTTTTTTCTTAATTCTGTTATTAGACATTTGGTGGCCCTGAAAAATGTTTTGTTGGTAACACGGCCTGTTTTGGTACATTTATATCAGAACTGATGCTGGTTTCCACCACATGACATCTGGAGAGTAATTTTTGATGCATGCTTTCACAAGTACAGGGACTTACGTTTTTATTTGCCGGATTTATAAAAATTCCTGTGCGCAAAATACTGGCCTAATCGAGAGCAAACACCGCTCACAATGTATAATATTATTGCCTAAGTTGTTTGAGATCTAAATAAACATCGGTACTTGCCTGCATTTGGTGGAATTAGCGGAAACTGTTTTCAGCTATGAGTGCAGTTTTTGCAGACGCGAACCAAGCAGCCGGTCTCACAGGCTGCGCCATCTGCCGAATCATGAACATGCAACTCACGAGCGACGACTTGTCAGTTTTAGTGTGTGCAGTGCTGTTGTCACATTTTCGGTGCGGTATTTACTAGCAGAAGCAGTGATGTTCCTTGTGAGATTAATTCCGGTGGGCAGACGAACCTGACCTTCGAAGAGAACGCGCTTCTCGCAACCGCCGAGCCGACGTCGTTTGCCTCGCCGTCCGGCAGATGGCGCAGCCTCTGAGACGGGCTGCTTGGTTCGAGTCTGCAAAAGCTCTACTCGTAGCTGAAAAACAGTTTCTCGCTAATTACACTAAATAGAGGCGAGTACCAATGTTTATTTAGATCTCAAACAACTTAGGCAATAATATTCTACCTTGTGAGCAGTGTTTGTTCTCAATTAGGCGAGTATATTGTGCACAGGAATTTCTTAAAATCCGGCACATAAAAACGTAAGTCCCTGTATGCATCACATTTCATAAGGTTTCAGTAAGCAGAACCATAGGGGAGAAAGCTGCCAGCAGACACAGTTTTCAGGAAAGTAAAGATTTGAAAGCTTTTAACATTTCGATGTCTGTTCAATGCAGCCTGTTGCTCTTTTGCATGTCTTTGCACTGTTTGTATTTCTGAAGAAAGACTGCACAGCTAAGATGTGCTCAGCCCAGTCATAAAGGGCCAATTAGAGCTTCCAAAAGTGCAGTTACACTTACATTCCATTTCATTCCAGATGTGTTTTTGGAAGGCCATTGGCCATTTTTGATTAGGAGCAGAAAAAAGTCTATAACCAGGTTAAAAATGTCTACTACGCCACTAGAGGCAAACACTAAGCATACTTGCATGTTCAAATGACTTCCATGATAGAACGTTTGTTCTACCAGGCCTTGAACGCTCATTTTCACTTGCTTTATTTTGACAGCATCAGTGTAGTTGCTTGGCATAGTCTATTCACAATGTTAGTTGCAAATTCTCTCACTAATGATGTGATGTATGCCAATGGGAAGCCAGAATTGCTCTTTTAGACTAATTTACTAAATAATCTCTTAGCTGTCTACCCCACATGAAGTAAAACAGTGGCTGGACAGCTGATTTTCTTTTGCTTCATAGTGAAAGGATTTGCACTGAAATGGAGAGTAGGCACTAAATTTATCAAAAAAAGTATAGCCAGCCCAGTATGAACAGGGTGGAACTGAATTCGACCTTTTATTTTATATATTATTTGTTTGTTGTGCTATCCAGGGATAGTTGTAAAAGAAGGAAGACTTTAAAAGATGGTGTATAGTGTGGTTATATCAATGACATTTGTGTTCGCACGTGTCAAATTATGACACCTCACTCCGTGACCATGTCGAAGTGCCTTGATCGCAATAAAAGGGATCTTTGCTCTTTTGTCATTTTCTTTTCAGTGTAGGCATTCCTAGCTACTTAGCAACATTGTAATGTTCAACGGATACTGCCAGTAAGTCAACATTCTCGAGGAATAAAACTTCACCTGTGGCCATGGCGCTGATGTCCATGTGGCAGCCTTTCTGTGTCCGGTCAACATGTTGCATGTGAAGCTATCATCAGCCAGGTCAAGTCCAGTGCAGGACCAAGACCCGTCCTTCGACTTCTGAATAGCCCTGTCCTGTGTCATCAGTGGCAAACCTATCCTAGCTAATTTGCTAACCTCATTTGGTTGTGTGTCATGTGCACGTATCTTTCGTATGCTGCTTCCAGCTACGTTTGCCTTCCTTGCTTGATACCCTTTTTGTTATCCTACAGTCTACCAGTTACCTGCCCTGTGCATTGCATATCCTACCCAAATTTATTTTCTCCACTTGATTTCAGCTAGGTGATCATTAACTCTTAATTGTTCACTTATCCACACTGCTATATTGTTCAGCTGCATTTTTCTCCTTGCACCGCTGCACTATCCTTCGTCGTTGAGCTTTTTCATTACCCTTAAAGGGTTCGGTCCCACAGTTTTGAGTCATCCCAGGATGGATTGCTTACGTAATGGACCTGGCTGGGTACATTGATTATGCACTTTCCTTTGAAGGGATATTGATAAGCTGCTGTTCATAGGTTGAGGGCACGTGCTAAACACACTCCAGCCCACATTTATTCTGCTGATTTCTGCCACTACTTAGCCTCACTGCATATACTCCCTCATTACTTGCAGTATCCCACTATTCATCGTTAACTCTTGTTCCTTCACCAGATCATTGAACATTACATTAGTTTTACATTAATTCTGAAGCCTACCATTGCACTGCGCTTGTTTGTTTATGTTTGCAGTCGGGTGCTGCAGTTTCGGCTTTGTTTAGCATGGCTTTGTCAGCAAATCATCGGTTGTTAAGGTGTACGCCATCAACTAGCATCTAATTGTTCCTGGTTTAACCCTCTGAATAATTCCTTGTTTGCAGTAAATGTAGAGTGTAATGGCTGTATTCTCAAGATGAAATGCTGATATACGGAGTTTTCCATGGCAATTCCTTCATGAGACTGGCAACTTTGGTTGCATGCAAGAGCATCTGGTGAATGCTGTTTTATGCTCTCTTGACGTACTGGTATTTTCAGCCATCATGGTATTTTCTGAACAATTTTGCTCTTTGCTCATGGTCGGCTCATGGCTCCTGCAGTTTCTGCAGGCTACATATGCAGACTTATTTTACTTCAACCTTGGTAAATGCACTGCACATGCAAGTTTAATTAGTTAACTAGTCTTGTGTTATCATTTCATTGGTGCAAATGGGATGCCTTCTACAAATGTAGTGTCTTTACTGCTATTAGAAACTTCCAGTCACCTTTTGCAATCTGAAACAACTTGAGGCAAAAATAGAAACATTAAAGCTAAACCTTGCCACAGGCTAGTGATATCAGTGTAACAAAGGATGCTTCCTGTGTACATAGGCATATGCAGAGGGGGAGGGTCAAAAGGGGTGCCAATTTTCTGCTGTATTGTTCCCTGCTGCCCAGAAGACATGAGTGGGTACTACCATGAATTTTGCCTCTCCTTGCGGAGAGACCTGTGCACTCTATGCCCGTGTATTATTTATATTTTCAGATACTGTTCTTTGCCTTGCATATATGATACAGTATTTCAGAAATGTGCAATTTACCGTTTCATCATCAACGCAGCCTTTGTATCTGTCTTCCAGGCGGGAGAAGGCACTTCAGACATACCATTCAATGACGCAGATTTATCTCGAATGTTTAATAATAATAATTGGTTTTTGGGGAAAGGAAATGGCGCAGTATCTGTCTTGTATATCGTTGGACACCTGAACCGCGTCGTAAGGGAAGGGATAAAGGAGAGAGTGAAAGAAGAAAGGAAGAGAGGCCGTAGTGGAGGGCTCCGTAATAATTCCGACCACCTGGGAATCTTCAACGTGCACTGACATCGCACAGCGCACGGGCGCTTTAGCGTTTTGCCTCCATAAAAACGCAGCCGCCGCGGTCGGGTTCGAACCCATGCCCTGCATTCAGGAGGTGCTGAGTTCAATCCCCACTGCCGCCGGGTACCCACCGATTTTCTAATGGCTACAAGATGTCCCCCGGCTTGATTCTCGGCTTTTCTGGGGTGAAATGCTTGAGAAAAGAGCCTTTCACCAAGCCTTGCCAAACCTAGCTATTATGCCAAACCAAAATTTATCATTAGGAGCGCATAACAGACCAGTGATAAAACGGAACCCTGAAGTTGGAACGGCGCCATGAAAAAGCCCCCAACTCGGACCGCTTGGCACATGGCAGTGAGGGAACTATGGGTGCTCGGCTAATGCAACGGACGTGAGACGCATACTGGCTCCGATGTGCGCCCATCTCTGCCGGTCAAACAAATCCGTCCGCCTACAGAACGCCTCGTGCCGACCGCGCGAAGGGCACGTGCAGCGACGCCATACTCTAGAGCTCGCGAGCAGCAACTGTAGAGAATCTCGCTAACATGTTGGTACCCTAGGCAGCTATAAAGCAGCTGCAGCTCTTCGCGCCCTGTTTCACCCGCTTACGGAGTTTGGATGGCGCGGATCAGCTACAGTGAACCCGCGGTAGAATTCCGCCCTCTGGCCACGTTCCTCACTGAGACAAAACAATAAGCCTCTGTTCATTAGGGTGTAGTACACTTTGCAGCGAGCGTGAAAGCGTCTCTGGCATTCCTGTCCAAATGAGTCAGAATTACACGTGCAGTTAATGGCGTAATATTTATTTTTCGCTGGTTCAGTTTTTCGTGATTCCTCCTCTGCAGAAATGTGCAAATAATTCGCGGACACTTGCGTTTATCATAATGACTGCAGCTTCTGAAAAAGCTGGTCGCAAAAAAAAAATCTGTTTTTGTCCCAGCCAGCTTCACAGAACTGCTGCAGCCTAACGACCTCAACAGTAACGGCCTAAAGCACGGAAAAAAAAAATTGGAGGACGCTTAAGCTTCGAGTGGGACGCGACAGCGTGTTGCAGCTTTGCCAAGGGGTCCACGGAACGCCATCGCCCGTTCGGCGCGACGCCTTTCTCGTTAAGCAGTTAATTTATATAACTGGGGAAAGGAAATGGCACAGTATCTGTCTCATATATCGTTGGACACCTGAACCGCGCCGTAAGGGAAGCGATAAAAGAGGTTGTGAAAGAAGGAAAGAAGAGGTGCCGTAGTGGAGGGCTCCGGAATAATTTCGACCACCTGGGGATCTTTAACGTGCACTGACATCGCACAGCACACGGGCACCTTAGCGTTTTTCCTCCATAAAAACGCAGCCGCCGCGGTCGGGTTCGAACCCGGGAACTCCGGATCAGTTTATGGAAATGACGCTTGTCTCACATATCTCGGTGGACACCCGAACCGCTCCGTAAGAGAAAGAAAATGAAATGAACATTGGTTTTAAGGAAAGGAAGTGGCGCCTGCCTCGCATATCTCGGCGGACACCCGAACCGCGCCGGTAAGGGAAGGAATATTTCCGACGTGCGGTGCCGACTACTACTACGACGGCGACGGTTTTTCAGAAGAGCAAGGTTCCGGGCTAGTTGGTAATGCATTTTAGGGGAGAAACAGCGCAATAAAACACGGACACACGAAGAACGGACACACACGAGCGCTGATGTGCGTCCGTTCTTCGTGTGTCCGTGTTTTATTGCGCTGTTTCTCCTCTAAAATAATAAGACGGTTTTTCGACTAAACGAGTTGTGTAGGCTGTCGCGCAAAATATAGGATATGGCCGATGCCAAGACATACTTGCAAGCCAGCGCGATTAACCCTGTGTGCGCAACACAGTTTATTCACATATCCGTGGATCTGAAGGCACGAACGCGACCAAAACTGACTACACTTTGGAGGATATTCTACGAACGTGCAGGTGCCCCGAAAGTAAAACGGAGCACCCAATAAATTCTTATTAAAAAAAAAAGCGAACTTCGTAAGTCTAGCAGTGGTCAGCCAGACGTTCCACGTGCGCCCTCGCTGTACGCTTGCGCATTTGCTGCTTCTTCGCTCGCGTGCTTTTACATTACTGTAGGCGTGTTAACACTGTAGGCGTTATGACACTGGATTGTCATAACATGAGAACCTTCGAGCGAGTACCTCAGCGAAACTGGTCATATGAAAGCATAGCGCTTGGATATCCCAATTTTGTTTGACAATAAGCTTTGTGAAAACTGAGTCGTTTACTGTAGCTGCTGTTGGGTCAAATTTCGATTGTGAAGGGGGGAGGGGGAAGAGCTCATAAACTCATGTGGCTGCTAAAAGCGCAAATTTTTATATAAGGCCCCAAGTTTCTGTTCCTAAAAATTGCCGGAGACTGCGGAATTAGCAAATATTCATACATTTTACAAGTGTGCAGATCTATAACAACATAAGTAGAAACTGCCCCTCTTAGCACTCCTTAAAATAGCGAAGTTTACAGCTCTTATTTCATCTTGTGACGCGACGTTTTTTTTTTTATCCGCAAAACTTTCACACTATATGGCCGACATGAAACTCACGCACATTACAGCTCATTGTGTCAGTTTTGTTCACTTTATATGTGCCAACATTTGGAGTGTACAGAATTTAGCAACTTCTGATGTCTGCTCTCTTGCGAAAGCGCACAAAAGCTTTACGTTAGGGAATAAGAGTTTAAATCGCGATTCTGTCTGTTTCAGTAACTAGAATTCAAACTTTTTCTTTTGCTTGTTTAATCACCCAAGCCGTTGCAGCAATTGCTTAAAATACCTGCGTTCTTTCCGCACGGTTATGGCCAATGAGGCATCCTGCAGTATGAAACAACCACGAACATGCATGAGGTGGATCTAGGATAGTGCAATTCAATAGTCTCAAGATGTTTCATGAGCAATGCTGTCTTCAGGTGTCTCATGGACCTCAAAATTGGGTATTTGGAGAGCATACATGCAAGGTACGCCTCATAAATACACAGCACGGACTCGTGCTAGACGTTACAGTGCGCGTGTTACGCACCTTTCTGCAGAGTGACCATTCAGCTGGATTACATTATTTCACCGAAGGTTAAAGCGGGAGCTTTCGGAGACGACATACAACGCCGAGGCCCTACCGCGGATAAACGTCGATCGTGCAAGTAGCAGGTCAAGATAAGAAAGCTGGATCTCAGAAGTAGTATAGCCGATTCCTTCGCGTTTTCAAACCAGGAAAGTAGCAATAGAAGACTGTTCGATTATACCGTTATTTAATTAACTCGTCTTAACTGTCCGCAAACTTTACCACGGAAATATTTTTTCGCACTGAAATATCTGTCAATGTTGAGCTTTTCGGTGGCAAGAAAAGCTTCCAGGTACGTTAGAATCTAAGAGTAGTGGCATTCATGTGCAATTCCATTCACGTGCGTATAGCCTTCGGAAAACCTGCCACAAGCTCCTCTCAGCGATTAACTATATTCCCCCGCTTTCTTCCCCTACACACGTGCGGGGTGGGCAACTGGGCACATTCCCAATTACCCTTATCCCTATCCTTTATTCGTTATCCCTCGCAAACTCCTCTCGTCTGGGCGACGTGAACTGCATGCGACTTTTTCGACGCCGCGTAGTGAACTTGGCCAAGCCTCCACCAGCATCTCAACAGCGGTGCGTGTGTAATTACGCCTATAGGTGTGCCGTGAATCAGACTTTTTGCGTTTCTCCGGGAGAAGCAGTGATACCGATAGCTGTGCTCCCCTTCAATTCCCCCTCTTCCATTACCCTCCCGGCACGTTTCCCCCCGGACACTCCCGGGCTCACTTGAATCACATGCTCAGTGGGCAGCGCGGGTGAACTCGGGAGTTTTAGGTAACGACGCACTGCGCCGACTACGGCAAAAGACGTCTGAAACACAGAAGAAAAGCTAGCAAGCACCTGATGAGGAAAACAGCGGTTTCCTGACGGTTTCCTGTCATATATATTTGCAATGTCATATATATAATATGTCATATATTTGCAAGGAACTATTGAAGGAATAATCGACGGTCAGAATGAAATAAAAGAGCAAATGGTTACACTAAACAACAGAATAGATGGCATTGAACAGCAGTTGTCCAAGCTAGGCACGCTGACAAAACAAGTAAGCGTAATAGAAAAAACAATAGCAGATTTTGACAGCCAGTTGTCTTTTCTGATGAATAAGGTGGACGACTTAGAAAACAGAAGCCGTCGCAATAATCTCATAATTTACGGTTTAGAAGAGTCAGAAAACGAGACGCTTGAAGAACTTGAAAACAAAGTGAAAGACGACATAATAATAAAGAAGATAGGTATAACACCTACAGGTATAGAAAGACTTCATAGGCTTGGGCGTCAATCCAGTGACAAATCTAGACCGGTTATCATAAAATTTCTTGACTATCGGGAAAAGGCATCCATTTTACAAGCAGCCTACAAACTAAAAGGATCGTCGTACTCTATCTCGGAAGACTTCTCAAAGCGCGTGCGTGACTTGCGTAAACTTTTGTGGGACAGCGCAGCGGAAGAAAAAGCAAATGGCGCTAAGGTAAAGCTGGTCTTTGATAAAGTTAGCATTGATAGTGTTATGTTTGTTTGGGATGCCCAGAAAGGAGAGCGTGTCAGATTGGTCAAGTCAATAAGAAAAATAACTGACAGAAAAAGCATGATCCTACATCCTTGAAAATCTTAAACATTAACTGCAGAAGTGTAATCAATAAAGTAACCGAGCTTGAAGGGCTCCTTTTTACTAACAATTCAAACATTGCTGTGCTAACCGAAACATGGTTACATGATGCAATTTTCGACAGTGAATTCGTGCCTACTGGTTACAATGTACTCCGGAAAGACCGTACTGGAAGTGGCGGCGTCTGTATGATATACAAGAAATCATTACGAGTTTTAAGGATGCCTGACGTGCCTAATCTGGAGTGCATTTTCAGTAAAACATATTGTGGTACAATCAGGTACATTATAGGTGTGTTGTGCAGGCCCCCTTCTTCTTCCATATCGGTTTTAAATGATTTAAAAACTTACATGAACACATATTTAAAACCTGGCGATCGGATAATTCTAGCTGGCGACTTTAATCTGCCTAATATTGACTGGCGCACGATGTCCCTCAAAAACCATAACGACAAAACAGGTGATGCCATGTTGGACATAGCATTGGCATTTGATTTATCCCAACTTGTTGACGAGTACACCAGGGTACACGACAGCGCTAAATCTATACTGGACCTTTTCTTCGTAAGCGGATCTATTAGTACTAAAACAAAATGCGAAATAATCCCAGGAATCTCCGATCACCAGGCCGTGTTCCTTACCTTATCTGATGCCGCTATTGACAGGCATCCAAAGCAGTCATGTTTTCCCAACTTCTCACACGCTGATGACACATCAATAATCGATACCTTATCCTTTCATTTTGGTAGCTTTTCGAGGTCTACCGCAAATATAGACGATCTGTGGATTTCTTTCAAGGATCTGGTTACGATGTGTATTAGCCGTTTTGTGCCAATCATTGTTAAAAAGACAAAACGTGGCAATCCCTGGATTTCCCGCACTTCAATACAAATGCGCAGAAAATTAAAAAAGTTGAAAAAGAAAAGGCAAGCAGTTGTCCATCCTGAAGGCCTGCTGGATAAAATTTCCGCTCTGTCACGTCAACTACGAGGACAAGTAGCACTTGATAAAGAAAATTATTTTGGCGATTTGTTGCCTAATTTTATAACTAGCTCACCTGAAAAATTTTGGCGTACAATCTCACCAGTATCTAGGGATTCCCATGCATTTGAAATCAATGGCACATTAACACATGACGGAAAAGTAATATCAACCGCCTTTAACGAATACTTCAAATCCGTTTTTACTAATGATAATGGCATACAACTTGTGTTCGAAACATGCTTACCTCCGATGCCTGATCTTGTCATCAGTGAACAGGGTATAACTAAAATGCTTTTGAATCTTAACGTAAAAAAATCCCTTGGGCCTGATAAAATACCCAATGCATTCCTAACGAGGTATGCAGAATGGGTGTCCAAGTATTTGTTTATAATTTTTTCTAGGTCTCTAAACGAAGGACAGGTTCCGAGCGACTGGAGGACGGCCAGAGTCCAACCACTTCATAAAAATGGAAACAAACAGTACATTAATAATTACCGACCGATTTCATTAACATCGACAGCTTGCAAAATTATGGAACACATAATACACACCCACATTTCCCATTTTCTTGAACAACACAATTTTATTACAAATTTCCAACACGGATTCCGGAAAGGTTATTCTACTTGTACCCAATTAGTTCAGACTATACACGATTTTGCGAAAGCTATTAACAATGGTAGCCAAACAGATGCCATTTTTATGGATTTCGCCAAAGCATTTGATAAGGTCTCTCACAAAAAGCTGCTTTCCAAAATTAATAGCACACTCGGAGATAACAAAATCATTAATTGGATTTCAGCATATTTGAATAACCGTCAGCAATATGTCTCTTTTGGGGAACATTCCTCTCAAACTGTTTTTGTTGACTCTGGCGTCCCTCAGGGCTCAGTGCTTGGGCCACTCTTGTTTATCATTTACATTAACGACATCGTGAAAGACATTCCAGTTAATATTAAACTATACGCGGATGACTGTGTGCTATACTCCGAAATTAAAAATATGTCAGATCAGGTAAAACTTAATGAGGCTTTTCAGAAAATTAGTGCCTGGTGTGATGCATGGCAGATGCCTATCAACTTTCAAAAAACCGTGTATATGAGAATCACTCACAAGAAAAGTCCACTGATGTTCCGATATTCATTTGACAACAACATTCTTTCCGAAGTCTCACACTACAAATATCTAGGGCTATGGATTACTAACAACCTTGACTGGACTAAACACATTGATCAAACTGTAAATAATGCAAACCGTAAACTTTTTTTTCTTAGGCGTGCATTGAGACTTTCCACACCCCGAGTTCGGCTTCTAGCGTATAAATCGATTGTCCTTCCAATATTAGATTATGCGGCAATAATTTGGGATCCATTCACCAAAACAAACGTAAATAAAATTGAAAAAATACAAAAGAAAGCAGTACGTTTTGTTTACAATAGCTATGGACGCACATCAGTAAGTGACCTCTTAAACAGGGCTGCTTTAATACCTATAACCGAAAGGAATCGCGTTTCTCGACTAAAGTTCTTATACCAATTGGTCAAAGGTCATTTTAAAATTAACATTGATGGACTAATATCTTTCTCTTCAGGTTATTCTACAAGACAACGTCACAATCTTACAATCACCCCTTTCACCCAGCGTAATAACTGCTTTAAATATTCTTTTTTTCCGCGAACAGTAACGGAGTAGAATCAACTTACTAACGACGAAGTCTTACAGCTATCTGTAACATCATTCATCGGCAACCTCAGTGCACAATAATGTCCTCTGTCATGCATTCCCGGTTCCCATTTTTGAACTGAATTTAATATTGTGATCGTTTTGGTGCTCTTTCTTCATTTAATTAATTCCCTGTTGACCATGTTCACTGATGACTTGATAGTAGTGTATTTATATGCCCCAAACCTTAGTGTACTTTTTTGTTGTGTTACGTCATTGAGCCTTTCATTTTTGCTGTTGTGTTTTGTTGCTCATTATTAATTTGTGGCCTTTGTACTTTTTTTTCTTAATATTTGTACTTACCTATTTTCTGTATGCTCACGCTGCGAAAATCCCTTCCTGGGATTGCAGTATTAATAAATAAATATATGTACGCTGCCGTTACGACGAGTGTCGCACTTATCACCTGGATGGGTTCTATCGCTCTCGGCTTCGCTAAGCGTGGGCGGTCAGCCTTCCTGTCTGCATTGTCTGCAGTAAACGCTACGTTTCCTCGAAGCCACATTTATTGCTGTTGGGCTGCAGACCATTTGGTGGAGAATGATGCCTAAAGTCGGCTAGAGGTTACGGTCGAGGTGGTTGCTGGCTCCTAGCGTTACGTGGGCGGGACTTGAAGGGGCTCTAGTAAAGTTGCGCCATGCCTGCATGGGATGTTAAAGCACGCCGCTTCACGAATATTGTCCAGCAATACATTTTTTAATGTTCTTTGTAGAAGCTGAGTTATTTAGTCCAAATTTGGATTTCAGCGTCCTCGAGCCTTTCCCTCTGCTCTCGTCTGTTACTGAACGCTGGACGGTCGGCGCTCCTACGCAGGCCCGCTTTTGGCCGCGGAGCTTCCTGAGCCGCCGGAGCTACGTGGCTTATTGGCCGCGGCCATGGTAGCTGCCTGACGTGCACGAGCATGAAAAAGTCGCCAACTTTCGCGCGTGATTGTGGGTTTTCTGCTGCGTGTTGAAGTGTATTATTTGGCTCAGGTGTTCACGACAACCCAATGCATTGATTGAGCGAGTTGATGTGCTCTCCTCGGAAGTTGTTTCAGAGCCCCTTTAACATTGCAATCACTGCCGGCTATTGCGCCGCCATAGCGACACATTTAGATTAACAGAAAAGAGGAAAAAAGTAATCATTTACGACACACCTGCATCATGTCCCTGTGGTGTAGGCAGCGAGGAATATAAACGCCCCTAGCTGTCGTCGTCTCTGTGTCAAGGAAGGTATCGGGGAAGAAGCCGCGAAGCTTCCCTCCGAATTTCCATTTCCCCCGACGGATAACAGACTACGCAGTGCCTCAAAGGTAACGTATAGCAGCATTCGTTGTTTCAGTTTCACGAGGGGTATTACATTCTACGCGTGAAAAAATGGACAGGGTTGAAAGATCAAATGAACTTTTTCTGGCGCAATGTGAAACTGCTGCGCCATCAGTTGCAGTTGATGTATATATTGGTAAAAACCTACGATAAGCAGCGCAGCTTACCTCACGATCAACACGTGTTTGGTTTGGTTTAGTTTATTTAGGTTTAACGTCCCAAAGCGACTCAGGCTATGAGAGACGTCGTAGAGAAGGACACCGGAAATTTCGACCACCTGAGGTTCTTTAACGTGCACTGACATCGCACAGTACACGGGCCTTTAAAATTTCGCCTCGCGGCCGGGATCGAACCCGCGTCTTTCGGGCCAGCAGCCCAGCGCCATAACCACTCAGCCACCGCGGTGGCTCGATCAACACCTGCGCCAGCTGAATGGCCTTGCCAATCGCAAGAAGCTACGAAGTAGCGGCACTTCTCTCGTAGCCACCAACGTATGGGCTCGAATTTTTTCAGCAGTTACGTTTATCACTAACGAGTACTTCAGCCGATCAACACGTGTGCCAGCTGAAGTACTCGTTAGTGATGAACCTAACTGCTGAAAAAATTCGAGCCCATACGTTGGTGGCTACGTGAGAAGTGCCGCTACTTCGTAGCTTCTTGTGATTGACAAGACCGTGCTGAAGTTATTGCAATCCAATTATTTCAGAACTACCTAAACCCTAACCAATGCTTGTTCGCAGAAAGGGTAGTTGTTGGAGACCTGTTTGAACGTAAATTCACGGCTTTCAGACCTCTTGAATGTGTACGCGCCAAGAGGTGATACTAATTTCCAGGTGCATGATACCCGCGAAGGGCGAGTATGCTAACGCAATAAGATTACGGCAAGAGGCGCAGGACAGGGGAACATGGAATACTGCTTTCGAAGCACGTTTAAAGAGCGAGTATTCGAGACACGGTGAAAAAGCGACAACACGTTTTTCACGTGACATTGCGCCGGTCACGGGCACCATAATGGAATACCATGGCATAGTTTCTATAGCGCAGGTCAAAGAAGGTGGCGATAAGAACATTAGAAATGCGCCCAGGTTTTCGCCCTGCTCCTAACCTCCCACATGACAGCCACTAGTGACGTCGGTGCACGCCATCTATACGTAAAGGTCGTGTGCATGTCCGTTCCGTATCTACATCTATATGCAAAGGTTATGGTCAGGTCTGTTCCCACCAAGTTAAACTCCACGGTGGTAATAATAATAATAATAATAATAATAATTGGTTTTTGGGGAAAGGAAATGGCGCAGTATCTGTCTCATATATCGTTGGACGCCTGAATCGCACTGTAAGGGGAAGGGATAAAGGAGGGACTGAAAGAAGAAAGAGGCTCCGGCATAATTTCGACCGCCTGGGGATCTTTAACGTGCACTGACATCGCACAGCACACGAATGCTAAGGCGCCCGTGTGCTGTGTGATGTCAGTGCACGTTAAAGATCCCCAGGCGGTCGAAATTATTCCGGAGCCCTGTAGTCCGGCACCTCTTTCTTCTTTCTGTCCCTCCTTTATCCCTTCTCTTACGGCGCGGTTCGGGTGTCCAACGATATATTAGACAGATACTGCGCCATTTCCTTTCCCCAAAAACCAATTATTATTATTGTTATTCAAGGCATCGCGCCGAACGGTCGATGGCTTTCCATGGACCCTTTGGCAACGCTGTAACACGCTGTCGCATCCCACTCTTAATAATAATAATTGTTTTTTTGGGAAAAGGAAATGGCGCAGTATCTGTCTCATATATCGTTGGACGCCTGAATCACACTGTAAGGGGAAGGGAGAAAGGAGGAAGTGAAAGAAGAAAGGAAGAAAGAGGTGCCGTAATGGAGGGCTCCGGAATAATTTCGACCACCTGGGGATCTTTAACGTGCACAGACATAGCACAGCATATATAAGTGCCACTTCCAGACGGAACGCACCTTACGTTAAATGAATTAAACCGTAGTTAACTTTCTTTCTTTTTATTTTTGTGGAGCCCCATGCAAGGGCAAACATCCGGTACGCACGTAGACGTAGTCTACGGCACTATTAAACAATTTTAACCCTTCGAGGCTACCAGACTACAGATACATAGAACGAAGCCCTGGTGACGACTGCCCACAGAATCCGCCCAGAGCAAGCTTTGCCTGGCAAGTCGAGAAAAAAAGACTAACGATATGCGCCAGTTGTTCTTAGCCATAACTGAAAGTTTTCCAAGCCAATTCGACAGAAAATTCTTATGCAATAGATCATATAACTAACACTGTGAAAAGGCATGATCCGTTAATGCAAGAGCGCGCAATAATGGCGAATAATAATAATAATAATAGGTTTTTGGGGAAAGTAAATGGCACACTATCTGTCTCATATATCATTGGGCACCTGAACCGCGCTGTAAGGGAAGGGATAGAGGAGAGAGTGAAAGAAGAAATGGAGAGAGGTGCCGTAGTGGAGGGCTCCGGAATAATTTCGACCACCTGGGGATCTTTAACGTGCACTGACATCGCACAGCACACGAACGCTAAGGGCTCCGGAATAATTTCGACCACACCTGGGGATCTTTAACGTGCACTGCCATCGCACAGCACACGAACGCCTTAGCGTTCGTGTGCTGTGCGATGGCAGTGCACGTTAAAGATCCCCAGGTGGTCGAAATTATTCCGGAGTAGTCCCGCATGGCTTTTGTGACGCAAATCAGCTGCTTACACACAAGCAGCTCCAGCAGTAACGAAGATTTTAACCGAGCGAACTTTGGTGAGCCTCTGTGCATTCCTCGAACACACGGGCTTGACGTCCCGTCTGTTCTCCGTCAGGTAGTTACACGCAGTGACCGAACGCTCCGCGAGTTCTACCTTGAACGATTAATGACTGGACGCCCCACTCCAGTTGTAACCAACACAGTGCTGTGCGCGTGTGTGATTTAATACCTCTAAAATGAACTAATCACGCGCACAACCTGGACACATTTCTTATTGTGTAAATAGTTTGTACATATTACTTCTCCCCCTATTCTCTCTTCCTGTCCCCTCACCTCTTTAATTTCATTTCTCCATTCTGCCTGCTATCCTTTATTTCCGCTGCCCTAGCTCAGGTGCTTCAGTATCGATGGCAGATGCCGGGGCTAGCAAAAATCTTTTCCTTCCTTTTTACTATTATTTTTAATAAAACCACTACCACCACCACCACCATCATTCTCCTATATTCGCTGATCTCAAGACCTGCGCTGCCGCGTCTGAAAGCTTCCTCTCATTGCTAACTGAATCAAGTTACTATGCCTTGGAATGCACCTTCGTTGCCAAGAGAAATCGTTCCGTATATCTAGTGATCGAAATCTGCTCCGGAACTAGGGAAGCTAGCATACCCTAAAAGGGAGTGCGCTGGAGGACAGGTCACTCCCCTTTCACTCCCGTATAGGCGTATTCGGGTTTAGAGTGAGACCACTGACATACTTTGGAGTGGGCTGATAAAAAGAAAGAAAAATAAAAAAGCCCTGCCCGCACCGCCTTTTGGCACAACGGGCTATACCGCTGACAGGGATAGCGAAAAGTGCTACTGCTCTCATGACGTCGTATTAAACGAAGCCAACCAGATGATGTAAGCGAAGGCCCTGCTACAGTCAGCTGGCGCCATGATGACGCATTCAGCGGTGCCCTGTAGGCAACCGCTGCCCTTACTGCACAGTGGTGAGTTGGAGTTCCCCGTTTTCCTAAAATAGCCGCATTCTCGCACCCATGACACATAGACGGGTTATCCCCTCGAAGCACTATATAACATGTAGCCCTCAAAAATGACAAACACTGAGCCACCTCTTCCAGCGGCCATTAAGGCGGGAGACGTTCTTCTTGCTAACGCCGCCACTCATTCTTTTCGAAGCGTTGCATCCGGACGGCAGCACCGTAACGGAGGTGTACCCTCTCCCTCATCGCTTTATGAAACCGCCCTCGTTCAAACAGCGTCCGCAGTGACCCAGTTTCAGGTTCGGCGCAGTGCACCTTCGGAAGGAATGGCCCGGCCGGCCGCAGATGCGCGTCACGTCGCTCCACTTACTCCATCCGCCTTGGCTGGGCTGCGGCGTGGTCGGACTGCTGCCTCCCGAGCGGGGATGCAGCACGCCAGGGTGGTATTCCCGGAAGCCTGCGCACAGAGTTACGCGTCGAGGCGCGCTCCTCCCGGCGGCCCCAGAGGAGCCGGGAACCCGCCAGCCATGCTACTTGCCCGTGTCTCTCCTCTCGGCCGACGGAGGGAACGGAATCGCCTTCACCTGGAACGGGGACGCGCGCCCGGCAGTGAGCAGGCTTTCTCCGCGCACTGGCAACAACGCGGCGCGCACAGGAAACGCCGCGCATAGCAGCAGCCGCCGTGAGCTCATGGCTGGCCCCTTCCAAATTACGGGGTGACCTAGGCTCCGTACGTGCACGCGTGAACGCCGACTTTCGCCCGTCCCGGCTAAACGGCGCGGCAAGAGACATGCCGAGTTTTGATCGGGAAGGCCCGATTTCGCTTGCTCCGCTAAAGAAGGGTAGGGTGCTTCCGACATCACTTACGGTGGTCGATATGATATCAGAGGTCCATATGTTAACGGTAAACGAAGTGGAAGCGTGCATCTGCGTCAAGGATGCACCCGTAAAGACAAATATTGTGAAAGTGCGGACGCAGCGATTGGCGGCTCGAAGTAGATCCCACAGCTTCGCTCGTGGGCACACGTGAAGGCCCTACAAGCGCTGGCCCGAGTGAGAAACAGTTCCCCGATCAACGAGGATTTGCGTCGTTCAGCGCATGCATGCGGACTTCTCTGTCGATCACACCTAATTGCGAAAATCATTTGGCCCATGTTTACCCGTTGCAAATGCCAGGTGGAACATTAAATGAAACGCAATAATCGGGAACTTCTGGCACGAATCCATGCCGCAGGAAATATGCGCAGGACGTGATCGGGGCCGCCAGAAATGCTCCGACTGAAACAGGCAGTGTGTGAAAACAGTGAACGTCCTTCAGCTCCGGCCACGAGGTTTGCGAAATGGCATGCGTTGCGCAGACAGAGATAGTCGCCGTTGTTTTCATTACTCACGAAGCGATAAAGGTAAAAAAAAAGAAAGTGGGGGAGGGGGGGTGCAAAAACGTGGTTGCCGCTATACGGGACCTCCGTCAACCGTTACCAGCGTGCACGAAGCGGAGAACCACGGAACTTCGCGAACAAGCATTCACGCGTGTGCGCCTGTTCGAAACGTGGCACTTCACCGCACGAGTTTCAGACAAAGGGGGGGAGCACGCTTCCGGGAGCAGGTACTAACGTTGGGAACAGCTCCTATAAATAACCCCGCAGCACACTGTCTGAAGAAGCGCGAGACGACGCAAAAGTTGGTTGTATCCGCGCATGCGCTGCACAGCGACGACGCTGACTGAGATCCAACAGTGCAGAGACATCTCTCATTTTGAGCAATATGAGCGCGTCATCGTGGCCCGCGAGAGGAAATTTGCGCTACAGGAGCGCTCGTCCAAGCCTCGCTTCAGGAACATCATCGTTGCGTATGCACAGAACACGCAAGCCACGCAGAGCAGAGCAATTATGTGCTCTACATATGCACGCCACCCCTTAGCGGTGGTCAGTCATGCATGTCCGCAGAGACTCACCTTCCATCGGTCGTCCTTGTAGCCGCCGGAGTTGCTCTTCTCCGGCATCGTGCGCGCGGCCTGGAACCAGGGAGGGAAAACGACAGGCACCCAGTGTGAGCCCTCGCTGGAGGCGATGTGCACGCTCTGTATACAGCGCCGTCCGATAGAGAGAGGTGGCCGCTACTGACCGAGCTCCTCGCTCGCTGGATGCGTCCCCGGGGCCGCTTATCGCGCACCTCTATTTCACTTTTTCGATACAGCCCAAAAATATCTCAGCAGTGCACCTCTCTATCCTCTCCCCTATCTGCCCTGACGCATGCATTCTTCGGTACGCGCGCGCTGTGTTATGCCAACAGCGTCGCACGCTCCTTACTCGCGTCTTTATCGGCTTATAGTGCGCATTGCAGGCCGCTGTGTCACCCGTTATCTGCGGCTCGTTTCGATGGGCACGTGTTTGTTTCAACTTCCAAAGGTAAACATAAACACGTCGAAAGAGCAATAAATGAACATCGCCCCGTGCAGCCCACTTTATTTCAGTGGGATCCGTTATTTTTAGCGTGTGGAAAAGACTGCGAGCAATTAGCTGCACTCTGAGAGCTGTTAAAACTCGGCACACGGAGCAGAGAGACTGAGGCGCACTGGACATACCTGATCACATGCGGGCGAACACAACACGCGCAGGTTTATATGCCGGCACCGACCTTTCGCGCAGTGCAAGGAACGCGACGAGTAGCGTTAATTGGCCAAAGCGGCGAACACTGGACAGTGCCCCTGGAGGCTGAACACAGCAGCGAGGTCAAGAGCGGCGGAACAACACTCCTCGTTGACTGAAACGGCGGGTTCATGCCCTCCTACGTTGAGTTAAAAATAAAGAGAAGAAAGGGCACTTGGGACGCACAATGCTATCTCAGGAACAACGATTACTTTATCAGCTGCGAACTCTCCGTGGGAGCGTTCCGTATGCACCAGTTTTTCTCTTGGCATCGTTCTTGCCTCAACACTCCTCTCCATGTTATGTTTTTTTCCCCCGTTCGCGTCAGAGAAACATTAAAAGTAAGATGCCTGCATCATGACAGCGAAGTGCTGTTTGACATATACGTCACACTATACGTGCATTTAGATCGCACTGATCTTCTGCGCAGCTGCTTTCGAGCAAAATCGCATCGCAAGCTACAAAACAGTTTTAATGCGCGCACTGCACATCCTGCCTATCTACCGGCGAGAAGGATAGTTACGACTATGGCTTCATCTGCTGTTTAGGCATTGCAAATATCCGCATTGGGGGTTGACACCTTCAAATTAGCACGATCGAACCCCCCTCTTTCATTCACTGCTGTTCCTTCCCGCTAGTGATCCTGACTCCATCCAAACGGACTGAGCTATACTTTTGTCAGCTCTCATTAGCAGTACTAGACGGGGAAGAAAAGCCTGCGGCACGAAGAAGCGGCAGCTTTGATGAGTGATGGCCGAAAGCTCTGCGGCCCACGTGACCGGCACATGTCACGTGCCAATGACGAGGTGGCCGCCGGCACGCAAGTCAGAGAACGTCGGGCCATCGCCTGCAGGGGCTGCTCCCTCGACCTTGCCGCTGTTCCTTCAGCACAACCGCGTTCGAAGCCTACGCTAATATATGCCATACAAGAAGCCTCGCAGTTCACTGAACACAGAAGCACCAATATCAACATTATACGGATCCAAACAAAGCAATTGGCACCACACAACGCAGACTGTACTGGAACCTACGCGACATCGTAATGGAATCCTACGACCGCAATCGCAAAATTACAGTCGTCCTGCGCCGGACACCTGGCCACGAGGGCAATGGAGGAAATACCGTATTTACTCCTATAATCAACGCACAACCTACTTTGGATGTCAAAAAGTGCATTTTTTAGTGGGAAAGCACTATTCCGATGGGTAAACCTGGAGCCAGGTCTTGCGATGTTTGTGGGTTTGTGCCAAGTGGGTTTACGATGTTTGTGACTTAGTGCCAAGTGAAATAAGCAAATAAAAAGAAACCAAACAAATATCCCCGACTGTGATTCTAACCCGAAGTGCGAACAGGTCAGCTTCGCTGGCCACTGCACGAGAGCACTATAGGCTGTCGCCGCAGCCAAACACGCCTCGTGTTCAACATACTATCGCACTGTGCATTGCGCATCGCCTACTTCATAAGCTAATACTCAAACTACGTAATATTTGCGCTTCGAGCTATATACTATGTGCCGGTAGTGAGAGACAGATGTGCGCTGCATGCGTTGGCGTGGGCAACGTCGTGGCAGAAACGCGACACTTGAGCATAGGCCACCGGCGTACATTGCGTAAGTTGGCACTGACAGTGAAAATGTTGAAGACGTGCATAACTGGCACCCTGTGTCAGTGGACACCTCAACTGCACTTTCAGGTACGTGGCCGTGGTGTCCACCTGCAAAATAAAACCGTGCTTTCACAAAATATTTCGCGCTTAGCAATGCTAGATTTTTCCCTCGCGCAATGAACGCACCCCTTCCTTTTGGCGTGCAGCCTGCTGATCAGGTAGTGAATGGTAGCCGGGGGGGGGGGGGGGGGGGGGGGGGGGGGGGGGGGGGGGGGTAAAAAAGGCGCCCCTTTTTGAACGTAGAAAAACTACGCAGTAATTACATAAAGCCCCATTTGTCGAATGTCAAGCCTACGGGACGAAACGCCAAAAGGAAGGAATGTTCCATGAGGAATCGGGGAACCAGTATAGAAACCACATCTGTTCGAAAAGCGTTTCTCTGTTAGATCTGCCAAATTGCGTATTGTGGCAATTTGTTGCGGTTGCGCTTCGCGCTGCGAGTTGTGCATCGGTCGCTAGATATCTTGCGGGAGATCGAGCGACCGTACGTGTTGTGCTAGAGGGAACTCTAACTGGGCTCTCTTCCGTTTGTACGACTTAAAATCTTTCAGGAATATTTTATCCCGCGTAATGAACGCGCCCACCAAATTTTCAGAGGTTTTTTTTTAAAAGAAAGTGAGTTCATAATGCGAGTAAATACGGTAGGTTACATCGTGAACTGTTCAGCGAAATTAATATCGGGACTCCCTCGATCCGCCTAGCTAAATCCAGCATCGGCGAAGAGCAGTTAAGTAGCTTAATCTTACAGGAACATTAGGGAAAGCCACACCATCTTCCTTCAACCGCCCCCGTCACTCAATGTGGAACAAGCATAAGTCCTCCGCAAAATTTCCCCACCCCATTAATGCTCTGCAACTTTTGGCGGCTTGATATAGCTCACTGCCGCAACTGTGTAGAGATGGGGGGCAGATATAGCGCACATTACATACACACGTAACGCTGCCGTTAATTCCCCGCATTTCCCATACCTCCCGCATTCCCTCTGAAGGGGATTGGCTTCATTAAGACACGGAGGATCGCCAACGGGCCTTAGCGCAGCAAGAGATCATTTCAACCACGAAGACCCTACTACTGACCTCCAGCAAAGTTGTTTTCGTCGTCCTTCCTAGCTCGACCGCCGTGGCGTCGATTTTCTCAATAGCAGGTGTTAGCATCGCGTGATTCACGTTCCGCTACCAAGATCTGCTTACGCGGGGACCCAACTGCGCCTGCGCGGTGTGCACCCGGACCTCTGTGCAGATGGCTCTCGCGAAAACTTATCCCGATAGTGGACCACGGATCGCGCGATGCTAAATTTATATAATAAATGTGGCAGCAGCCACAAGGCGGGAAAGTACACAAAGCCGTTTTAAGTAATGCAGACGTATGATTTAGAACAGAACAAAACACCCGCCACTTCCCACTCGCCCTCCTCTCTGCTACACAAGGAAAGGCAATAGCCATGACAAAAGCACAGAATCAAGCTTAGCAGCACGAAGGTGGCGCTGCAGTCTGCGATGGCAATAAATAGCCAAGAAGCTATAAGACACCAGGAGCCGCGCAGCGAAAGGGACGCTCGTAACTTGAGGAGGGTGATAAGAGAGAAGACGGCTAACATAGCTAGCACGCCGAGAGCAAGGGAAATTTCAGCACCGCATTCACTGTGATCTCATCAACGACAGAGACAGGAGATACCGATGACGACAACCAGCAGCAAACTACAGCCGTCGAACGCGACCTGCCGCCCAGCGGGAAGCAGCACAGAGTGGCGCATTAATCTCATCCACCAAGAAATGCGCACATATGACCGCCCACCTGCACAGATAACAGAACGTTGCCGTTATTTACGTTTTAGACTTGTATCACCGCTAAGTAGTACTAAGCGTTCAGGTGCCGATATCAAATGAACATGTGGTCACACCCCGCAACGTTACGATCTATATAGAAACACATTAGCGTCAAAAAAGAAAGAGAAAAAGAAGCGAAGAACGTTTTATGAACAGATACGCGCACGACCTTCGGAGGTGAGGCTTCACGGTCGCTGGTTAATATGGCGCAATAGCCGACGCCGAATGAAGCGACAAAAACGTGATGGCGCTATCATTTCTGAAAGGCTGTCAAGGTTCCGAAAGCTATACTGATCTCGCGTTTTATGGGGCGGCTAGTCAAGGGGGAAAGAGAGTACGGGCGGAATGGGCGCTACATAGCGATTCTAAATGCGTTTGCAAGCCGCATGAGCGGCAGCCCGTTAGTTGCCCGTTTTCCTGAAGGGCACTTAGGCGCAAGTACTGCGATAGTGGCACTCTCGCTCCATCCTCAGAGACAGCCCACGTGTAGTATAGGCTGAAGGCGCTGAGGCACCAGTGGCGATTTCTGTGGCCCGGATTTGTGCCGCTTCGACGAGGCGAAATCGCCCCCACCACACACTGTTGACAGTCGCATGAGAATGAGGAGCGCACGAATTTCCATCATGCCCGCGGAGGAAGATAATGACATGTGTGTGAGGGTTTATTAACGGGTGCAAACTGCAGCAGGAAACCGCACAGGCGCACCAAGCAGCCAAAATTCTGACCCCGGCTTCCCTGCCTCGATCGCACGCTTTTCTTGCCCGCCTGTACGCGTCTCACTATAACTCAGCTTTTACGCTCGGGATTACTGCCCAAGGAACTCGAGCACTCTGCAGGTTCCAACTCATGTGCAGGTGTTTTAAATGCTTCAGAGCGCATGCATGTGCCGTGCAAAGTGCGCGGCCCGTGTGTCCGACGAAAGGAAGACTGGATACAACTCAACATAAAGGGTTTCCCCGAAGTAAAGACAAGATGCTAACGTAGAGTGACAAGTAATCGCGCGTCTTATCAGACGCCAAGTTGGTTACACAACACGTGCTCGATGTACGAAGAAGACAGCGTTAAGAGCATGTGCGGTACGAGTCCGATATGCATTAACGCACGCACGCACGCACACCAATGCGTTGGCGATCGTTCCGTAGGAGTCGCGTGTGGCATGATGTGCGGGTAGTTTCGGTATGTTTCGGTAGTACCACGTACTTTGCTCTGTCGGCCCGCCAACGCTTCGCTGCTGCACCAGTGGGTTGACGGGCTGCAAAGGCGTGACCTTCGTCTCTGCTCCAAAGCCATGTTTGCCCGCTGCAATCTACGCTGCTTGTTTCTCGTGGAGAGCTCCGGACCTTGGAGCACCGGGACGCTGATAAGCACAGCCGGGGCAAACGAAGGCAGTGCACGCTTTATGTGCGCAGACAGCGCGTCGCGGGCCCGGCAGAAGGGACGATGGATGGCGCCATATGTGCTCGATTCCAAAACGGCAAGCGGCGTACAGTCAAGAGGCCGCGCTACTGCAGGTGTTAAAGGCACTCTGAGAACAACCTTATCGAATTTTCAACCTCATTAAATATCGACAGCTTGGCTTTTCGTGGTTGTGGCCGGCGTTTTTTCGGCAGCAGAACAATTTACTGCTGAGAAAATTTGCAGGTATATTTGGAATACTTTTTCTCGCCACTCGATTCGAACTCGTGACGGAGTGCGTCAGGGACAGCGTGACTCCCGACTGAATGTGGCTGAGGGCGTGGTCCAGCCTCTCTCTCTCTCTCTCTCACACACACACACACACACACACACACACACACACACACACACACACACACACACACACACACACACACACACACACACACACACACACACACACACACACACACACACACACACACACACACACACACACACACACACACACACACACACACACACACACACACACACACACACACGCACGCACGCACACACACACACACGCACGCACGCACGAAACAAAAAAAAACACTGGACGTTACTACAGTTCGTTTGCAAAGACAAGCTGTGGCCTCGATACGTATCTTTTATTTTTGGTATTTTCTATCACTTATAAAAGTCCCGGCATTCAATGAAAGTACCCTCTTTTTCAGCGGAAACTTTAATTCGTACTCAGTGCCCCATTAAAGTAACGACTACGTGAGCATCCCGCTGAAATTGACTGATTAAAACATTTATTGGAAATCATACAAGTATTCATGAAAGAGCAGGGTTGGGTCCTTGCTCCAGGACTCCACTGTTTCCTGCAGCCTTCTCGATCGCTTCGATCAGCTTAAGCTGTTCGTTGAGGTGAGGACTGGCAAGCAGGGACTCCCACTGCTCTCGACAAGTGCGTATGCGTTTTCGCACATCCGGCTTACCCTCACATTCCCCCGTAATGTGGTCTAGCGATGCTCCTCCGCACAGGTGCCCTGACAAAAAGCAATCCCAGGACTGGCGGAACATTCAAATAGGGGTTTATCGAAACCTATACTCTTATATAACCGCATGTATCCGACTAGGTATAGCCGCCGTGGTGGCTTAGTGGCTATCGCGCTCGGCTGCTGGCCCGAAAGACGCGGGTTCGATCCCGGCCGCGGGCGGTCGAATTTCGATGGAGGCGAAATTCTAGAGGCCCGTGTACTGTGCGATGTCAGAGCAGGTTAAAGAACCCCAGGTGGTCGACATTTCCGGAGCCCTTCACTACGGCGTCCCTCATAGTCTGAGTTGCTTTGGGACGTTAAACCCCCATAAACCAAACCGACTAGGTATAGGAGGATTGTCCCTGGTGCGAAGTCCCGGTGAAACGCTGCCAAAATGGCTGGCATACTGCCTGACCTGAAATAGAAGCGTTGTAGCCATTTAGTTGAAGAGATTACAGCAAGAACTGGGAACTCGTCAGTGGTGTAGCGCAGAAATTAAGAATCTTCGGAGACCCCGATGACAGGATCGGGCGTCAGATGCAGCGTCTCAGCTCTGCTAATAGGAATTATTCCTCGTGCCGATAGGCGCGGGCTTTCAGGATTTGACCGTTCGTGCAGGGTGACTGAGTTATAGATTCTTTTTGCTGATTGTTCTCTGGCGCGACGTGCAGTTCTTTATTTAACAATAAATAAATTAGATTAATTGCGTTTATTATACTTTGTTCTCTGGGTGAAACGTTGAATACGTTTAGAAACGGTCGTGGCTGCGCTAAAGAGAGGAACTCTACAAGCAGATTTAGTCGCGTTAGTGTTTGTTGAGCCTGTGGAGAAGGCGCACTGATTGCAAAGAAAAAAAAACCCAACCGAAGCACGAGCTAGCAGAAAGTGAATGTCGAGCTTATTGGACATGCGTACACTCTATGAAAACATTATTTTTTCATTTCCTTGTTTCTTGCTAATTTTCTGCCCCCTTCTGCTGTTGCTTCCCCCCCCCCCCCCCCCAAAATCAACCATATACTCCCTAAGAGTAGATTGTTGGCGGTTTTTATTTCGCGGTTAAAATCTGTTGTTTTTTTTGTTCATCTCTGTATCGATCTATAGTGTTGAGCATATTTAGTGAACATAAGAAACACCGATACGTACAGTACGCCGATTTCGAGAATGATTGTGGCATCCAGAAGAGGTTCGCATCGAAGGACTTTAGGGCACGGTAAGGAAAAAAAAAAAAGAAAAGCGCACAGGCAGTTATGTGGAAAGCGAAACATTTATTCGAAATAACTGGCGTGGCGGACTCCAACAAGTAATGAAACGACTCGGAAATGGATAAGCACAGCAGAGTGAAGAGGGTCAAATATCTATGCTACTGACGCCCACCACAATATCAATACGGTTTACGCTATATGTACAATGCGCATACTGAAAAAAGAAAACATTTAAGGTCTTGCGCGTGCGTTTTGTACACAGTCCTCCAGTCTATGTCTCATAAAAACAACAGATCACCACAGAAACAAGGTGGCAGCCAATGAAGATTACAAGTGTCTGCATTATACAGGAAGCTAGCCCTGTAGAACAATGTCATTTACTCTCGTTCTGCACAAGCGCGTTGTGTAGCGAGCCAAGGAGTCTTTAAAGTGAGTTAAAGACCGTCATACGTTAACCGCAACACGGTTAAAGGCCGTATACGTAGCCGGCCTTGCTGGACGCGCCCTCATTTTCGTAATGGGACATTGATGCGTGCAATAGAGGAACCCAGCTGCACAAGCTCCACCTAGCCGAAGACGGCATAGGAGTACGGTCATGGGAACGGCCAAGATGAAAAGTAGAAATAAACTTTAGATTCATCCACAGCTTGACGGCTCGTATTGTGATGGACGATGCCTGCGGCGGTGCCTGTCCATGGATGCGAAGAGACAATTCCGCATCTACATTGCGCCTGCCCTCGGTTCGACCGTGAACGAGTATCACTGGATGCAGTGCACCGGAGATCGAATTCTCCGCTTGATTGTGAATTCTTTTTTTGCTCGTTTGCACTTACTTGCCTAACCCGACGATT